>NC_000069.6:148800972-149115138 GCF_000001635.26 Mus musculus | reverse complement strand
ATTAAGCCTATTTTTATAACTCTGCATTTCCAATCCAAAATCCATGGGAGTCAATTTCTTGGTTATTCAGCATTTTGGGAGGAGGTCTCTGTGTGTGATGTGTATGCTTGTATGTACATTCATGTGTAGGTCAGGCCACATGCAATGGCTCATGTGAAGAAGTCAGAGAAGAGCCTCTTGCTATTTGTCTCTGGGTACAGTAAGCTAGCTTGTCTGCAAATTTCCCAGGATTCTGCTGTCGTTATCTCCCATTTCCCCAGAGACTCAGAGATTATAGGCATCCATCTCTGCACCCAGTGTTTTATGCGCCATGGCAACCCAAACTCAGGTCCTCACATTTACAATATAAGCACCAGTAAACAATGTCTGTTTTATCTCCAGCCTTGAACAGAAATGACCAAATCACTCTGTGCACACTGGCTTGCTATTTTTCCGTTTCCCTTTTAATCTTACATTTAATTCCAGAAATAATAGGTGATTTTTTTTTTTTTTTTGGCTTCTTCGAGACAGAGTTTCTCTGTGTTGCCCTGGCTGTCTTCAAACTTACTCTGTAAACCAGGCTGGCCTCAATCTCAGAAATCTGCCTGCCTCTGCCTCCCAAGTGCTGGGATTAAAGGCGTGTGCCACCACTGCCCCAGATGGTCACATTATTGTAAAAGGATAGAATCATATAGAACACAATAAAAATGAAAACCTATTCTTGCTTCCATTTCACAGCACAACATCATTGGATACCTGTGGATAACACTAGACTTTGTAGACAACTGAAAAGTATATAAACTATATAATTATAGTACATTATTTCATCTCATACATAGAACTTCACTAATAACAATAAACAACTTAGTTTTCATCCTGATGTGCTCTTGACCCATGGGTCTCATTATTTTCCTTCCAACACCATGTTCTCCTTCTTCCCTATCACTCCACGGGCAGCCGTGGGCAATAGAGCTTGGTTTTGCTGTGGTCTTGTTACTTCACGTCCTCGTTTCCATCCAGTCCTTTCTCTATTGCAAATTTGTTAGTGACAATGAATTACTTGTCTTGAGTAGATACTTCAGTCTGGGTTTTATTGACTCTTTTCGCTTGGTGTTGTCCAATGCTTTTCTCCGTTCTCTGTAACTACTAGAAATTAATAGTGTGAGGAGACTTAGCCGGATAATTCTGTTAGAGGCTTACTCATTCCAACTCAATGCCAAATGTAAAGATGGATGGATGAATGACCATGTATGTATGTATGTATGTATTTGAGATTAAAAATGTTTGTGTGTGTGTGTGTGTGTATAGGTGTGTGCACATGTGTGTGCATGTGTGTCCATACATGTATATGCATGAGAGTGCGTAAGAGTGCAGATATACACTTGCCATAGCACACATGTGATAGTCAGGGGGCAACCTTGGGAGTAGATTCTGGGTGTCTAGCTTGTTTGAAGCAGGATTCCTTTGTTGTTTTCTGCTGCGCGTGACAGGCTAGCTGGCCTTCAAGAGTCTGGGGATCTTCCTGTCCCTGCCATCGGAAACAGAAGCACAAGTGCTGCTACTACACAAGCTTGATGTAAATTCTGGAGATTTGAACTCAAGTCATGCTTAGACATCAGGTCGTTGTTTGCTTAGCAGCTCCTCAGCCCACTTCACTGCCAATCAGATCCTCTTCGTCAAGATGCCCGTCTCACAACTGGTCTCCCTTTGTAATCTAGTGTATCTTAAAGATCCCTCCACCTCATCGGGTGCATCAAGGATTACTTTGAGTTCTTGCACAGAAAAACAAGCATTCTGTGTTTCTTCCACTTTTGAGCATTTCGGTTGCCGTCATCTTTGCTAACAGTGCTACATCAAAACCTTATGTGGAGACCTTTTTGCTTATTGGTGAAAGTTTATAGAATAGCAAGTCTTCCAGACACCCCCCCTTTTGTTAGGACTCTATCAAGAGGCGTGACAAAGAGGAAAATTCGTTTGCTGGTGGAGCCATTAGACAATCTTTTTGTTTCAAACACATAGCTTCCTCACACAGAAAAGGGACAGAGGTTACAGCCACGGTGTCCAAAATGGGAAGTGACCTACCACAGGAGACACCAAACACCTCCCGGAACATTGGGGTGAAGAGGGGAGTTACTTTTAATTCATAATTATTGAAGCATTTCATTTGCAACATTGGGAGGGAAGTGTGTGCAAAGAATTTGTTAATATGTGTCAGGAGACTCAAAATACTTACTCAGTAAAGCTGTTTTGCGGGAGAGATATATTTATCACAGAGCGTGTTTTCTCTCTGTTAAACTAACCATCTGCTAAATGTTTCCACCTGAGTGACATGTCCTTACCTTAAACTCAGCCTGTAACCGTGCAGTCACCCTCCGTCCCCTCAAGGTCCAACTTCTTTCCTTGGTTTTTGGAGTAACATTAATGACATCAGCTGTGTTCCCACTCACCCAGCCTCAAACCTTGACTCACGTGCTGGCTTCACTGTCCACGGTGAGCTGGATGAAGGCTTTACATCTGTCTGCCTCTTTCCTTCTCCACCCCCACTTTGTGTTCTGGGGTTCATATAATGACGGCTGCAGTAAAAGTCTAATTGGTCTCCACTCACTACCGGCCCTTTTAAGCTGAGCCTTTTTAACAGATGAATCTTTCTTAAGTCCCGGCTCTGACCAGACCTCGGGCCTGTTGTAACCTCGAGTGTCCCAGTGAACTAACTACAAATGTCAGAGCTTCTGCGTATGGAGGACTTTCAAGGTTCGCTCACGGCTCCTTCCCCTCCCCCCTCCTTTTCTGTGCTAGTATTAGTTCAACAGTGTCCTTCCTTGGAGCCTGACTTAGGGTGAGGCAGGTGATAGGTGTTATTTGATTCTCAACACACTCTGGGGTAGCCATGTGATAATGAGGGAGGCTCTAGAACCAGAAAGTCTGGATTCTTTCCAATCCCTATCTTATCAACCTTGTGACAAGTGACTCAGCAGGTGGGTCTGTCCGCCTCTCCTGCATCCGTCTCTTAACATCTGTGGTTGCTCAATAAGTGCCTCTCTGCTCGTTTCCTTATTTTGAATATCATTCTTACCCTTGCCATTTCCAAGCAAGGGACACAGGCTCTGAGGTTACATCGGGTGTCCCTGTTCCCGGAGCTAATGAGTGGCCAACCAAGAATTCAACCCACAGGTCTGAGTACACAGCCCTTGCTTGTTGGAGGAGACCGTCACTGTGTCTGGTTTCCAGGCTCGTCTCACCTATTCTCCGTTCCCCTGGACTCCAAATTAGAGTCCAGGCTGGCTACCCACGGTTGCCCCAAGTGCCTCCCGGTCTTTCCTTGTTTCCTTCCTTTCTTATGTCTCACCTCGCCTCTGAAAACAGTTCATTCCTCTCCGTCCTCCTCAGCAGTGATCTCAGCTGCCTGAAATTCTCATGGAGGTAAAAGGTCGCCTTCTGCGTGACCCCAGTCTTGACCTTTCCTTCTCTTCTTCCATGAAAGGGCAACTGTCATCTGCTTCTGCCTGAATGGACATGTCCTTAGTGCTTCTTGTCACACGTGGGCCACCTCTTGTGCACATAACTGCATCTACTGCAGGAATCAAGATACTGTGTGGAAGTTCCCCGACCCCCACCTGAGATTGCTCAGACTGTTTTCAGAGCTCAGAGAAGGTGACTCCTGGCTGCTGGACACAACTGGGAGAGGCTGAGTGGGTGGACCCTTGTCTTCACACACACCCACAGCCCTTCAAACAGAGTATCCCCTTTTCATTTCTTTTACACATTGAGAAAAATGTCGAAATGCATTCCCACAGTAAATGACAATTGTCTCTCTTTCACTGGGTCTCCAGTGTCTGGTGGGAAGGGAAATCGTCTGTCTTGAATATCTAGCTCAGGCAGGGCTGAGCAGCTACTTATCTGAGGCAGGTCTATGGAGGAAGGATGCAATATTCAGCATTTAAATTATCCTGTCTCAAACATTTGATCAATTCTGCCCATTCCCCGACACAGGCACTCTCTACATTTTAAAGATATAAACAAACATAGACGGCTACCTCTCCGAACACAGGAAGTCTACGTTCACACAGACAATGGGTGACAGAAGTCAAGATCCTATCATCTGGCTCAGATTCTAAATTCGGATGGGCCGAAGTTCAGATGCCTGTCTGCTTCTCACGAGCTGTGTTATCTGGCAAGCTACTGGGTCTTTCTGACTCCTGTACTAAGAGGCACTGTTGTACCTTTAAACACTACTAGTAGGATAACCCACTGCAGACCTGATGTCTGGCTTTCAGGCATCGTTAGCCATTGTTTCCACTGTATAGCTCGATCTATTACAACATTTTTGAACGAGCTCTGGGCATCCTAACCCCTGAATCCTCTTCTGCCACAGGGATTGCAAAGCAGCCTGCTGGGATCTGGGCCACTCAGCCTATGTAATTTTAAACTGTTCAGAGAGTTACACATGTTTATTAGGGAGGGAGCGCTAACATAAACCAGGGACCCAGCCTGGTTTTATTGCACAGGGCTGTGGTTTGAGAGTCTGTGGCCCTGAAGAACTTGTAGGTCGAAACCCAGTCCCCCGTGTGACCATTACCTTTGAGAAGGCAATTAAGTCAGAGAGTAAGGCCCTCAAGAAAGGCATTATTGCCTTTATAAAAGAGCCACAAGTGTTTGTTTGTCCCTTTGTCTGTATGAGGACGCCGGAAGCACACGTCTCTAAAGAGCAGCGTGAATCTTCCTCAGACACCAAGCCTGTCAGCACTTTCATCTTGGATTTCCCAATCTCAACTACTATGAAAAATAAATGGCTGCTGTTTATAAGCTTATAAGCTGCACAGTCTAAGGCATTTTGTTATAGCAGCTCAAACAGACTGAGGCTTAGGGCATATGATAATCTAATGGACCTGTCCAGCTACAACATCATCTGAGATGCTCCATTTCGGCTCACTCATCTCTGGGCACCAGGCTCCCAGCTCTCACGTCTGCCAGATCTGAGTCAGTTTAAGGAAGTCTGTGTGTGTGTGCGACCAGGGAAAGCATTGCCTGTAGGAAAATCTCACATACATTCTGCATGCGTTCATAGGTAACCACAATGGGATATCTCTGTTTCAGTACTTTCTTAGGTAATGTGGGGAAAAAATGTCTTATGAATAAGGCCAAAAATCATGGGCTATCCCCAAAATATTTAATGCTTCAAAACTGCAAGGTTAAATAAAACCTATAATAATCATTATATCTTCTGTAGCTGTGTTACGACATTATTTTCAATAATAGATTGGTTCTTACTTGGCTGATTATTTGGTCCTTATGTTACTGCTTCTAGGATAGTTCAGTGGCTCACAATGCACAGAAGCAAAAATAACAGCAAGTGAAGAGGCACGTTGAGTCCTGAGAGAGGCTGCTGACAGGAACACTCTTACTCAGTGTGACTACAGACCAGAGTCTAGTCTTTAGTATTTATCCATGTCTTATTATCTGTTGGTGTATAAAATAATGCCCTTTAAATTTCTCTGCTGATATGCAGCTCATGGAATCAATGCATCCTAGCATATTGTGTGTCCACACACATGTAGTGTGTATGCTTACATGTATGTGGGGTATGTGTATGTGAACATATATAGACAGGCCAGAGTTTGACTTTGGGTGTTTTGTTCCATCACCTTTTACCTTATTTTTAAGGACACTCTCTCTGCACCTGAAGGTTACTGATTTTGCCAGGCTGGTGGTCAGTGAGGTCTCTGTCCCTAGCACCTGCACTAGGACTATAATTTATACCACTACACAGGGCTTTCATATGACTTCTGGGGGTCCAAACTCGAGCCCTCATGATTGCATAGAAGAAATTTTGCCAGCAGAGCCTGCAGGACCCTGAGGTCCCTCTAGTGAGATTTTTGAGAATTCAACAATGATTCTTTGTTTCACTTATCCCCAATATAGCCCACGATAAAAGCAATGGAAATGAAAAATGAACTCAGAAAAGAATGATTATGTAGGGATTTGTTAGTAGTTGCGCTCTCCTGATAAATTCTAGATTCTGTTCTTACTCGAGAACCCAGCCAAGATAACTGGTTGTTTTCAGTCTTCATAGTAAGGATGCTGACTTAAACCCTGGACCACAGGATGTGCAGGTCTATGCAGAGCGCCCGCCGTATCACCAAACGTCTCCTCCTAAGTATCACTTCCTGAGGACCTCGTGGCTTGTAAATGGCATCACAGTTTTCCTCCCTTACCTGTCAGTGGGTCACACTGATTCTCTGCTTTCTAATTGAATGCCCTGAAACCGAATTTATCATATTAGAATGTGTAAAACGTACTCCTCAATGGCTCCTTTTGAGTATTAACCAATGAGCTGTGAAATCAGTACTTATCAGAAAAAGCAGAGTGTCACGTCTAATGATGTGTGGCTTAAGAAAACATGTTTTTAAAACAAGAGCCAGCCGGGCGTGGTGGCACACGCCTTTAATTCCAGGACTCGGGAGGCAGAGGCAGGTGGATTTCTGAGTTCAAGGACAGCCTGGTCTACAAAATGAGTTCCAGGACAGCCAGGGCTATAATTTCATTAATTCCTTTCCTACCTCCAACCTCTCCCCTGCTTCTTCTTATGCTCTCTTTCAAACCAATGGTCCCTTTATCTTTAATTGTTGTTCTTGGTGGTGGTGGTACTGAGTGTGTGTGTGTCTGTGTCTGTGTCTGTGTCTGTGTGTGTGTGTGTGTGTGTCTGTGTGTCTGTGTCTGTGTGTGTGTGTGTGTGTGTGTGTGTGTGTGTGTGTGTGTGTGCTCGTTTCTAAATACACAGTACAATCTGTCTCTTTTCAGCACTGACCATTTAATATTGGAGTGGATCCCACAATTCTACATTTGATCAGTTAGGGTTTTCCACAGTGGTCTCTCTTGTTGCAGAGACGGTTCTTTGATGGCAGATGACAGCTACAGTTCTGTGTTTAAGAACAAATGTTTAGACTGAAGTTGGGGGTTGTGCTGGCTTAGTGAAGTATCAGTTGTAGGCTCTTCTCCAACATCCCAATGGTTTCGCTAGCCCTGGGTAGTTGACTTGGTTTTCAACACCAGAAAAGTATTCCCTCCTGTTGAGCAGATCATAAGTCCAATTACAGAGCTGTTGGTTACCACCAAGGTATGCATGCCACTGCTGCACCCTCACGGTTATTGCACCATGATGGTCCTTGATGCTGCTCACAGGCATCATAGCTGCGTAGGCCTGTTTGCTGCCTCCCACCTTTGGAAGGTTGCATGGTACCTTCTGATACCATGGAAGCTCCTCCTTAGGGAGAAAGATGTGTATGGCCGACCGCAGGCAGGAGCTTTCTGGGTCCTGTGACTGCAGTGGTGTCTTTAGAAATGATGATTTTTACTTCTGCCTCTGGGTGGTAACCAAGAGCAACAGCTGTCACCTGTAAAGTTTGTGAAGTCCCTTAGGCAATGCTGAACAATTCAAAACAGTTTCTCTTGCCTGGTGGTAGGGTTTGTCTGTGGCTTGGAGGGATATTACCACCCTAGATGAGAACATGCTATTCAAACTATTTATCTGGGTAGTTAATAGTGTAACTCCTTATGACCTTTCCTGACATTCTTCCTTCTGTTTGCCTTCCCTCTATATTTATCTTCCCCCTTCTTCTCTAACTAGAGCCCCATTTCCCCTATTTCCCCCTTCAGAACACTTGTACTCTGCTACTCTATAGTCCCACCACTGCAAAGTCCCTTTCACTGTCCCGGAAGAATTTCCATTATTTCATTTTATACCATTATGTCAATACACAGATGCATATTGTCATACTGCAACCAACCTTTCCTCAGAGCAAGGCCCAGAACAGGGGTTCAGGATGGGAGGGGGGCGTCCACTGTCTGTCTCTTCCTTCACCTTTGCTGGACCTGAAGAGGAACAGCAGGATCTGGGACAAATGCTGTGGTTCTTGGTCTTCTTCTCTCTGGGTACCCAGCCTGTACCCCCCATACCGCTGGGAGTCAGGAACTAGAGTCGGGGGTTCACCCTATCCCTCGAGCAGTCAATGCCAGGCAGGAGAGGAGCCAGAGTCTGGGACTAGAGAACCAAGGGCTGACTGAGAGTGAGTGCTGAGAATACCAGAGGGGCTGGAGAGGAGAAAGCCTTCCTCAGGAGTCTTAGGTGCAGCTCTTTAGTTGAAGGTCTTCCTTGTGGCAATCCATAATGAAGCATGTCTTTGAGGCAATCCTTTGCTTGTACATCCCGGGGTTTTGTTTGTTTGTTTTGTTTTGTTTTGTTTTGTTTTGTTTTGTTTTCTGATGGTGGATATAAGTGCATACGTTTTATTCGGGGTGACCTGGGCGGATTAAATACCTTCTGTGGGAAGGAGTACTCAGAAAACAAAATGCTCAGAGCTGTCTAGATACCTCATTAGTGTGGAGAAGACCTCCAGGTCTTAATGCTACGTGACTCAGTGCCCATAGTCCTCAGCGGGGTGTCAGAGTTACATGTTCCAGGACAGGTACACAGACAGGGAGTGGCTCTACTCCTACCTGCATCAAATCTCTGAGATTCCTGGGGTCTGAGCTCACTCAACCTTGCCAGTTCTTATGTCTGTCTGGTAGCATGGTCCCGCATGCCCTAGAGCATACTAAGTCACTCTCTGATGGTTACCATAGTCACTACAAAAAAAATTCAGATCGACTGTGTTCTCTCTCTCCCTCTCCCTCCCTCTCTCTCCCTTCCCCCTGTGTATGTGTGTGTGTGATGTATGCATATATACATGTGAATATAAGTGTATGTACATATAAGCACGCATACATGCAGACCAGAGATTGATGCCATGTGTCTGCTTAGATCACTCTCAATATTATTTTGTCGAACCAGGAGCTCATCCATTGGCCAGGCTAGCAGGCAAATGAGTTCCACAGACTCCACCCTTTCTCTGCCCCACCCCGAGGGTTACAGGCACGCTGTCAAGCCTTAGAGGTTGCTGATCCAACTCAAGCTTGCATATCCATCGAGCCATCTCTCCAGCCGCATAGCTACACTTCTAAGAGTTGGTTACCAAGTGGACGTTCCAGCAATGAATTAGATACAGTCTCTAGCAGTTAGAATTGATCTTTCCTGCTAAGTCAGCCCATTGTAGAAGGAAGACTCCCAGGTCTAAGGGAACAGGACAAAAATGCAGGTTTTAAGTGTGTCTCCTTTGGTAGACCTGGTTTGTGTCAGCACTGTAAAAGTTAAACTGCCTTGGCTCTTGTATATTACATCTCCCAGAGTTGTTTGTTTTTCCAGAAGTTAATGATCCGGCTCTGAGTAGTCCTCCACTCTGTGACCTAAGACAACTCACTGAGGGCGCAGGCACAGTCTTTGACACGGCCGTAGGTTTTCTCTGTGTCAAGCTAATAAAACCCGTAACCTTACCTTTATTACTGTTATCCCCTCACTAACAACAATACCTTTGCAAGGAAGGAGACGCCTTGCACAGAGCCACATACAACTTGAAGTTCTAAACTGGCGTTTCCTGAGTTGCCAAAGAAAGATGTCTTGTGAGGATAACACATGGAGTTCCCAGGCCTTCCTATGGGCCGACTTTCTAGATTTTAGTGGAACTGGGAGGAGGGGTGGGTGGGACTTTGAAAAAATGTCAAACAGAAAACTCAAAAGAAAATAAACTCTGGCGGTGATCAAATGAGGAATATTAATGGCCAAACAGAGAAAACTCTCTAAATTTGTGATCAATATTAATTTGATCAAAGATCATTTTGGAGTCTACTTTGGATCAAACACTCCATGATTTAATAATGGATAAAATGTGGTTGAACCTTGGAAGGCGTGCAGTTCTAGTAAGAGAAGGAGATAAACACGGAGTAATGATTTACTATTACAGGCAGAGTTCAAGGTGAAGTTATGGGATTATAGGAAGGCCTTCCGAAGCTATTAATACATTATAAATGAGGTTTCCAGTTAAAAATTAAAGTTTTCCTCTATTTAAATATTTCACATTGCATTATTTTAATACATATTTTATTTATTTAGTGTGTGTGTACTCAGGTATAGGTCTACATAGTCTATGGTATGTATATACATACCATGCATGATATACCTTTGAAGATGGGAAGAAAACTTTGAGGAATCAATTCTGTCTTTCTACGTAAAGGTCCAAATGATATGACTCGGGTTGTCACAGCCAGAAGCAAGTGTTTTCACCCATGGAGCCATGGAGCCAACCCTTTAGCCAATGCGTTGATCTATCCCCACCTCCAGATCTCAAGACCACCTCTGTTGCTTCTTTAGTGCAACAGATTGAAAAATAAAATATATTAGGTGTGTCCAGATTTTCCAAACATCCCATTTCTCCTCATTATGTCTCTAAGAAACAAACATGAAATCATCATGTGATACTACTGCTTTTGAAGCAATGGCAATGCCAAAATAGGCTGAAGGGAGGGAGGGTCAAGAAAGTCACACAGTACTCCAGGTCCTTGGCCCTCTAGCCATAGGTTTATCATACAATCCAATTTTCTAGGGACAGTCCCAGTTTATACCAATTGTTTGATGTAACTAATAATATCTTCCCCACACACTTGAAAAGCACTGCGTTCAGGCAATCATTTGTATGGCTGCCTGTGTATTTTCCAAACTCTGTTCAGAGAGTTGAGAACCATGTGTGTCCTCTGATCTCTACCCCTCCTGGCTGTCTATCCTCTCATACTCTGAATATAATTTTGAATACTGAATGCAGCATACTATCTCACCATGATAGAGTACGGGAGAGACAGGACTGTGGGTACAGTTTAGTTCAGCACGTTAGTAAAGAAGGAGCAAGATGACTTGCGTGCCATCTGCCAATAGTTCCTCATCCAGTTTTTCAACTAAGTGGTAAATGTAACTCTGTTGTTTTGTTGAAATTAGGCCTGGGCTCTTGCAAAAGGGCCTGAGCAGGTGGTGGCCTTGGGCCATTTGTTCTGGTTACGACATCTCCATTTGCGTGCTGCAGACATTTGCTGCCCATACTAATCATTAGAGTCAAGTGTAGAAGCTTGCTGAGAGAAGAGAATGCATGGTTTACGAATCAGATCCTTATGTCCATAGTCTTCCCTTCACATGCTTTGTAGAATATGTCCTTCAATGATGGTATATAAATACAGTAACAGTTGTTCAGTATGGTTTAGACACTTGAGGGAGAAGGAAGGGTGCCTATCTTGCTTTATGTTATCCTGTGTTTACAAAGCAAGAAGGATCATGGGAAAACTGCTTCCTGCTGCTCTGTAATTTTATTGATGGCTTAAAGCATCCCAGCCGCAAAAGGAAATTCTGCATCTTGATGTTCATTTTGCTTTTGACTTAGCGTTTTCTTTTGTAACTTCTGTTTCCATGTTGTGTATGTCTGGGAAATCTTTGTATTTTATACAATGCTCACCAAACAGCTATATAGCCAATTCCTGTAGAAATATTTATCAGGGCTGGGGAGATGGCATTTCAATAGTCAAGAGTCTTACTGTGTAAGTGTGATGACCTCATTGGACCTAATTTGCATGTGAAATCAGGAAGAAGCCTGGATGCCCTGTAACCCCTCATCAGAGAGGGAGGAAGCTGAGACAGGCAGATCCCTGCAACTTTCAGCTCAGTCAGTTTATTCAAAACACAGCCAGCCCCATCCACGCTCAATCAGAGATTCAGTGTCAATATCTTAAGCCAGACGATGATGAAGGATAGTATCTGGTGTCACACATACACAATCTATCTAAACACACACACGCATGCACATGCACACTCACTTGCAAGCATGATTATATATACACACTATGTACATAGACTCAGACACACAGTATTTATAATATAAAAATAAAAATGAACAGACATCTTTACCTTATACCTTTATTGTATCTTAGATTTTTAAAACATATAGGACACTAAAACCCACCCCAGATTTTAATAAATAGTATGTCCTCGTGTTTTCATGATCCTAGTACACTTTCAAATCTCCGTGTGTGTTTAACCATCCTGGGGAGGGATTCCTTTAAGTCTCAGCCTAGAAGCCTACAATCCCCATTTCATTCTGCTTGTGGTAGTGCTGGCGTGCTTCCCTCTGAAATAATCAGCGCTGCTTTTTCCACAAACAGCATGTAGTAATTAGAACACGCGTTCCGTGAATGCTGCTAAACCTTTTTGTGAATCAAATTCTTTCAATTCTCAAGAGTTTCCCTAACCAGGCATGGATTCAAGAAATGTCTCATTGATTGCCTTGCTTACCAGAGAGTAGGAAAAAGAGCTGTACTGTCTCCTCAGTCTGAGAAACGACACGAGGGCACAGAGCACTGAGACAGTTTCAGAAACAGCTTTTCTGTTAGCCCCTGAACAACAGGACGACATTATCTCCTCTCTTTACACCCTCTGGTCTCAGAGTATCTGTCAATATTATGTCTTTGATTAAGTTCATCTAATCTGTTAATTATATGTATCGGACTGGGAGTTCAGCCTGAAATGGATTTAATCTGGGTAAATCCGAGGCTCTATTTATTTATTTTATAGGTATTTGAGCTGCTATATTGTAGCCATTACTGAACTCAATCCCGGAGATATACTATGAATGTGAGCCAGGCAGAGGTATAGCATCTACTGCTCTTAGTTTGGACAACAGAGTCAGTATTCATGTTAGAAGCACACACTCTGATTCCTACTGTGTCTCCATGTGAGACACAAACCTCTGAATGAAAGGTTACATCCAGGAGCCTCTAGTATTAGCAGCAATGCAGTTGAGCCTTTGCAGAGAGATGGCCAAGGCACCTTCCTTTTCTAGCTTGTCATGGCTATGACTGACTTTGTCAGGATCCTGCAGAGTACTGAGTTCCTGTCAGTCACCTCCAGGACACTGTGGGTGGTTCCAGGTTGCCATCTTTCTGCCTTTCTGACTCATAAAAGCCAAGTCAACAGAACCAAGAGGGAAGTTCGGTGGATGGTCCTCCGAGTTCGGTCCCGTCTTCCCTTGCTGTCAGAAGATAATGTCTCCCCACTAAAGCTAAATGTTGTCACTAACTAAGGCTGTGGGAAACCCTCCCTAAACAATCAAACTGATAAGCACTCGGGCCTAGTGACATGCATGCCTGGCTAAAATGTAATGTATCCTTTTAAATCAATTTCGAAACAGACTCTCCAGGCAAGGCAGCTACTGAACGTCACGACAACCACTAACGTGCACTTCAGAAACAGCAGGATGCTCCATGCGGTGCCAAGATGACAGAGAGGAGATGCCAGAAGACTGTGATGGTGACACGGGTGTTTGTAAGGAAGGCTCTGTTAGCTCTAAGGAAGTAGTTTCCATGGGCTACGATGTACCACGGGCCCCTTGGCAGCTCTTCTCTCCAGTTTTTTTAAAAAGTAGTTAAAAGAAGGGAATTGCTAAAGGCAACGGAACCTTGATGCTTTTTGACAAGGTATAAGATCATATCCGTGAGGATAAAACTCTCTGTCTCTGTTTTATTTCTTATCTTTCTTTATCATTTAGCTGTCCACTGGCATCTCTGGACCAACTGATTCTTCTGGGCCAGCTATTAAAGAATTTCTCTTCCCCCAGTTGCCTGATGGAAACACAGTCATGTAGATGCTTCTGTGATGAGTGAACTTCTAACCCTGCTTAAAGCTGGCACACTGGTCCCTGTTAGTGTCCAAGCAGAGTGTCTAGAAAGTCTAAACAATCCTTGGTTCACCCTGAGGCTTAGGGCATTATTTTCTACTCATGGGTTTGATGGTCAGGCATCTCATTATAACTATGTAATCAGGGACAAGGGCTGGCGAGCTGAACAACACTCCCCTAATTACAGCAGGAAGTACCTTGGCGTTTTAGGAGGCATCTAGTATAGTGTAGTCTTGTAGATGGAACAAATCCTCCAAAAAAGGGATGGGAGAAGGAAATGTGGAAGCCGTGGGAAAGAAGGAAGCCACCACTCCTGTCTGAGTGACGTCAGAATGCAGAGAGACGGCTGCTTCTTTATAATATTACCAAGAAGTGATTGGCTAGCCCGAGCCTTTGATGGCCTGTTGAGACCAAGAGACACTGTAAGGGCAACAAAGAGTGGGCTTTGTTGTGATCACCAGGTTGGAAATCTCACAGGCAAAACCTGTCTCTGTCTGGGTGGAAGCTGTTGCGTGGAAAACCAGAGAGGAAGTATTTAGTGTGACCTCTCGCACACATCATGAGAATAATTGACACTATAGTTTGGGTTTATTTTTAAAGTACAATCATTAGACAAACTGCTTGTCACACCTTTTTGTTTTTCTGGAAATCTTTCCCTTCATGCCCTGGCGTTGACCATTAGTCCTCCAATTATCTTCCTGCATATACTTAATCTCTTGTAGAAGGAACCTTCAACAGAACAGTTTATGCAGAGACAATTTCACACAGCTGTGCCACAGTGGCTATCAAGTGGAGCACTTCCTTGCAACTGTCTTTCGTCTGTCAACAAGTCCATGTCACCTCTGGCATATGTTACTCTTTTTTAACCGGTTGCTATTATTCTTTATTTCAATTTTAAAAAAAAAGGACACATACCTCTAGATACCAGCACATTTGAAATTTATGCTAAGCTTTGCATTCCTACTGTTCTTTAAAGTAAGTGTGGATTTTTGTTGTTGTTGTTATTGATTTTGCTTTGGTTTTGTTTTTTTTGCTTTTTGTGAAGTCCATCATTAAGGAAAGAACACTGTAGCAATACAAAGGCATATTGAATGTAAAATTATAAGTTAATGTCCAGCACATATCTACTCTTAAAATATGATAAATAATAAAAATTAGCACCTATTGCATGGCTATAAGGCCTGCTGTATATTATTTATGAGTCTCTACTGTAGGATTTACTTTTTCTTACATCTAATCATTTATTCTGCATGGGGAGGGAGATGCCTCTGGCAGTGGCGCCCACGTGGAGGTCACAGTACAACTTTTGATTCTGTGCCTTTCTTCTACCACATGAGATCCGGGAACTGAACTCAGGTCCTCAGCGTTGGTTCACAGCCTTGGCCCTCTGAGGCAACTCTCCTGTGCTGCTGGAATATGTAGACAATTTTATTTACATACAATATCTAACTTTTTATAAATCATTATTGAAAAAATTAGGCTAAAAAAACTTTTTGGGCGTTTAACCAAATGGTTCTCCTCCAAAAAATAATCTTTTAAAATCAAACCTATGTATTTATGGTGGTATTCAGTGGCAATGCATGTTGGTAGCAATTGGTTAGCTTTGTTATGGATGAAGTGTTCGTTTACACCAAGTGTTCCTGGTGTTTCTGCCATGCCCCCTTCCTGTATGTAAGAGAAATCAAGCCAGGTAAAGGATTAAAACATACTTCCTAATTGGTGAAGCACACCTTTGCCACCACAGACTCAGTTTTAGACAACCTATTTCTACTGGAACGTCTCCCAAACACTTCTTATAAGCTGCCCATTCAGACCTGTCTTAGCTGAGATTTATAATTACTGGCGTTAACCGTGGGAATCCCACATTGTTCTCTGGAGCATGGGCTCCTGCGAGGGCTCCACCTTGCTTTGGTACTTGAGTTATTCCATCGGTTGTTTCCTATCATCTTGTACCAGGAAACTGCCAATCAAATCATTACTGTTCGTCTTCTGTTTCCTATCTGTCTCCCCTGCCCTGCCTTTCACTACTTGTAAGGTTTTATTTTGTTTTTGGAATTTGGGAAAACAGACAAAAGAGTCCACCCAATCACGTCTAGAGAGAAAATGTATGGGATTCACGCTCGTTTGGGTGGCTCTGCTTTTTATAAGACTTTCAGAGTGTATACTTACATGACTAAGTGTTCATTCATCCAGTAAGCACGCTTGCTGCTTCTGCCTCCTAATGGGACATGGCCCTATTCTCTTAATGCTTATAGCTGGAGAGATAAACACAAAACATGTGATTATCCAAGTCCTTAATTACATTGACTGTAAAGAAGGCATGCAGGATGCTTGGAGTGTTTCAAACAGCCCAGACACCTGTGCTAGGTTAGGAAGACTTCCCAATTCACCAGAGATAAGAGGAGAATTAGCCTGGGTCCAGGGAAACAGCCTAAAAGAATGTGTGACATTTAGAGATTTTGTTTATTTCTAGAGTCTTCAAACTAGAGGAAGTGGGGGGTTTAAAAGATCTTTTAATAAATGGATGGCTGACTAGCATTGCCTTTAAAGAGCCTCCAAATGTTTCTCAGTGATTGAGCTGCACTCGGCTCACTTTCACCTTCCTCTTTTTCCAGGGCACAGAGGAACTGGGTTCTAAGTGCCCCGTGTGTTTTCTTTTTCATTAGAGGTGTGCTCTTCTGTGCCTGGAATCATTGGTGCTGACTCACCTTGAGGAAAACTTCCAATTCTAGATTGTTCCCTCTTCACAGTCTGATTAGAGAACACAGACTGTCGTGGTAGGAGCTCTACCTGTGTATGTAGGGAAGCGAAGTGCCCTGTGTCACTGTCTGACTCTGGCACAGAGTCCAGAAGCTCTGAGGAATGGGAGTTGAAGGAGAAAACTCTCCCGAGTGAGAGGAGACAGAGAGAAGTCTCCTTGTGAGTGGGGATAGAGAAATCTCCTTGTGAGTGGGGACAGAGAAACCAGGTAACAAAGAACAGGGTAACTGGGCCAGCATCTACATCTAGCCAGCCAGGGGCAACAGGAAGAGAGATGGAAGAAATATACAGTAACAAAATGATTTCACGAAAACATAAGCATTGTAGCTACAGGTTGGTTTTAATCCACCACACTTCATAGCATTACAAGGTCTGGGCAAGAGTCCCAATAGAGGCTCTAGATTAGGGCCAACACTAACCTCCTACAACCTTGTGTTCCATTCTGTATGTTGCCTTTTCCATTCAGTCACATCATCAGGGCCAGCTCTGGAAAGAAACCCCAGCTAGCCCGGGAAATGGCCACCGGGATGTTTTAACAGGAACTGTTTTTGCCTCAGTCCCTCATTAAGCAGTGCTGCCTTAGGGACTAGTGCCACTCGGAATGGTTTTAAACTGAAGGTGCACAAGTTTAAAGGAGAGAGCTGCGCATCTTTTTAAATCCATGTGTCTTAAAACTTAACGTGTACCACAGTTGTACCGGGATCAGTTAGAATCCAGGTTTGGGGAGATGGTAGTGGCTGAGTTTCTGAATATTTTTTTCAAGATTTTTTTCAAGACAGGGTCTTACTATGTAGCTCAACCTGTACTAGAACTAATTACGTAGTCCAGGTTGACCTCTAACTCACAGCTATCCTCCTGCCTCTGCCTCCAGAGTGCTGGGATTAAAGTGTGTACCATGATGCCCTGTGAGCTGAAGTGTCAACTGGCTCTATAAAGGTGTGTGTGTGTGTGTGTGTGTGTGTGTGTGTGTGTGTGTGTGAGTGTGGGAGTCTGTGTGTGTGTGAGTGTGTGTGTGTGTGTGTGTGTGTGATTGTGTATATGTGTGTCTGTGTGTGTGTGTCTGTGTGTGTATGTGTGTGTCTCTGTGTGTGTGTGAGTATGTGTGTGTCTGTGTGTGTATGTGTATTTGTGTGTCTGTGTGTGTGTCTGTGTGTGTGTGTGTGTGTCTGTGTGTGTGTCTGTGTGTGTGTGTCTGTGTATGTGTGTGTGTTTGTGTGTGAGAGTGTGTGTGTGTATGTGTGTGTGTGTGTGTGTGTGTGTGAGATATGGAGATTTAAATAACGTGTGTTTAAAACAAAATCACAATCCAGGCTTGCTGTTCTGTCCCTTTAAACCTCGGCATCTGGGAGGCAGAGACAGGAAGAATTCTGTGAACTTGAGGCCAGGCTGGAATACGTTCCCAGTTCTAGGCCTGGCAGGGGTAAATCATGGAGACTCTGTCTCAAAAATTAACAATAATAATAATAATAATAAATTTGAATTTTACAGCAGCCTGAGTTTAAAAGCTATGGTTTTAGATGTATTCTTTAGAATCTTGTGTCAGACTATGCCCAACCCTTCGTACCCACTCTGCCTCCACTCTTATCTGCTGGTGGGGCCTAGCATCAGCTCTTATCTTTAAACTGGGCTCTCAAGTGTTGCTTGCGGAGCTTCCTGCAGCCTTCTAAAACCCTACAGATTCCTAAGATACATATTAGAGCAAATGGAAGACTAACTGTCTCCTGGTGTAGAAAAGAGTTTTTGATTAGATTTAAACAGCTGTCATCTCGGAAATTTCCCTCTCTAAATCATTCTCTGCTTTCAACAAGCTCTCACGGGTCGCTCTCTCTTGGATGGCAGCTCCAGCCTGTATCCTTCTAACTCAGGCTAACTGCGTCCTCTGATAGGAAGTGATACATATTTAAGGACATCTTTGCTAGCTCGAAAACACTTGGCTTCGAGAAATTTTACTCAGTATCTTCTTTGCTGTAATGAGTATTTTTCCTTGTAGCCCAGCAAAATTCAGCCACATAAAGGACGGTGGTGCCTCTGGCGACACAGCTCAAAGCCATTTTGAAAACTGCGGGGGGGGGGGGGGATGTTACCATTTTTCATTGAACCTAGATGAGATGTAATCTAAAATATATGCTTTTTAAAAAGCAGCTCAGACTTGTGGGAAACGGCAATTAAAAACCGGTGGACATTGAACCAAGATTACATCATGGAAAACTGACTAATGTTTTAAGGGTAAACATATTCGCCAATGGTATCATTCTATATTTTAAAAATAAAATGTGAAATGCCCTCCTGTGCTTTGGATGAAGTTTCCCCTGGAGAATTTACAGATCGTAAGTGAAATGGCCATTTTCTTGTTAGTCACGATCAAAGTGAACTGGGATTGTCTAGAAACATGCAAGAAGCGATTACAGCATTTATGGCTCCGCACTGCACTGCTGGGCCACCCATAGGATTCAGCAGTGGGGACTGAACTGGCTTCGTCCAGCTTCAGGGAAAAAGCACACTGGACTGAGACCCTTATTTATTTATTTGCACATTTATTTGCTTCATTGAATAAACTGACTTTGACGGTGTTCCAGCTTTCAACCTTATTTATCTTACACAATCAGAAGGAAACATATCTTAATTCTGGCACCGAAGCAAAGACTATTCATCGTTTCAACTTTTCTTCTTGGCTGCATATGCCTACTTTCTTCTCCATTAAGCTGAGGTCCAGGGCACGTGCTGCCTGCCACTAGAGACCTTGTGGCGGTCCATGGTCCATGCTGACTCCAGAAACCATGTGTAAGTCCTATAAAGGGCAAGAAGGCTGTTTTTGCCATGGTATTGATGACTGCAGACTCAAGAGATGAGAAAGAGAGACATGGAAGGTGTCTGTGACAACTCCTACCATTCCTACCCCCATCCCAAAAGGTAACAGCCTAGACAGAAAGCTACTGAAGAAATCCCTTAAAACTTGCGACAAGGATGCTGAAGTACAGCTTTCCACAATCGGTGGCTTCTGAGGGGTGCAGGTGGGAAAGGACTGGAATTTCTATAAGGGGCTGGCCCCTGGGGCTGTGACCATACTCCAGTGAGTGCACCCCTACTTTTTAATGAAAATTTGTCCACTTCGTTCTGTGCAAAAGCATTCTTAGTCAGAATAAATGAATGATTCTGTGATGTGAACTTCTTTTATTCTTCTGTGATTTGGGGGGGGGGGGGCAGTGTCACCTTCTGTAGTCCAAGCTGGCTCATTCAAGCTTGCTATACTACCCAGGTTGTCCTTGAACTCACAATTGCCCCTGCCCGACCCCAGTCTCTAGACAGGCAACCACTGCTCACAGCTTCCCATGTGATCTCACAGTGACAAGTATTTGTCTTCAGTCTTTCCTACATTTCAAACTCCTGGTTATATTTCCAGGCTCAGTGAAATTCCTTCTCTTCCAGGATGCTCGTAGCTAACCCTTGAGTCAGAATCGCTCTCTCAGTCTTCTAAGAACAGTAGAACCCATGTGTGTGTCATCAAACGTTCAACAGGTGATCCTTGAGACGTAATCAATGGGGAGCAGAAATCACATATTGTGTCAGTGAGATGGGATCAATAAGTAAAGGCAGTTGTGAACCTGGCAACTGAATTTGATACCCACATCATATCATTTATCACTTCCCATATCACTTACATAAAGATGAAGGAGGGAACTGATTTGATAACATTGTCCCCTGATCTCCAAAGGCATGCCTTGGCATGTATAACCACATGTGCACATACATACTCTCATATACTCACACACATATACAGAGAGGGAGACAGAGAGACAGAGACAGAAACAGAGACAGAGAGACAGACAGACACAGAAAGAGAGAGAGAGAGAGGAGAGAGAAAGAGAGAAATATCTCTACTTCTCAATTAAAAAAGAAATCTAAACAAGACATACTGTCTTGAATTTATTTTCTCCAAAGAGTCTAAACTTATGTAACAATGGCATGTGGTAATCTTAGGGTTTCTATGTAAGTTTCGAGACGAGGTACCACAGTGTGGCGCAGGCTGTGTTTGCAGACCAGATTCACCGAGATCTGCATGCCTGTGCCTCCTGAGTGCTTGGTTTAAAGGTTTCTGCTCCATGTTCTTCATGTAGCCTTCGAAGGCATCCAAGCTTAAAGCACAAGGTTCTACGGAGTGAGTGGCCACTGTATTTCTTTTAGTAAGAGAGTTATGTAACTGGTTTTTATAAGATTGACAGAATCCTAACTATGCTTCGAATTTTAATTGTACAAACATTCTTTTGTTGTTGTTGTTGGTGGTGGTGGGGTTGTTTTTTTTTTTTTTTTTTTTTTTTTTTTTTTTTTTTTTGTTTTTTCGAGACAGGGTTTCTCTGTGTAGCCCTGGCTATCCTGGAATACTTTGTAGTCCAGGCTGGCCTTGTACACACACTCTTAACAAAACAAATTCACCTAATATATTTGCCCGAGAATCTCTCTTCCATACAGAAAAACATGTAAATTTCACCTTTTTTTTCTTGGTTTGTAAGATTTCATGTAGGACTTAGCTTTCTTGCTGTGAAAGACAAAATAAAACTATATGTTAAGGTCGAGTTCATAGAATTCACATTGTTAGCATGTTAATATACTTCTGTTCTTATTTAAAATTATATTCTTGTTTCTTTAGTACTATGTTACTCAAAGTAATATAAAATTAAAACATTTATTTAATGGTTACTTCCAAATCTTTCTCTCCATTGTGAGATACTATGGAAGACCAAGACAGAAGGGCAGGTAACGTTAAAAGATGCCATTTTCCTCTTCGAGTTTTAACACTTGTTAAAAAAGAAAAAAAGACAACAGTTCTACGTTTATTTTTCTGCCTTTCCTTTCTTTAAAGGGCATTTTCCCATTTTCTCTATGTTTAGAACATTATCAATAGGTCCCAAAGCATCAGAGGAAACACAGACCTTGCAATATCGGATCAAGAGAAATGGCTAATATGAAATCATCCACCCTCAAGCCAAAGCGGGTCTAACTGTCCCTAACAGGGTTGCTCACAGCTACCCAGCCATTACCACCTCAATCTGGACCCTGAAAAATGCAGGTCTAGAAAACAGTGGTGGGACTCAGGGCTCAAATGATCTCGAGAATGATCATGAGAGACCCTGCTCTTCAGTCTGAAGCCACGGGAATCATGGTGTCTGTCGCCTACAGCAGAGCTGTAGACTCTGCCAAACGGAGCACTTGCCGTACAGACTGTCCTGAAACTGAGGTTCCACGGTGGGGTGGAAAAATCCCGACCCAGAAGGCCAGACTCCCCCTGCGATGGTTACACGAGAGTGAGAGAGTTCTGTGTGCCTTCAGTTGTTTCTGTTTTTGTTTATTCCTAGGTAAAAAAAAGAGACAACAGACTGTAGCAATTAGGGGAGCGAGAACCCTCAAAGTCAGGGAGAAAAGCAGAGCAAAGGCTTACTCTCCCAATCTTCCAGAAGGAAGGAGAGGAAAAATGAGCTGCAGCTTGGCAGATTAAATGCTGCATGTGGGTTTCAGGAAGGAATTTTTGTGGTAAGGGGCAATGGAAGATAGCGAGCAAACAGTACAAACCCTCATGAAAAAATCAGACGCTACCACCAGAGGCACATTGTAGAATAAGGAAGCCTTGAAAGGCAGGGCCATGTATTTACCATTTTGCTTGATCTACATATCAAAAGCATCCTCCACTGTATATAGAAGATCCTTGCAGGAAGATGTTTCATAGGAAAAGGTAAAATAAAAAGAGAAGAAAGGAGAGAGCGCTGGAGGCTATGTCCTTTCTTTTCTTTTTCTTCTTCTTCTTTTTTTTTTTTTTCATCCTGGATTCTTCCGTGAATCTCAGGCCAGGGCTGTATGCTCATGCAAACCAATGCCTTCCCAAGTCTCCACAAATGCAAGAGACCCTGAAGTGAAGTGACAGGAAGAGATGAAGGGCAAGCAGAATCAGCAGGAGAAATCTGGTGGCCCGCGCCATACAAAGAAAACGCCCCGCCCCCTGTTTAATGACTGCTTGTGAAATAGGAGCCTTCTGCACCAGTCAGGGGGAAACTTCTGCTCAGCTAATCTTAGACCTATTTTTATTTGATAATATAGCTTCCTAAGTATTTCCAATCAGTCATATTGAAAAACTGAAAGTCAAATTGCCAATGAGCTGAAACAAAGATGATTAGCTATTTGAAAACTAACATTATTCTATGCACATACTAGGCTCATCTCTAGAACACTCTGTCACAGCAAAGATTTCTTTTTAACGAAGATTTCACTCCTTAAAGAAAAAGAGCGGGACAGAAGTTTCTGCTTCCTGTAGGTTGTGTTTTACTTTCTTTGTGTTTGTTTTCTGGCCAGGCATCTTACTATCACTAACAGAATTTTAGACAGAAAGGGCATTTAATGCAGAATGAAGGGAATTTCGCTTGTTATAACAGTAACATTCAGGATTTACTATGATCTTAGACATGAGACTTCTTGACTCTTACCTGGAAACTCTGGCACTGTGTTGATCACAGCTCTTCTGACCATGGCACCAGGGTTCAAACCCACTCCCATGCTCTTGTGACACTCGGCAACATCTGCAGTTTCTTGAACCTAAAAAAACAGCACGTATGGTTTGTGTCACAATGTTATTGTGAGATTTGAATTAATTAATATGAAGCAATTTCCCAGGACAGCTCCTGAGCTGTTTGGGATGAAGCAGACGTCTTGGTTTCCTTTCCCCTAAGAGCCCAGCCGCCATGCCCGTCTGCCCTCCATGCTTCTCACTCCCGTCTTTCTTCAGCCCTCCTTTATATCACCTAAATCAAGCCCTGCATTGCCACTCCCCTTGACTAGGATAATGGCTGCTTACTTCTCTCTTACCCACAGACTGCACTATCCCTAACCCGTTTTTTAAATGTTGAAATCTTTCCTGGGAATAAACATAGTCAGTCATGCTGTCTTGCTGCTTACAATTTTCCCCAATGGCCATAAAACAAAATGTAATCTTCCTAAAGGAATATCCGGAGGACTTGGTCGTCAGGGGATTCAGAGCTGGCTTTTGCCCTCCTCACCACAGCCTCTAAGTAAGGAACTCACTATTCATGACCTACCTGCTGAAGATCTGCCTCTGAGCTCACTCTTCTTCGTCCCTATAGGAGACACTTCCCACCTCAGACAGAGAACAAGCATTCATTTCCATGACATAGCTGAAATGTCACTTCTTATATGTAGTCTTCTCAGACACATAGAAGAATGTGTCTTCCTGTAGGATTTATAATTATATACCTTATATCATACCATATTTCATCAATTACTTGTGCATATCTCTGCTCTGCACTGAACAAGCACCCTCCCATGTTTAGCATAAGGCCAAAAATGTTGTAGTATTTGGTAAGTATTTACTGAATTAACTATTACAAACAGCAACAACAACAAAATCAGCTCCTAGATTAACATATCCCAATTCACAAGTGGATTTTTATTTTCATGGTGTGTGTATGTGTGTGTGTGTGTGTGTGTGTGTGTGTGTGTGCAGTTTCTTTCTACACAGGTGAGTGAAAGAAACAGAATTGAAGTGCATTAAAGGAAGTCTGGAAAGCAGAAACAATCACTGCTAGTTTACATCTCTATATTAAAGGTGATTTTTTTTTATTTTCAATTGTGTATATGCATAGGGAAGGAATAC
This sequence comes from Mus musculus, assembly GCF_000001635.26. Classification (NCBI taxonomy): domain Eukaryota; kingdom Metazoa; phylum Chordata; class Mammalia; order Rodentia; family Muridae; genus Mus; species Mus musculus. The sequence continues at coordinate 149,091,165 of NC_000069.6, read as the reverse complement.
TGAAATATGTCTGGGGATATCCAAAGAAGCTAGATGTATCTAGCCTGGTTAAGCCTGGTTAAGTTGGAGTTACAGGAGGTTGTGTGCTGGGAGACAGACTCAGGTCCTTAGTAAGAGCAGTATTTTCCTGGGCCAACTCTAAAGCTCCCTTGAGTCGATTGTATTGATTTAACAAGCAAATGCATTTTGACCCAAATATGCAAGCTTAATAATCTATTTCCTCTGCTAGTTTAGACATAGCACAAACACAAAGGTATTTTGTTATTTATAAAACATAAAAATTTTAGGTCATTCAATTCCTTGCTTTTTCTTGTCTTGTTTTGTTTTTCCTTTTTGTTTTTGGCATGCTATCAAAAAGGAAGGCCAGGGACAGGAACGCACAGCAATAAACTGACTCTTTCGTACAGCTTTGGCATTGACTCTGACTTCTCATTCAAGAGGCTCTGTGTTTTGTTTACCTCTGTCTTTAGGATGCTGAGAATATAACGAGAAGGGAAGGTCGGTGGTAGCCATGGTTTTGCTTTTGTTTTTTGTTTTGTTTGTTTGTTTGTTTTGTTTGTTTGTTTGTTTTGGTTCTGTTAAGAAAATAAGAGAGAAAAGCTGGTATGCAAAGGTAGGTTCTGGGCTCTGCTAATGAAGTCCGGTGTGTGCCTTGCCTGGGGCTGACCATGAATAAATGAGCTTTGCTGGTGATGAGATACCAAATAGAAGACCCTGTGTTTCTGGTTCTGCACTGTCATAGAGCTGCTATTATTCAGCATTTATTAGGTACCCAGAGAGTGTGAGGCATAAACATGACAAGGAGAAAACACACAGTCCCTAACCTCTAAATTACCACAGACAGATGCACAAGGAAGGAGGCAGACCTGGAAATTGCTTCCAAATGGCTGTTTGTAGGAGGGCTTAGAGAGGCGGAAAAACCCAAGGAGGGGCCGGCGGGCAGACAGGATGGCATGTATGGCAAAGGGAGGTGTGAGAAGAGTTAGTGTTTTCATAAAAGGGAGAGGGTAAGAGGTCAGGCCAATTTCCAGAGTCGTAAGGATCGAGATGAAAGATGGACTGGCAATAATGAAGACCCCGAGGGATGCGAAGGTTGGACTGGCCGTGTGGGTCTGTGTTGTCCTTGCTGGAGAGGAGATCTCCGGCTTCCCAGGTTGGTAGGAAGATAAAGGACATCGTGGATCCGAGTACCAAGAAGAGCTTGGCCATTTCTCAGCCTCAGTTTCCTCACTTTTGATTGGGAACAGCAGAGCTGGGCAGGAATGCAGTTCTAGTTATCTGGAAACCTGGATTCCTAGAATCACAAGTTCAAAACCTGCCTAGGGTACAGACAGACTCAAGTTCAAAACCAGCCTGGATGCTTAGGGTGGCCGGGTCTCAAAAGTGTAACAAAGAGTGGTGGCTCATCTGCTACTTCTCTGCCTGCTGTCTCTCTGTAGGGTGCTAAGTAAGTTGTTTCCTTCTTTAAAATGTACCTGTAAGAAAGGATGAGAGTGTAACACGGTGGCTGAGCGCTTACGTAGAGCGAACATACACGCTTCTAGAATAGGAATGCCCCTAGCTTCTGCCCCCAAGACCTGGAAAAACGAAACAAGACCTCAAAGAATAGTCCTGAGAATTAAAAGACAAGACTCTGCATCATTCTCCTTCATGTTGTTTAGGGAACTCAGTCAGGACACACTACATGCTTAGCCGTCCTCTGATGCCCAAGGTTTCTTGCTTTTCCTGATTGCCCTCAGGACTCTTAGAAAGAATAAGACTTGTTTCAGAAAGAGAAGATCAAGTTTAAACATGGAACGTTTCACTAGTAATTATGTAAACAAGAAACATGCTAAAAACCAAATTTGAACCTGGAGAGTAAATTGTTTGCTGTCATTAGACACAGCCCAAACAATAAAATTAAAAATAAAAATCACACTGGGAGCCTTGTCCTATGTATGGTTCCTGGGAACCTTCGAAGGCTCGTCTGTCTTTTCATCTTCCGAGCTCGTCTATATGATCTTATTTATAAGCAGGCTGTCAGTCATTTTCACACGGCCTTTCTCTGACGCTACCCCTCCCCCACACATGGAAACCCAAGGGATCAGTAGCGACTTAAAGGGGGAAAAAATCGTGTAAAGTTACACCAGGAGCTGCCGCGGTGCTGCCTCCAAGTGCTGTTCCCCTGGGCTCCGACCGTGAATGAAACTTATCTGAGTGGCCCAGTCCACTCCCACCCCTGCCAGATCTGCAGCCCTTTGTTAGAACGCGAGCGAGCGAGAATTGCCCAATCTCAGGGGGCAGCCAGTCTATAATGACCCACATTGTCGAAACTCACAGGAGTTCACTCTCGAGGAATGAAAACTCACAGCTCTTTTTCTATCTCTCTGTTGACAATGCAAAGTAGGTCTATGTGGTAAACCCCGTTTGTGCCAGGGATATGCTGGCTTCCTAGGTGGTGCAGATGGAGTTACAGGGTCGGACAGCTCGCCAAAAGGGGAAGTAAAGCCAGCATATTATCTCAGCACTTATAGGAAGGGCCTCAGTAAGACTATTTCCCAAATGTAGCCGTCATGAGCCTGGCTTGCCTGCATTGATGATTTCATCAGACCGATAATTAATAAGCGTGAATTAGGCTAATGAAATCAGATAGGGTAATGAAAAGCAGCCTTCTCGTTAGCCTCGCTTTTTCCCCCATTGTTTAATCTCTAACTGAGACTGAATTTGCCGCTCGGGACCTAATTGAGACTATTTGACTTCTAGTTGATTTTAAAGAGTCTCCGAGAGCTTTTAGAAAGAGGCAGGTATTAAAAAAAAAATAATTAATTAATTAATTAATTTTTAAAAAGCACGCTAAGACTCTATACAACGACACCGGGGACAATGGGAACAGATCAAACCGAAGCACCGCCAATGTGTCCTCCTGCTCCCTTCAAGAGGAAAGTGGAGGCAATAAAGAAAATGATAAAGAAGGTTTTGTGGGTGGTTTTGTGAGACTGGATTTATACGAATTGGTGATTCTCCTTCCTCTAGTTACACCCTTCTTGAAATTTAAAGTCTATTTTGAGTGTGTGTGTATGTGTGTGTGTGTGTGTGTGTGTGTGCACGCATGTGTGTATGCGCGAGGTTCATCGTGGTGGCGGTGGTTGTGGGGTTTCACGCGCCAGAGGACGACTCCCTAGGTGCCCCTCCACTTTGTTTATTGGGACAGGGTCCAGCCTGGAACTGGAAAAGTAAGCTGAGCCTCTGGTTCTAGTTGTCTCCACCTTCCTGGACCCGGGATTGTGTGCCCTCACCCCCTTCCCCGATTTCTAATGTGGTTCCTCTCCTGCGCCAGCACCTTATCCACTGAGCTTTCTCCACAGCTCAACTGCTTGAATTTTCTGACACACAAATTTTAGTAAATAATTAAACTCTTACCGTTCCCTGTGAAGGGGGCAAGTGCTGAAGTGCAGTCTAGGAGGGCGGGGGCAAGGATGGACATTTTGACCTCCGGAGTAGAACTGGGATGGCTTGTCCTCCATAGAACAGTGAACTCGCCTTCTCTGGCAAGAATTCACAGGCTGCCTCCTTATCTGAAATCTACAGAAAAAGCTGGCCCCAAGCCTGATGGGATTTGGTTTCTATCTGAATCTTGGGTTTGAAGGAAAGCTCCGGAACCCACAGAAAGGCACAAGGGCAAGGGGAACACGAGCTGCCCGCTTGTCCCTTCAAGGAGCCCAGGAAAGGCAGAGCTGTCTGGGCCTTGTTCCAGTGACTTCCCACGGACCCCTGACCCTGGATGAGTGTGTAAATGCAGAGAGAGAGAACGAGAGAGAGAGAGAGAGAGAGAGAGAGAGAGAGAGAGAGAGAGAGAGAGAGAGAGAGAGAGAGAGAACACGAGAGACAGAGAGAACACGAGAGACAGAGAACACGAGAGACAGAGAGAACACGAGAGACAGAGAGAACACGAGAGAGAGAGAGAGAGAGAGAGAGAGAGAGAGAGAGAGAGAGAGAGAGGCAGGAGAGCATCATTGGCAAGTGACTGGTTAAACTAGGCAGGATGTTTGGATTAAAAAAAATCACAGTATATTTCAAATCTGATAATATTGGATCTATTTTAAGATTACTTATCAGTCGGTTATTGTGCTAATAATCACCATTAAAATTAATACTACACTTTGGGAATTAGGCAAAGAGCTAACAAGTTTGCATTGACACAGAGCGTTCCAAAAGCAATCTGAGTAACTTGTTTCCGGAATGCAGCTGTGTACGTTTCCTTAACATCTTGCAGGTGGAGCCTAATTTTAGTTGAGCCTTGAGAAGGAGGGATTGTTTTCCTCCAGATACACACAGCCCCCACAACAGCAGCCAGGCAGGTGGGGCTCCACAGAGTACTTGTTTACATTCCTGCTTTTAGAAAACAGATGATTCATACTGCTAATCATACAGTTTCTATCTGATTTTAGCGTGTTTTTTTTTTTTAACAGAACAGTCTGGATTACATTTGACCTCTGATTCCTCAAATGTAAAACAAAGGCAATGAAATCGAAAATGATAAGAGAATGAGCAATGGATCCTAAATATAGCCTAGAAGCCAGTGAATAAACGCAAGCAAAATTTAGAAATACATCTGTTTGGCTACAAAAGCGTTTTAAAAAGCAACAGTTCAGATTCTGGTTGGCTCAGTAAGAATATATATACACACACACACACACACACATACATACACACACACACACACACACACACACACACACACATATACACACACACACACACACACACACACACACACACACATATATATATATATACACACACACATTTCTTTCTGCCATTGCAATAAGGAAACTATTAGAGGAAGCTGTTGCCAGGGGAAGAGAAAAGACATAAAGGAACAGGAAGAATGCTCAGTGGGGAAGAGGTCTGACTGCGTAAGTAGGCAAGTTGGTGACTCCAGAACCCACATAAGAAGCCTGCCTCATGCTTAGTAAGATACCATGGGTATTTAATCCTAGCACTCAGGAGGCAGAGGGAGGCAAGAGTCTCTGCGTTCGAGGCCAGCCTGGTCTACAGACTGAGATCTAGGTCAGCCAGGGCTACATAGTGAGACTCTCAAACAAAACAAACAAGCAAACACAAGCCAGGCAGAGCCTTGGAGCTGAATTCAGACAGGCAGCACCCACACAAGGGTGAGAGAAAGCATGTGCCTGGAACGAAGCACTTGGGCTTGGGGGAGTGCAGCGATGGAGATGTGAGAGAAGCAGAGGCAGGAGGATTGCTGAGGCTGGCTGGTTCCCAGGCTATCCAGAAACACAGAGCTCTGGGCTCAGTGTGTGAGAGCCGATCCCTGCTCTTCCCCTTGACCTGAGTGGGCATGGGCACACACACTGTACACAAATACAGAAGAAAATTAAAACAAAACAAAACAAAACCCTGAAAGGAAGAACAGTCCCTCACAAGCACGAACCGCTCCCACCTCCGGGGCTCAGGGCATGACAAGGGCTCACATTTGAGATGTGAGGATCAAGCATTTTGAAGAAGCAGATTATTGTTATTAACAGCACTGTCTCTTTGAATGTAGTTTTGCAAGTGGTTGAAGTTTCAAAGCACAAGCCCCATCCTTTCTTTAAGGTGTGTCGTGAACCTACTCTGTGCCTCTCTCTAGCTGTGAGAGCTGAGGGTAGGACCAGAAGCCAGCTGTGTGATTCTTCTGTTCTGTAGGGTGTTGTTGAATCTCCTGTAACCTTCATAGAGAGGGGGTGGCACCCGGTGCAGCTAGCTTTCTTTCAATTCAGCCCAGTGGAATGGATGGAATTTCTAAGTGTGCTGGTTAGAGACTATTGTTCCCAACCTGAACAGAAACCTCTCCTTGAATGGCCTCTTTGGCACTTTGGAGGTCACCATTCAAAGGCGTCATCTTGAAGTTTCTTAACCTGGGATGTCGTTTGCCTGAGATGTAAATCTTGCAAGTCGGAATGAATGTCTATTTTTCTCAGGGAAGGGTGAAGAACATTCCTGGGATCCCCCACTCCCAAAAGAAAGTCTGTTACTCCTGCTAACAGCCACAGCTTCCGCTTGCCAGTATAGCTTTAGCACAGTGGTCTGAGTGAGCTCCTGGCCTCAGTTACATTGTAACCTCTGTCTTCCTCTCGCAGTGAGTTGCTTTGCATAGTTTGCACTTTTGCCTGCCCAGGCTCCTCCGGGTTTATTTCACAACTCTTTTCCCTGCTGCTGACCTGGAGCTATGTTAAGCGACCATCTAAAAGAATGCTTTTCTAAACGATTGTTTCTGAGCACTGTTCTTTTAGTCAACATAGATTTGTTAAGCACCAGTTAATGTCAAGTACTTCCAGATTTCAGAAATAATAGAACACACTGTTGTCTTCTCCAGAACTTCCGGGGCTTTGGAGAAGACATGTATCTATGGAGAGAAACTCCAATCAATCCACTAGTCTGTGTGTAAATGGAGAAGATCTTCTGTGAGACTGTAATTTTTCAAAACAGCTTGTCTCAACTCATCTTGAGATAGAAAGGAAAGGATAGAAAACAAGGAGTGGTGACATTTGGCCAGTGGGACAAAGGTCAACTCCATCCCACCTTGTTTGTCCTCCTGCCACATGCCACCCCCATGCATGTCATGGGGGCTGGGGTGGCTGAATAGGCTTTTAGAGATGGCTGCAGGGTGGGGTGAGGGAAAAGCTCAGAACAGGGCAGGGGGAAACTGGTTGTGTGTGAAGCCTGGGCTAAATTCGAATGTTTGAGTGATCTAGTCTCACAGATGATATTCCATCACATATCAGATTGAGATTATGAAACTTTCTGGAGGGTAATCCCCTTGGAAGTCTTTAAAATGTGGTAAGACCCAACCTTCCGACAAAACCGCTTCCCAGTAGCCTGCAACCTTAATTTCCTCGTTTCTTCCATTCCTCCTTAACAAGGGTCCTTCCCTCCAGCTTAGTCACAGGGCTGAGAGATAAAGAAAAGGGGGCATATTTGACAACAGAAGCAAATTATTTTCCTTCTTTCTGGCTTCACTGACTTCTTTCTGACTTCCACACTATCGGTAACCGAAGCCATCCCTTCTACCATTTCCGATGTTTCCAGTCTTGTTTGCTTGAAGCCTCATCCACAGTGTAAATGTCAGCATGCAGCCACTCCTCACCACCACACACACACAAGGTTATATGGGCTTATGGCTTTGTTTGTTTGAGGTGGTGTTGCTTTCTTTAGTATTCTCGGTTAAAAAATCACAGAACTGGCAACCTGGTTTCTTCTTTCTAGATTTTCCTCTTCCCTGTACATTTTCCCTGCTCTCTTTTCTTAGACGAGCCTACTTTTCTTGCTAGATTCCTTAAGATTTACAGTAAACTGTGTCAGGAAGCACGTGACTCACTTCAGTTTTGCTGCTCGATGCATTCAGAGGGCTACCCTGGAGAGAGCTGTTTAATCTAAACCTCATTGGGTGGCCCGTCCCGGAAGCCTCTGCCACCGCTGATGAAATGACAGAAGTCCTCTCCGAAGCGCTTAGATGAGAGCTGGTTGTTAGAAAGCTGCTCCTGAAGAAGTAAGTTCTGATCGGCAGTGGGGCAACAGTCATGAGATTCTTGTGAAATGTTTGCTCTCTGAAGAGTTCACAAGCTGTGGCGAGTCTGAGCACTCTCCGTGAACACCCTGCAGCCCTGTCCACCCACACTGGCCCAGGTGCAGAACCTGTGAGGTCGCCGTTTGGCAGGGTCACACCAACCTCATGGGAGACAGACAGAGGTAAATCCTGTTTCCTGGCTCTCAAGGAAAGCAAGTCCGGTCAGTTCTAAGGCTGCCATGGGCTTATCTGGTCGTTATGCTTAGTTCCAGCATCCATTCAGGTGTTCTGAGCGTTCCCTGGGCTCAGTTCTGTTGAGTTTGTTCAGCACAGAGACTGAATAAGGCTTAACAAGGAATTAGTTAATTCCTGTAAGTGCATGAGAATCTTTATGCTGGAGAAAAGAAACAATAATTTAAAAATAAAGACTATTTTGATTGTACATACCAACATACTTGGATAATGTCTACTCTTTTATTTTTAAGGCTTTCAGTTAACAAGAGTTACTTAGATGGGGGCAAGGTGGCTTTCATATTTTCAAGCCACTTTCCCTCAGCCTTACATATATAAGTATATTTAAAACCAAATTAAATAATGTATTTTGAAAGCGCTTATATTCATCTTACTGCCAAGCAAAGATCCAATTACTCCAATAGATTGAATTTTGTGGAGAAGCAGAATTGCTAACCAGTCTGTACCCAGTGACGTCGGGCAGTTTCTTGAAGAACAGGTTATTGTATGCTCGGCTTGTTTTCAGATCATTGTAGGATCAAAGAATAAAAAAGGGCAACACAGGGCAAGGCAGACAAAGCTTGTTGGATGAATGAAAATTGATGGTGTTAATGATAATAGGATTGATTTATAAATTGTCTTACCTCTGCAACTTTCTATGTTTATCTTTTTAGTAAATTACAAAAGAATACTCCAGCATTCTGACTGGCTAAAAAGTTAAATCGAGGGCTGTAGAATGGTCACAAGTAACTTTTTTACCACCATACTTAACAAAATGTTAATTAAATAGAAAAAAATTTAAAATTATCCCATAAAAACTTGGGTACATGAAAGCTGAAAATGGCAACAGCGTGGGGCAGATTCAAGCCCAGATGCCCCATGCCTACCAGCACCAGAACCCTGATGCCAGGGCCTGGACTCCTATTCATTATTCAGAACTCACTTGGCCTTTTTAGGTTTCCTGTATCTGATCCTCTGGTGTAAGAGGATTTTTATAAGGCCATTCATTCCCTGAAGAGGGAAGCCTAAAATCTTTGTTGTTGTTGTTGTTGTTTTGTTTGTTTATTTGTTTGTTTTACCACAAAGTGCTCACACCAAAGCCAACTGGGCTAGCACATCGTTTCCCCTGCCCAGCATTCCATTCCTGCACTGGATGTGGCTATGTCCAAAGGCTCGTTGGCCTTCGCATCCTAGTGTGATGGGTGATGATCCCCAGAATGCCTCCTACTTCTCTCTCCTGAATAACTTTAGTCTTGATTGCTGCTTGTGATGTGCCTGGTCCTCTGCTTCCTCCTTGGAGTCTGTCTTCAGTTTCCCACCTGTCCCATGTCCTTTATTGAATGATGAGTGACGTAAGAAAGGAATAGCAAGAATCTGTTAATACACTGGCCTGTACTTGGCTGATTTTTCACTCAGGTTTGTGTCGGAGCAGCAACCCTGTGGCTTTTTCCCCTGTTTAAACTAAAGGACAAATTACCTAACAAGGGAGATTTGAGAATCCATCCCAGGCAATGAGGAAAAGTTATGGCAACCAATAGAAGGATTGTAGATTCCGGTTGTTAAATTCATTAGCTTTCAAAAATGTTCCTTGTAGGGTGGAGACCCTTCTCACCTGAGTGGTTACATAGCTTGGAGGAAGCCCTCGATTCAGTCCACAGCACTGTAAAACTGGGCAAATTGGCACACATTCGTAGTCCTAGGACTCTGGAAGAAGAGGTAGGAGAAGCAAGAACTCAAGGTCACCCTTGGATGATGCATAGGGAGTTCAACTCCAGCCAGGCTACATGAGAGCCTGTCATCACACACACACATACAGAGAGAGAGAGAGGGAGGGAGAGAGAGAGAGAGAGAGAGAGAGAATCCTTGCTTGAACAGAGAGCTTATGAGTCTACGTTTCTTTACCTTCTTTAGTTCGGTAAACAGGGAGAACATTAATTCAGTCTCAAGAAGGCAGTATTCTGCCTTACCCCAGCGGGAGACAAATTGGTACCTGGCAGGGAAAATTATATGTCAAAAAATGATAAAGAAATGATAAGAACTGGCCCCAGTTATCGATTCATTCCACAAATGTCCTTTAGGGCTTGTAGTGTTTTAAGGCTTAGTGATAAGGAGACGTGTAAACAAATAGGTGCAGTGTTTGTTGTGGGCACAGATGAGCATCTATACAGGGATGCAGAGGAGATGGCACACATGGCTGTCTGATGAAATCAAGTTGACTGCCTTGAGCAGAAGCCTAACAAAAAATCTTACACATTTTATACTCAATTTAGATAAGGCATTAAGAATTTTAACTCTATAAAATAAATTAGGAAGATGAGTCTCTCTCTCATAAGAGTATAGATCATAGAAGATCAGTTAAGAAATATAAGGTGTGCATTAAAAAGCATCGAGTGGTTGTAAATGAATAGGGGTGTATAGTCTACACGCTACCTGGATTTCAATCCCGGCTCCCTCGTTTGACTAACAGTGTGAAGTGGACATGTCGCTTAATTTCTTTTGGCCCAGCTTTCCTCATTTAGAGTTGAAATTAGTGTTAAAAAAGAAACTGGAAAATGTTTAGCACTGCAACTCTGACACACAAGTATAAAAGGTTAGCTCTTAGCAATATTACAGTTAAATATAGTAGAAAACAAACTACTAATTTTTTTAAACTTGAAACGGCTACCTCAACAACAAGATCATATATTTCAAAGCACTTACTAATGAAAACTTAGATAATTAAAACAAAAAGAACTCTCAGGCACAACGGGCCTTGCACTATTTATGCCTCCCCTTTTGTTTTCTTCTCCCTCATCTTGGATGATGAAACCAGACCAGACCAGCTCCCATAATTGCCCTTCTGCAAGCAACTGATGGGAATTTGGACTTCAGTTCTTGAGTGAGCATGGGCTTCCAGCTGCGGTGAATTAGCGAAACAGCACTGTGCCAAGAAGAACAGATAGCGCCCCCATAGGCTTTTATTTTCAAATGTAATTTAGATTTGTGAGTTGCAATTGTTTATTTTATTTTCACTTTCAAATAGGATTTTATGTAGCCCAGGCTAACCTCCAGCTCATTTAGGTGATATTCAGTTTCTAATTCCTTCTGCCTCTGGAGTCTGGGACTATAGTAGCTGCTGAGGCTCAAACCCTGGGTGTCATGCATGTTAGCCAAGCATCAATCAATTGAGGCTCTGACTTTGAAATGTTTTCTGACTTCTTCCTTACAAAACATCATTGTATGTGCCCCACCCCTGATACCCAACTGCCTGGTAGATATTTTAAGGAGTATCTTTGAGTTGTTTGTTTTTATTTTTGTTTTTTGTTTTGTTTTTTTTTTCAGAACAAATTCAATTTTTTACTTTCCTTCCAATAAATGCCTTGACTGTAAGTGAGCCTCAAGAAGCAGAAATGAATAAATATCAGTAAGTTCTAGTGCCTTCCCCAGAAAGTTATTTCAGATGAGCAGCTCTGCCCATTATGACCGTGGAATCAAAGAAAACAGGACAGTCGGGCAGACTCAGTTAATGCTGAGCTAGCTGGATTTAGGAGGAATGCAAGGTAGAATCGAGTTTTATATCATTCTCTAGGAAAGTTTACGCAGAATACATAAAGTAAAATAGAGCGTTTTGAAAACACAGCCCTGGCTATTACAAATTAACATTGCTCTATTAAGAACTAAACAACCTTAAGGTAACCCATCTCATCTCCTTTCCAGGAGAGTGTGGAACTGGACTCGGGGAAGCCATTTGATCAATATATGCATCCCTAGAAGCAGAATTAGAGTTTTTTCATTAAGAAGACAGCATCGAAGTTATTACAATTATGCCAGCAGGCCCCTTGCTGTGTGCAAAGCTCTTTCTGGGTAAACCCTCATCTTCTTGCACTTGGTATCATCAGTGAACAACATGATGAACAACCCACCGGAACCACCCAGATGCCTTTTAACAATGCCCAGTAAAATATGGTAGCAGACACATTGGTTAGCCAAGTCAGGCATCAAAAAAATATATCATAAATGATTAGAACAATATACCAGCACCAAAGACGAACTCTAGTGTGGATAGGCATACAACTCATTTTTTCCACTCAAAGTATTAATTCCAACAAGAACAAGACATGAAAGATTTGATTAAACAGAGTACTGTCTGAAAAAAAAAAAAAGACAGACATTTTAGTTCAAGTTCAGGAACGGAGAATATGATCACCCACCCCCCTTTGCAGCATGCATTTCCTGCCTCTATAAATGACTTGAAATAGAGGTCTGAGCAACTGCAGGACGCTTGTATTTTGCATAATTAGACCACATTTCAAGTAATACATTCAGTTCTGACTGCCACATTTAGGAGAGACACGGACAAACTGGAATCCATCCAACATGATGATAGGCCTTAAAAGCCATATCATATTATAATGATTAAAGGAATGTTCCATCTGGAGAAAAGACGACTTTGGGAAAAATGATAGCCATTTTCAAATAGTTGAATAACTTTCATGTGGAATAGGGATTAAATTTATCCTATGAAGCTTTCCTGAAGAAAAAAAAAATAACAGACCCACTCATACTAAAGAATAGATTATTCAGAAATGGAATGGTTAAAACTAATGAAGAGCTTTATTTAAAACAAGAGTGCAGGCTGGAGAGATGGTTCAGGGATTCCCTCGGTCTGCTGCTCTTGTATAGGACTGGAGTTCAGCTCCCAGCACCCACATCAGGCAGCTCTCAACTGACTATAACTCCATCTCCATATCTGATACCTTCTTCTAGCCTGCCGTAGGTACCTGCACACATATAACACCCACACCCACATGCACACACTCACTCCCCCTACACACACTCACTATATGTGTATATGTAAATATATGTGCATATGCATGTGATGTATATACATACATGTGTATTTAATATATACATGATATACATGTATATTAAATAAAACAAGAATGAGTAATCTAAGAGCTAATTATGTGTTCTCTTAAAGTTATCTGGATTTCTTTTACTTAGGAAACAATTCCCATGCGCACCTATGTGCATAGCTTATCACCCCAGTACACAGAGGGTAGCAACAGAAGGTTACAGGTTAGTTCATTTGAACCTCATACAATTTCCACTTATGTAATCATAAACATACCTGTAAAAGTTTGTTTGCAGCTATCAACTGAGCATCTTTATCTGTCGATTTTGAGATGGATATAAGGCAGCTTGAAGCAAAGACTATACGTACTTTCATAGAGTATCGGTTGACACTTTTGATATTTGAGATTAAATAACTTTTAAAATTGCAAGTTTGCCTACAGGAATTAAGAGGTTTGAGTACATTGCAATCTCAGCCCTAAGTCCGTTGGCAACACAATTCAAATCACATGTAGCGCCAGGCCTTCATGTTCACTGAGACGCTCATTTTCTAAACATTATTTTTATCATGATATATTAACAGATAATGTGTATGGTTGTGACATATCCAAAATTCTGCTTCTATAAATGTCTATACGACAGATACGTATATAAAAATCATTTTTAATATTCCCATCTATTATGCAAGTTGTATGGAGGTGGGGAGAAGAAAAGGATGAATTAGAGAAAGAAAGTTACTGATCTTCAAGAAGTTTATGGAATACTTTTTCCTCTTAAAAATGAATATTGTAACAATATGTTTGAATCCTAACTGACACATATGTTTGATTTGCAATCAGATAATTTAAGAGCAAAATGAACACGATAAGCAAGTACTTAATTGCAATTATTTGGGGGGGGCGGGACTCTGTCTTTTGTTTTGTAAATGTTTGCTGTAATTAAAAAGAAAGATTGAAATGGAGTAATCCTTTATGATGAAAGCCTTCGCGTTAAAGAATAAATATCAAAAGAAGAATCTCTTTCTGCTAACTGGTTAATTAGAAGAGGATGGTTTGTAAAAAGGAAACAAACAGAAAGCCGTCGAACTGCCCAGTCCGGCTCCCCGCAGCCCAATCCTGATTCAGCAAATAGGTATTTGCCAGTAGCAACGAGCATTGTGTACGACAATGACTGCGCTACTTAACTCGATACTGTTCCCACACCTCAGTGAGTTGAGCCCTGTGCGTGGGTACTTATGAAGTCACCGGGTGCCTGTGCGAAATATTAAAAGCAGAGAGGGTTAAGAGAGTTTAAAGACTAGTGGGACCGGCTACAGGATGACAGCCACGCCCACCTCTTAAAAATGTACTTGGCAACGAAATTCATGCCAATATGACACCTGTCTGCGTAGGAAATTCATGACGGGCCAGAAGGGCAGGCTTCGGAGGATCCCAGTAGTGGTGTTGTGACTGGTCTGGCCAGAAGCCTCTTCCGAAGGCTTACATCTCCTTCTCTTGGACCACTTGCCTCAGATTGAAGGGAGGTAATAAGTGGTGTTCTGTGTGGACCGAGGACTTCTGACAAGGTAAGGCTAGTTCAGTTCTTGTTTGGAGTTTACTGACACGTTAAATTTCCGCCTATACCTTGCCTATTAAATGTAGATTACTAGGACAAACTTGGCTGTGTAGTAAGCAGCCTGAACTGGACGGGCAGAGCTGTGTGGTGCTTTCTCTACCAAAGAGACAGCCAGCCTTGGCAGGAGCTGTCCGTGCCATTACTGGTTAATACGATGAAGAGAAAGGAGGAGGAGGAGGAGGAGGAGGAGGAGGAGGAGGAGGAGGAGGAGGAGGAGGAGGAAGAGGAAGAAGAGGAGAAGGAGGAGGAGGAAGAGGAGGAGGAGGAGTTTGGGGAGGAGGAGGGGGAGGGAGAGGAAGAAGGGGAGGGGGAGGAAGAGGAGAAGGAGGGGGGAGGAGAGTATAGGGAGAGAGAGGAGGGGGAGGCCTGAGTGGTAGGGAGTGATTTCAAGGAGACTTGTCAAAACGGGTCCTCTCCAGGGGCCCTATCGGAGGATTTTTGGTAGCTACCCACATCCAGAGGTTTAAATTTATGAATGAGAATCATAATGATATCTTAATTGCTCTGAGGATGTCTTTTCAAAAGAATTGTGGCAGAAATAGTTCCTTCCGAGGAAGCAAGAAACTAGAGGAGATGGCTTGATTGCAGAAGAGCCTAGGAAAGCCTTCTGTCCTAGGAGTTAATGTTCAGGGATCTCTTTGGCAAATAAGAGTCTCCGTTTCAATTCTGTTCTATTTGATGAGGACTCAGAACGTCTTAATCAAATCTAGCAGTCATCGCTGCTTTCTCTCTCATAATCTCCCTGATCTTGAATGGCCTGGGCCAGAGCTCTGGAAGGAAAACACCATTTGTTATATAGTCTTTTCAAAATTAAGACTGCGCCCATCAAGACTAATTGTTTGTTAACATCAGATAAACAAAAATTTTAAGTTTGATGAATTGTTTGTAAGCTCTAATCAAGTGGGTGGAGCCATTCAAGAGGGGAGGGAACCCACAGGAACAATATATATAATTTGTCCATGTTATTATTTCAGATAATTACAAAGCAAATGCCTAGAAGCTGTTCTTTATCTTTATACCATAAAGGGTTTGGGCGAAGCATAATACCACCGAGCCATTGTCAGCTGCTCTCCAAAATATTGCCGGCTTCACAATTGTCAAACATTGCCGTTCTTGAGAATACCAGAGACAGAAGTGTCACACTGAGTGTAGATAGATGACTTCATAGGAGGATGAGCAGGAGGGAGTGGGGGGGGGCAGAGAATAGGACCAGTTTGCAGTCACAGAGAAATCAGCTTTAATTAATTTGAGTGCCAGCTCTGTGTATAATTACCCAGCATGAGAGTTTGCATGCAAATGCGGAAATGCTGATTCTTCAAATACTTGCACTTGTTCATTAATACGCTGGGACTAAGCAGAGCTGGCAAGCAGACAGGGACTGCACACCGCCTGCAGGCTCGCTCCCATCACACTGTAGTTAGCAAACAGAGTTCAGATGTTTCCTCTTTCTGTAAATAATAAGCACGAAAATATGTATGCCGCTTTCATCAGTGACATACCTTGTTTTCGTCTCGATTAAAAAAGGATGTTTGGGGATTTTCAAAAACAGAGGCGGAAACAGTAAATGTCACGGTGATACTGATTTATGCACTGCTGGATTCAGGCCGCTTACGCGGGTTTTGCGGAGCTTGTCCTCAGCATTTCACAGGACTGTCCGACCTGATCATGCTTCGCAAATGGTGAAGTGACGTTCCAGTGTATATTTATAATTAAATTCAAGTATAAATGTATAACTAAACTCCAGGAGAAGCAAGTCTGCTGATCACAGCTGAACTGCCTCCTTGTCTCAGAATCTGGTCTCTGTGGCCAGCCTCAGCCAGGTCCGGAGGCTTCAGGCCAAAACCTGGCTCACTTCCTTGTGCAAGTATTTAATACCAGAGTCTCCACTCTGCTCTCTGGATCTTAACGGAGATCAGATACAAGCGCATTCCTCGGCATCTCGAAAACACCCTACAGGGACAATCTATCTAAATTACAACCCCAAGGGTATATGATACTTCCTTCAGAAAATGGTGTGGGGAAACACCGCTCCGGTGTGCGTGCTAAAGGTCCACATGTCTCCCCACCCTGCCACGGTTTCCTTGCCAACGCGTCTGCAAATGGTTATGATGCTCCTTCCGTGCCACACACGCCACAGCACAAGGGATAAACAACAGCGACACAGCCCCTGAGCCAGTGCTTCTGTTTTAGAAGAAACTCAGCTAGGTTTCCTTGGGAATCAGTTAGCATTCCTACCCCAGAAGTTCACCTTACACAAAAGAGTCTGTGACCTTCCATAAAACAGCTCTCAAGAGCCCCCTGGTAGACTGACTTATTTTCTGACAATCACTTAGCTCTGTTCTTGTATAAGACAGAAGGAGATGCCTCCATATTAAGGTTTGAGGTAAATTATGAAGAGCATATGAAGTAATCCATTAGGAAAGCCCAAAAGTCTTATGGGAAATATACTGAAGAGAAAGTTTTAAATACCATTTCCAAAAAGCCCATGGGAAACAAAAATAGGCACAGCCTATAGATTGATGTGCGGCTCTTCCCATTAGCCTAGACTTGTGGCGGGCAGAATCTGAAATACAGTTTTTCCAGAACTGTGAGCTGCTAATGCCCCGAGTTTAAACAACTTGAGTCCATCATGATCAGACATCCATGATCACAAAGCAAAAATATACGTGGATCCAGGGTAATTAATAGAATATGTGTGTTTAAAAAAAAAAAACAAACTGCAACTGGATTTTAATTTATTGTTCTTGTTATTTTTTACTTTTTAAGTTTTTTCATTTATTTATTTTATGGATATGAGTGCTTTGTTTTCATGTGCATCAGAAGAGGGCATCAGATCCCATTACAGATGGTCGTGAGCCACCATGTGCTTGCTGGGAATTGAGCTCAGGACCTCTGGAAGAGAAACCACTGCTCTTAACTGCTGGGCCATCTCTCCAGCCTCTGTTACTTTTACTATTTACTTACATATTTTATGAGAGTTTTGGTGCGTTCACAGGTGGTGTGTATGTACATGTATATGCATGTTCACATGCATGTGGGCACACATGTTGTTTGGATATGCATGCTTTTTTGCACATGTATGCAGAAGCCCTAAGTTGACCTTGGGTGTCTTTCCTAGTCACTCTTTATTTTATTTATTGAGGCAAGGTTTATCAACCCCAGCGAGTCAAGCTAGTGAGCTTGTTCCAGGTGTCTCTAGCTCTGACTTCTGAGTGGTCATGGGCAACCACTGCACCTACCCGGCATTTCACAGGAATGCTCAACATCAGGATTTGAACTCCCATCCTCAGCCTTGCACAGCAAGTGCTATCTATGTGTCTGCAAAATGGCTTTCCCGTACCCTAGTTTTGTGTTTTCATTATCAGGGCTTGTAAGGACATTTTATGTAAGTTGACAGTCCCTTCCCTCCCCTCCCCTTTCCTCCCCTCCCCTCCCCTCCCCCTCCCTTCCCTTCCCTTCCCTTCCCCTCCCCCCTCCCCTCCCTTCCCTTCCCCTCCCCCCTCCCCTCCCCCCTCCCCCCTCCCTTCCCCCCTCCCCTCCTTTCCCTTCCCTTCCCTTCCCTCTCCCCTCCCCTCCCCCCCCTCCCCTCCCCTCCCCTTCCCCCCTCCCCCCTCCCCTCCCCTCCCCTTCCCTTCCCTTTCCTTCCCTTCCCTTCTCTTCCTTTCAGTCAGGCTCTCATTAAATTGCCAGGCCTAGGCTGGCCTTGAACCTGCAATCGTTTTAATCCCCTAGAAACAGTACAAACCTGTATTACCAACTTTGGCTAACAACAACAACAGAAAGACAATTTGACTTCATTTTAAGGAGACAAAATATCCACCAATTCAAGAGCAATTAAAAGGGAGGCGAATCAGTAACGGGGCTGAACTTGAGTTCAGTGAGCCAAGATAGCTGCAAAGTAGCTTGTCTTGTTCTCATCAGGCCAAGAGAGAGGACTAGAGGGAGATCACAGAGACAGTCTGAGATGGGGGTGAAGAGTTTTAAGGATGCCTTTGATCTTATTGAGGACATTGGTGAAGTCATCTCCTGAGAATCGAGGGAAGGTGGACATCACACAATCATTAAAAGGACTCTAGCTCCCTACAGAAGAGAAGACACTGCAATTTACAATCTTTCCAAATGAAACTGGGTGGGAAGAGGAAGAGATGGAAAGTTCCTCTTAGAGCTTCCCTTCTGCCACAGTAAGGTGAGAACTGAGATAGAATTTGCCATTAGCGAGTGCGTGCCTCCTCCACTACCTCAGCTTCTCTACTTCCGGTGCACAAAGAAAGGTTTAATCAATTGTTCCTCTTGTCAACTACAAGGCCTGGATTGTGGGCAGGGGATCTATATATGAAACAAGGGACATAGGGTTTGTCTTAGGAAAACCCTACTACCTGCTGGCCTTCCTCCTGGTCACCTCTGGCTTTGCTGCAGGAACTGAGTGAACTTACAGAACCATACAGGAAGTCTGGTACCGCTCTTCCTTCGGTAGCATGCCTTCCTCCTTCCCAGATTTCTGTTGACTCAGAGCCCCCAAGGTGTGACGCTATGAACAGAACACCCTGAGGCTGGAAAAAACTTCGGAAAACTCCCATATACCACTGATAAGGAGAGCAGGCTCTCTGTCCCTGACTTCTGCTCTACTTGCCTGGGATGACCATTAACATTTAGAATACGTACGGGCGTTCAGACGCTTAGCTACTAGCTGTTCCGGTTTGGCTGTCTAAAGATAGGAGTGGAGGACAACATTCATTTAAATGTATGTCAGTGGGCCCAGGGCATCCTCTGGGTGTGACAGGCTTCAACATGGCATAACCAGGGCACAGACTCTTATGAGACTGAGGGAGGGAATGCCGTTTGAGTGGATGATTGTATCTGGTAGTTGAAAGAACAGAGGAGAAAAATGGCATCAGAGTGCTGCTGGTATACTACTGGCTTCTTCTTGCAAGGTCTTATGTACCCCAGGTTGGCCTCCAGCTTGATAAGTATCCTCAGCTGGCCCTGAATGCCTATTCCTCCTATTTCCACTTCTCAAGTGCTAGGATTTTAACTCTGAACCAAGACCCCCCAGAAACTACTGCTGCTTCTTTTTATCTCCCCCCACTCCCTACCGGTCTTCGGGTCTTCGTGTGTGGGCTCCTCTTCCGAACCTTTTCCAGATTCTAAATCTCAGGGCTCAGTTTACCTGGAAAAGGAGTGTGTAGCCTGTAGCCAATGGGGGAAATGTTAAAGATCTTTAAACAAAATAACCACTCTAATCTAAAAATCAAAGACTCTTGAACATCAGTTTGGTGGGAAGCTGTCAGGTTGGCAGGGATTTGAAGGTAAAGATGTCAGGCCTTTCTTGTGTGTCCTTTTCTCTACGGGAAGGGAAAACCTCTTGGACCCCAACACTCTGTGCAAAGACACCAAGCGGAAACAGTGCGACGTTAACAGAAAAGACGTTTCTTACATAGGGAAAGCAAAGCATTGGCAAAGCAAATGTCTGGAGAAAATGCATTTAACTATGAAAATACAAATAAACACCAACAAAACTGCCTTTCACGAGGCTTTTACTGGCAGCAATGTGTGGATCTCTTTGGATGAAGAGAAGTCCTACAGAGTATTGGAGAGGTTATTGAGAGAGGAAGCTGAAGAGGAGGCACAAAGGGGTTGAAATCCCCCCGAAGAGGAAGGGATTCGTGATTTACCAATGAGTGTTGAAAGACTCAGGGAAGTGGTCGCATCTGACTTTAAGCTTTTAAAACTTGGAGATAACATATTTTGAAAATTGGAAAGAAGGTGATGTTAATGGTTCACTTCTTTTGCTCCGTCGTGGAGTGGAAAGTCGAGGCAGGAAAGGAAGGTGAGGCAGGAAGGTCTCTCTGAGTTCAAGGCCACCCTGATCTACATATCAAATTCTAGGCTAGGCAGAGCAACAAAGTAAGACTGAGACTAAACATAAAAATAAAATAAAGGAGAGATGAGGGAGTGCAGACACGGGAGAGAACATAGTTCACTTTGGACATCATTCTTTGGGGGCTGTGCTAGTACCTATCTTTTTAAAGAAAAAGCTGGATACTGTTCAAAACCCATTTCCAGGTCAGTGACCCAAAGAGTAGACAAGTAGTTCCCTCTCTGCCGAGGTAGAGAACCAACTTAGATCCCAGGCGTAGAGATTGGGAGGAGGTGGGAGGGTGGCATTGTGCTTATAGCTTCAAAGGAAACCCGGAATGTCCAGTGAGGGAAAAGGGCAAGGCCCGGGCAGTTTCCAGGAGGGCCTGATCAGCGGGCAAGCAGGAGGTACAGACTGGGATGTCATAATGGCTTAGTCACTGTGACTTTCGGGACACAGTCAGCAAAGGCAAGTTTCTTTCATGGGAAGAGACGGCAGGTGCTGCTCTTAGGGCTTGCCTGTCATCTCTACTCCCTGGGAAACCTGAAACTGGAGCAGCAGTGTGCTTTCTGGGAGCTCACTCACAGAGACAGGTCTAGGAGAGGATAGGTATTCTCGGAGGGAGGCAGGATCGATCTACTTGCTCTCCACCCCATGTATCCACCCAGAGGCTGGTTGTCCTGGTTTCTCCCCGCCTCACACTTCCTCTATCAACTGAAGGTGGGTGTCGGATAATGGGAAAGAGTAGATGATGATCCATGAGTCAGGCCGTGAATGGCAGGCAAGCACTTCCTCCTATTCACGCTTTGGAATCAGGAGAATTTTCCCCTAAGAAAGTTCCCTGCACTCCACCCATTGTTCCTGATCCACTTTATCTTTTAGGAGGGGGGCCTGTCTTTGACATAGCCCTTAGCACAAATTCCTGTGTCACATGACTAGCCTGTTTGGGAAAGGCTTTGGACATATCCTTTTTGTATCAAGGTGTGTCCCCCAGTCCTGGCTACTGTGAAATGCTACAGAATTCTTTTTTTGTCCTCCCTCCACTTCCCTTTCTCTCCGGCCCCGCTCACTCCGAAGGCTACAGAATTCTTAAGAGTCATATCTGTTTCCTTTGGCATTCACATATTTGACGCTCTGTGTGTTCACAGCAGCCAGGTAGCAAATCGCACCATATTACCTGGGAGAAGGAAATTATTTTCTCCCTATTCAAATACATTTTTATTAACCACACACAAATTGGCTTCACCTAGACACTGAGGCTTGCTTACATGCGCAGCTGAGGTATGGTGTCTAGATGGTTGGAGGAGAATATAATTATGTGTTTATGTGCTAGGTAATCTTGGTGATCAGAGAGGGATGTCTGAGGAATATGAATGATCTGCGCGCCACGTCGATCAGCGTGGCTTCGCACAGCCTTTGTGTTCTTCTTCCCTGAGTCTAGGCTCATTCTCGATCTCTTTAGTTGTTAAGACTTCCTGACATGTATACAGTGCTGTGCGATTCTGTTTGTGTTTATAATGTATGTATAATCTCTCTCCTCTCTTCCTCTCTTCCTTCTCTCCTCTTCCCCCATTGTCTATGTCCTCCTCTCCCCTTCTCTCCCTCCCCCTTTCTCTCTCCCTCTCCCCCCCTCTCTCCCCAACTCTCCCTCTCCCCCCTCTCTCCCCCCTCTCCCTCTTCCTCTCCCCCCCCCCCGTTCTCCCCCTCCTTTGCCTGCTAAACACACAGGCAGGGAGGCACCTTCGTGAAGTTGCCCCGCACGGTTGTTGGTTTCTCGGTCACAGAAATTCATCACCAAGGGAATGACTTGCTTTATATGCTCACTAAATTTTTTTTTAAAACTGTTTTTCATTATATTTATGCAAACGTAACTTGGCTGGCTCATAATTTACCAAAGGCAAGCATTTGTCAGGGTTATTTCCAATCACTCGGGGGTGGGGGGGAGAAAAGTGCCTTTGTGTATTTTGATTATTTAAAGCAATTTTGTTTCCATTATGTGTGTGTGTGCCGCCAGAACAGCATGGCTGTCGGGTGGAGGAGGCAGGAGTGCTCCTGATGCTCTTGCGCACATCTGCAGAAGTGCTGATTGCTTGAGGTACAGAGAGTGATGTGGGCAGAAACACTGTAGCACGTGCTTATTCTCCTTGGCGCTTTAGAACAGAGGAAAATTATATATGCTGTTGTTTGCATTTAAATTATACACTAGGCTGTAACTTGGGGGGGGAGACTGCTTAATATTTTGAATCATAAAAACTGGAATACACCCCCTTAGATGTCTATCATATGACCTCATTTTATTTCTGGACTTGACTTAAATATTTTTGTAGAGGCTGAGGGTAGGGGTTGGGACCGTGCAAACTCTGAGAGTCTCAGAGATTGAAATTATTATTAAAACTTACCTGGCCTTGCAGAACACCAGGATCAGTTCTCAGTAGACACACTTGTGGTTCTTCAAGAGGACAGGGAAGTGAACAGCTACCCCATGGGAAGGCCTTGGAGGTTTCTCACCAGAATCCAGTCTCACAGTGTAGCTGGAGCATGCAGGGTGCTGTGTGCTTGTAGGCTTTCTTCATTGTTGGGTTGTTTCTTTGTTTTTCTGTCTCCATACTAAATTTCATTTAATGTAAAGCCTATCAACGGGAAGAGGCATAAGTATTTATATTCTCCACAATTGTTAAATCCTGTTAAGAAAGCACAAACGAAAAGTGAGCCTTGCCTGGTAGGATGAGACTTGTTATCCCCTCAATTCAATGGGACTAAAAGATGCGCTGGATCTATCGCACTGTCCCTGACCACATATGTACCTTCACAACGTCACCACCATCCAGTCTCCCGCCAGAAGTTAGCTTGGTTTGCAGTATGCACAGTGGTACTATCGAAGGAAAGAAGAAAACACCATGGAGTTTAAGTTAGAAGGCAGAGCACAGTTCACGTGCTTTTTGTTTCTGTGAGAGTTGGGAGGTGAGTTAGGCGACTTGGAACCCAGTTTCTCTACTCCAGCACCTCAGTACCCTACTGTTCCCTCTCCTTCTCCCTCTGAGGCTAAGAGGAACTCAAGACGTTGCTCTAGGGAACTGGATTGAGTAGGCACTGAAATTCCTTACATCACAACCATAGTACAATGTTTAAACATAGTCAAGAAGCGGGTGCTGGAGTGTACGAAGTTTGCCGAGCATACTTGAGGCCCTGGATTTTATCCCAAAGACTGCAAAGTGGAAAGCCAGACAAGACTTTCAAACCCTCCTTTGTTTTCTCCTTTGCAGCACCCGAGGCCAGCACCTCCTATGTACAAGGTGGCTTCTCAGCTCTCAGTTTGTCACCCAGGCTGACCTTGAACCCACTCCATGGTCTAAGCAGACTATAAACTTTTGATCTTCCTGTGTCAGCTTCCTAACCCAGCCAGGATGACAGGCTGGGTTCATCAGGCCCAGCTTTAAAAAGAAATCTAGAGACAGTCCTGGAATTACCCTTTCTTGAAGACATTGCCAGATTTATAAATTGATACTTAAATAAGTAAGCTTAAAGATGTGACTGTGACAACAGAGATCTTAAGAGAAAGCGGTTCTCTGTTCCCTCTATACACCGATAGCTAACTCATCTTGTAACTAGCAGTTTTTCTCCGTGAATGCTAGTGGATAGTTAGTTAAAGAGTCACGGTCAAGCATCCCTTGTCTGTTTTACAGTCAGGCATCACGAAGCAGAAATAGCACCAGGAACTTTTTCTTTTCTTTTCTTTTCTTTTCTTTTCTTTTCTTTTCTTTTCTTTTCTTTTCTTTTCTTTTCTTTTCTTTTCTTTTCCTTTCCTTTCTTTTCTTTTCTTTTCCTTTCTTTTCTTTTCTTTAACGTTGCATCTTAATTGATACACAGTTTATTTTATATCAAGATATTTTCTGCTACTGTATCAGATTCTTCAGGAACTGTAAAAAATTCCTGCTTCTCATTACCTACTCAACGCTAAATAAACGTCTGTGAAGCAACTCAGGGGAACCAGGCATCTTGGATAGAAAGACAGAAGGGGGTCCCTTCTGATGCAGAGGTGATCAAACGTCGTGGTTATGGAAGGGCCTGGAGTTATAGTAAGTGCTTACCCAGCAGGCATGAGCACCAGTACTCCATACACTAGGGGTGCTCTGGTGTGTGGCTGCCACCCCAACACCCAGAAGACAAGAACAACAAGATCAGGAGAGTAAGGTCATTTCCAACTACCTAGCTAGTAAGAGGCTAGCCTGGACTACAGGAGACCCTCTCAACTATCTAGCTAGTAAGAGGCTAGCCTGGACTACATGAGACCCTCTCTCACAGATTAAAAAAGTATCGAGGAACCAAGAAGCATGCCTTTATGTGAGTTATACCCTTAAATATTGATCACATTGGAAATTATAACTGAAAAAATTAAATACATAATTACTAATTCAACTAAAAAGAGTCATAATCAGCCCATTCCCTATGATACAGTATAAATTTTAATTTATTATTATTGTTCACACATGAGCCTTTGCTAAGTCAACAAAAAAGAGTCATAAAAAACCCCATATTATGTGACACATTATAAAATGTAATTTAGGGCTGATGAGATGGCTCAGTGGTTAAGAGCACTGACTGCTCTTCCAAAGGTCTTGAGTTCAAATCCCAGAAAACACATCATGGCTCATAATCATCTGTACGCTACAATGTACTCATACGCATAAAGTAAAGAAATAAGTCTTGAAAACTATAAAATGTAATTTAGTATATTGTTATTATGTGCATTCCTTTGCACGCACTTAGAGGTCAGAGGACAACCTTGTAGAGTCATCTGTCTCCCTGGAGTTTCCCTTGAGTTCTTGGGCTCAAATTCAGGTTGTTAAGCTTGCCTTTCAGGTGGCAAAGGCCTTTATCTGCTGCTCTATCTTGCTAGCCCCATAAGCCACATTTTTAAAAATAGAAAAATGAGGACATTTGTAAGATAGAAAATTAGCTAGAGAAGAGATGCTGTTTAAATATTTTGTGAATATGTTTGAGGCTTGAGTTGAGGGAGCTATGCTCTCCTTTCCCCTTCTAGGCCAATCTGCCATAGTGCAGCGCTGTGTTCCATATGGACAAAGGAAGGAGCTGTCCACAAATAGCTAGGAAAGGAAAGAGTATTCTAATGGCCCTTTCAAGGAAACATAATTCTCTGTTCAGTAATACACCTTCTGTAGTAGGGTCATTCCATTGCAGATGGGATTTGAAACCATGTTACGTTTTACAACAATGTTGTTAGGGCCAGAGAGATGATGCAGCCATTGAAAGCACTCGCTGCTCTTGTAGAGGATTAGAGTCCAGTTCCCAGCAGCCTCAGGGACTCACAACTACCTAGACCTCCATCCCTAGGAGATCCGACGCCCTCTTCTCCAAAGACTCCAAACATGCACACATTTATGTGCTCACACTCACATATGTTCACATTCACACACAGAAAAAAAATGTCGTTAAAACTTGTTTGTAGTAAAATGCTTTGATAAATCTTGCATTTGAAGTGAATATTTCCCCATAGATTACACGCAAGTTTCTGAGACATCACGAATTGCTCATTTGGAAAATACAGTTTCACTGACACACAGATCTTGTGTAAATGCCACCATATTTGCACATCTAGCAAGAAATACCTCTGTGAGCATCGCATCGGCACTGAGTGTATCAGAAGACCCCATCTCTAGGATGTGGGAAAGGATCAAGCTCACAGGACAGATTCATCTTCCATTAGGTTATGATTTTTATCCGGATGTTTGCATCTTACCATTGGTAATATCTCTCATTGGGTGTCTTCCTTGCAGGGACTGGCTTGTTTATTCATTTGCTGCAGAATACCTCTGCAAGGCAAGTTCACCATCGTGTGGCTGTCAGCTGTTCCTGAAGTAGAAATGGCATCCATGGGAGGAACACCTAGTTCAGCCCCTGACACTAACAGTTCACAAATGATTTTAGAAAGACAGACTTCTGCTAGAACTGAACTGCATATATGTGTATGTGTGTGCGTATGGAATGCGTGCCCATGACTGTGTGGGTGAACTCTTGTCTCTCTCTGAAGCTAAAGCTTGTAGCTAGGCTGACTACAAAGCTCCAGGAGCTGCCTGTCCCTGCTCCCTGTACTGGGATCATTAAAATGTGTAATCATGTTCCTTGGTTTGACTTCGATGTTAGGATTTGAACTCAGGTCTGTACGTTTCCATAGAGGGCTCTCTTTGCTCCTGCGTCATCTTCCTAGATGCTGAACTACATTTTGGATGCATTTTCCTTTTGTCATAAGTAACGTTAATGATTCGTCTTCAGAGATTTGGATTTTATAATAGTTTTCATCATTCTTAAAAGGCATTCCTAATGGAAATCAGTGGTTTTGTTTTGTTTTAATTTCTTGTGAGTAGGAGGGAGTTGGGCAAATGCTGACTTTAATACTGTGATGTGTTAGGTGCCATTGCCTTAATGTTGCTGGGATTCTAGTGGCTTTGTACATCAAGCCTTTCCATATCCAGTACAAATGGATAGATACCCAGGGGTCTGCCTCCTGCCTTGTCAGTGAAAACCTAGTCTAGAAATTCCAGGCTGAATGAAGAGAAAGAATATGGGATGGTATGTATCAGTAGTTTTCTCTGAGTGTAGTGACAGGGATAATATGACCTCCTCAGAGCACTCTTAGGAGGGAGACCCGACTTGCACAAAGTCTGCCACCCACCTATGTAGCCTAGGCTAACCAGCAACTCACAACAATCCTCCTGCCTCAGCTCCTGAGTGATGGGATTATAGATGTCTAAATATTTGTGTTGGCAGTGTGGTTTTGGATGGTAGTGAGACTGGGGTTTGAAGCAGGGCTTCATATACATGGCTCTACTGTATCTGTGGCCACTGTGCTCCCTGGATTATTATGCCTGAATATATGTATATCCAGGATTGTGGACAGTGAAGAACACCAAGATGAAGAGCCGGACTAACAGAGTTAGGCTGTGTGGATCCTGGACCTGGGAGTGACACCATATTGCTAAGGCTTTTTCTAAAGTCTAAGAAGAACTCACGTACATAGTTCCTGAGAGAAATGGACTCCAAACCATGCATGCCCAGTCAGGGAAGGCCATTAATAAACCACGCCCCCTCAAAGTCGAGCAATTGTGGGAATTTGGAAGAGAAAACCTGGACCAGCGAGGGAGGGTCCATAATGTATTCCGCAGCCATTCTGATGGAGGAAGGCGGGTGTCACCTATGGGGTGTGCACCCTGGCTCCCTGTTTCAATAGAATCAAGTGCAAGCTGGTCTTCATCGGTTTCACTTGACCCAGTGTCGTGAACCATTTTAGCCGACACCGAGAAGCTATGACATGAGTGCCGTGGGGTGAATTCATGTTACATGGCTTGGAAGTCTTACAGATATTGTCACATTTCATATGTGAATCTCTGGCGAGTACAGGAATATTTCTGTTCTTACAAATGGGAGGCCAAGACTCAGAGGCATGACATAATATGCCAGGGCCGGGGGATCCTCAACTGACAAGGCGCTTGTTATAGAAGTTTTAGGATCTGGGTTTGCTTTCCAGCACCTGTAGAAAAAAATCAGATCCATGATATATATATATATATATCTTGGGACGATGGAGACGCACATATCCCTGGGGCTTGGTGGCCCCAGGCCATCCTCGCTTGCTTGTGAGCTCCAAACCCTGTGACCCTTTAAAAATGTGGGTAGCATTAAAATGACACCCAAGCGTCCTTCCTTGTCCTCTAGCTTCCACACTCACAGACATACACAGATGTACACACTTACACACACACTCGCACACACACACACACACACACACACACACACACACAAACACAGTGCATGCTCAAAGCTACAATGGAAATAGAGTGAAGCATTACTTCTGAAATGTCTAGGCGTGGCTGACAAGCCCCAGTCTTTCTCACACTAGGGTGTGAGCAGTGCATCAGGCAGACATATGCCACCAGGTGAGACACATCTTGGGAGATCACTAGCTGAAACAGTAAGACACATACTAGTAAATTCTTAAATATTTTTAAAAATCAAAGTAGAAACAGATGGGCAATTAGATGGAGGAAATCACTTGAAGATGGGGACTTCAAGGAAACTTCCTCACATGACAGAAGGGTCTGGGTTCTTCCCAGAGGGCCCAACTGTAGAAATGTATACTATACACTTAGAAGACTTTTACGATGTTCTAAGTCGTTCATTCTTACAGCAAGTAAGCTCACATATACAGAGCCAAATGCTGTCCTCTCAGTAAGACAAAGTCTTCTGAAGTGACAAGAAAATGACCGTAATTCCTGCTATGGTTACAGGCAAACACCTAACTATCTCCCACAGATACAAATCCCCTAGCAGTGTAAGTGTGAACCAAGAGGGGGAAAATGGATCATCTCTAATGTTTATGACCAGTCTCCTTTGGTGCATAGTAGGGTGGTGGTGATAGAGATGGATGTGACTAATGGGGGCTTTCTTAGTACCTCCCAAAATGCTGATCACTAAGCAAAAATCCATCACCTTGAGTAAATGCCCATCAATCTTCCAGGGTAATCATGGGAGCCCCATTTGTGTGCCTACCCAGATATAACACTGTTATCCCAACAGCTCCACGAGCTATTATTAACCATATGCTCCTGATGGCAAAATTGGTCTCGGAGTAGACAGGTAATTGCCTATAGCTTCACAGTAAGTTGAATGATGGAATATGGAGAAATTCTACAGGGTTTGTCACTTTAGATCCCCGCCTCTCAGAGCTCCTTAAGGGTAGGTAGGTCGATGTAAGTATATAACTTCTTGGTTAAACTTAGATACCTTTAACAGTGAAAACAGATACTACTACTACTAGTAATGCCAGAGCAAGAGACGTAAACTAGATTGTGTCAGATAACCTGGAACAAATGGCTATATTATTATTAGGCAAACATTACTAAGTGCCCTCAAACTTCTAAATAATAAATGAACACATACACACACACCACCACCACCACCACCACCACCACCACCACCACCACCACCACCACCACCACCGTGTTGCTTGGACACACTGACCAGACAGGCATCTGGAGAAATGGTTCAGTGGGGGAAGTGTCTGCTGCCCACACATGAGGACTTGAGCGCAAAGTCCCAGCCTCTAAAACAAGCTGATGCTGATGCTTCCACCTGTACTTCAGAGTTGACAGCACAGTGGTGAGGGGAGAGACAGACAGACCCAGGAAAGACAGTGGCCACCCAGCCCAGGTGGATGCATGGGCTCAAGGTTCAGTGAGGGAGCTGCCTCAGGGCTAAGGTAGAGAGATGAGGAAAGGCACCTGAGCTTGACTTCTGGCCTCCACAAGCATGGCCACACACGTGTGTGCATGTGTACATAGACACACATAAACATATGTGCTTGCTCTCTCTCTCTCTCTCTCTCTCTCTCTCTCTCTCTCTCTCTCTCTGTGTGTGTGTGTGTGTGTGTGTGTGTCTGTCTGTCTGTCTGTCTGTCTGTGTCTCTTTCTGTCTCTGTGTGTGTCTGTGTCTCTGTTTCTTTCTGTCTCTGTCTCTCTGACTCTGTGTGTCTTTCTGTGTCTCTCTGTCTCCACCCCCTCCGCACCTCCTTTTCTCTCTGTCTCTCTTGTGTCATTTTAAATTAAGCAAAGTTAATGGAAGGGAGAATGCCCCTATGTATGTTTAATACCCAAGAAATATCCAAGTTTTCCTCGCAGTGGAAAGCTCAGATTAAACAATCAGTATCATGTTGGTATAATTTTTATGCACAACGAAACAGAATTCTCACACAAAAGTCTAAAAGGGAATAATGAGGGTTTAGGAGACTCATTCTTTATTAAAAAATAATGAATGTGACACAAAACTTACTGATTCACAGTAGAAATTGTGAGAAATCTCCTGCATGCTTGAGTATTTCGAAAAGAATGCTGTTGTATTAGCTAGAGACACTTTTACATAATTGTGACAGGTACTGACCCCACCTCCCTGCACATACAGGTTTGGGCTTGCTTGCTTTCTTCTTTACAGGTGCTTCTGTTTCAATATATTCTAACTCTTCGTTTCTTTCCAATAAAAGAAAAGCTTGTAATTTCTTTTGTTTGCTTTTCTTTGATGCGAGACTTCTCCCAGTTTTTAACCTGCGTCTCTTAGTCTCTCTCTCTCTCTCTGTTCTGTTTTGCTCTCTGTCCCTCCGCGGTGGATTTACACATAGGCTACCGTAGCTGTGGCATTATTTTTTAATTTTTAGGACTTCTTGCTTTCCTTGCTTCTGACCAGGCTTATTTTCTAAAATAAGTTAATGTAGCAAAACCATTATTTAATTTTTCTCTGTAAAATAAGTGCTATAAACATTTGGCCAAATAGGCCATTCAAAAAACAAGCAAGCAAACAAACAAACAAACACACAGAGAAAAAAAAATCACAGTTGTTTTAAAAAAAAGATAGGCTTTTCTTTTTTCTGTTTTTGATTCTTGTTGTTGTTGTCCTTCTCCTTCTCCTTCTCCTTCTCCTTCTTCTTCTTCTTCTTCTTCTCTCCTCCTCCTCCTCCTCCTCCTTCTTCTTTGCCTTCACCTTCTTCTCCTTCTCCTCCTCCCTTCTCCTCCATTTTCTCCTCCTTTCTTCTCTTTTCTTCTCCTCCTTCTTCTCCCTTTTCTCCTTCTCCTTTCTTCTTTTTTCTCCTCCACCACCTCCTCCTCCTCCTCCTTGTTTTTCAAAACCAGATCTCAGTATGTAGTCCTAGCTGGCCTGGACCTTGCTCTGTAGACCAGGCCCATAGATCAAATTCATAGAGATCTACCTACTTCTGTCTCCTGAGGATTAAAGGTGTGTGTTAGATCTACTGGATGTTTTTAATGCAGATGTGTATACTGAGTGCCTGAGCAGACATTAGATACAAATAAGAGAGACTACAGCGCATACAGTATTCTTTATTACTATGAAAACTTTGTACGTATGAATCTTGCAACCTTTATTTTCTTTTAATGTTTTTCATTTACTTTCTGTGTTTGAGTGTATGAGTGTGTGTGTGTGTGTGTGTGATTGAGTGTGTAATGAGTGTGTCAGTGTATGTGAGTGTGTGTGTATGTGAGTGTGTGTATATGAACATGTGAATGTTTGTGAGTGTATTGAGTGTGCATGTGTGTATGAGTGTGTTGGTGAGTGTATGAATGTATGAGTGTGTGTGTATGGGGGTGAGTGTGTGTTGAGGGTCTATGTATGTGAGTATGTGAGTGTGGGTGAGTGTATATGTGTGAGTGTGTAAGTGCATATATGAGTGTGAGAGTGTATTGTGAATGTGTGAGTGTGAGTGTGTGAGTAGGTGTGTGTTATAAGCATGTGTGTGTGAGTGTGTATGTGTATGCGTGTGTATGTGAGTGTGTGTATGAGCATGCAAGTGTGTATGAGTGTGTTGAGTGTATGAGTGTGAGCTCATGTGTGGGCATCAGAGTCAGTTCTTTTCTTTCCCCGTGTGGGTCCTGGGCTCCAACTCAGGCCACCAGGCTCAGCAGCAAGGTCCATAAGCTATCTCACTGGCCCAGCCTTCTCTTTGCTTAGCTCATCTTTGAATATTTAAAAATCATGCTTATAGAATCTTTTCACGTGGATGGGCATTTTAAAAGGAGACTCTTCTCCTGAAAGTCTGTGAATTACTTCAGTATCTGCTGAGGAGGAGGTGTGTGTGTGTCTGATATGTGTGTGTGTGTGTGTGCGTGTATGTGTGTGTGTGATGTGTGTGTGTGATGTGTGTGTTTGTGATGTGTGTGTGTGATGTGTGTGTGATGTGTGTGTGATGTGTGTGTGATGTGTGTGTGTGTGAGATGTGTGTGTGTGTGATGTGTGTGTGTGTTTGTGATGTGTGTATGTGTGTGTTTGTGATGTGTGTGTGATGTGTATGTGTGTGATGTGTGTGTTTGTGATGTGTGTGTGTGATGTGTGTGTGTGATGTGTGTGTGATGTGTGTGTGTGTGATGTGTGTGTGTGATGTGTGTGTGTGAGATGTGTGTGTGTGATGTGTGTGTGTGTTTGTGATGTGTGTATGTGTGTGTGTGATGTGTGTGTTTGTGATGTGTGTGTGATGTGTATGTGTGTGATGTGTGTGTTTGTGATGTGTGTGTGTGATGTGTGTGTTTGTGATGTGTGTGTGTGATGTGTGTGTGATGTGTGTGTGTGATGTGTGTGTGATGTGTGTGTGAGATGTGTGTGTGTGTGATGTGTGTGTGTGTTTGTGATGTGTGTATGTGTGTGTTTGTGATGTGTGTGTGATGTGTATGTGTGTGATGTGTGTGTTTGTGATGTGTGTGTGTGATGTGTGTGTGTGATGTGTGTGTGTGTGTGATGTGTGTGTGATGTGTGTGTGTGTGATGTGTGTGTGTGATGTGTGTGTGTGAGATGTGTGTGTGTGTGATGTGTGTGTGTTTGTGATGTGTGTATGTGTGTGTGTGATGTGTGTGTTTGTGATGTGTGTGTGATGTGTATGTGTGTGATGTGTGTGTTTGTGATGTGTGTGTGTGATGTGTGTGTTTGTGATGTGTGTGTGTGATGTGTGTGTGATGTGTGTATGTGTGTGTATGTATGTGTGTGATGTGTGTGTGTGTGTGTATCATATGTACATGATAAAATCTATCATTTTGTGGTGTTAAGGAGCAAGAGTGAGAAGGGCCATGTCTGAAGTCATCAAGAATGCTGGATGTGGATTCAAGTTCAATTTCATAACATAGCATTTGATTTTTTTAAAAACTAGGGCCAAGCAATGGTTCTTAGCAGAAGACGCTGAGGATGTGAGTTCCATCCTCAGCACCCACAGTGTACACCTGCCACCCCTCTTCTGGACGCAGGCAGAGACAGAAGAGTCTAGAGTTCACGAGTCATGGTCAGCCAGTCTCGTGCTTCAGTGTCAGTGAAAAATCCTGTCTTGAAAAGATAAGGTAGACATCTACTGAGAAAGGTATTAGGTATCAACCTCTAGACACACACACACACACACACACACACACACACACACCACAAACACACACACACACTCACACACACACACACACATCACACACACACACATCACAAACACACACACATCACAAACATCACAAACACACACACACACATCACACACACATCACAAACACACACACATACACACACACACACACACACACACACAGGGTCCTAACTCTTCCCCTTGAAACAGGGACAGCAGAGTTCGCTCACAGGGCTAGCCCTATACCAGATATGACTTGCAGGTGATGATAGAGGTCTAAGGAAGCCTTAGTGTTCTTACAATAAGTGTGGGCCTTGCTTCTCACCCTCCTGCTCACCCATTGCTCCCTGCCCTCCCCCACCCCCAATTCATCCTTGTCATTTTTCTACTTCCATTTCCGGTTGTTACTGTGAGTTATCACGACTTCCCAAAGGGAAGGCTGAAATAGCCAGTCTGAGGACACTTGAGTGTGTTTGGATACTCCAAGAGAAGAGACCTTTTAAATGACAGCTGGGGACCGGTTATGTATGAATTCTTGTAGAAGTTTCCAGGGAACCCCTAGCCAGGGTTATTCTCCTTTGGAGAGAGCCTCGCCATGGTTCCCTGCAGACTAACTGCAAATCAAAAGCCATGCTTCATGCTTTGACATTTCCCCGTCAGAATTCATCTATCAGCGAGACATGGGTCATATGACTAATCTTGTTTGATTTGGCATGAGGTGAACTGTAGGTATGCTTCCTATTTTGACTAAAATTATTAAACATACCAAAGGGAATATCCCACGTGTGTTAGTCATCCCCGGGAACACACGAGCACGCAGCCCAGAGGTTCAGCTGCGCTCGCAGGATAATGGATCGCCACAATGCCTCAGGTTTAAAACGCACACTAGGTTCACATTCCTGCTTCGCTTGGAGATTTCTGTCACTGTTGTGAGAGTCTTGGGTTTCCTCTTCCCAGTGCCTGGATTCTCCATCGACACAAATGGGAATTTCACAGGACAATATATGGAGCTGAGATGACAGTAGCCGAACGAGAAGGACGCATTTTCTATGCTGCCCCACAGAACATTTTCCCTGACTGTTTCTGTTATAGTCATTGACTATTGCCGAGAAAGGGGGATTTGCAAACCTGAAAACATATGTTCTCTAGAGGCCAGCTTTTCAAAAACATACTTTTACCCTTACATGTCATCACAAATTACACAAAAGAATAATCACAGGTCAATCTACATAATTTTAATGTTGTGGTTAGTTGATTACGAAAGCATACA
The DNA here is from genome assembly GCF_000001635.26 of Mus musculus. Lineage (NCBI taxonomy): Eukaryota > Metazoa > Chordata > Mammalia > Rodentia > Muridae > Mus > Mus musculus. The sequence goes on along the minus strand of NC_000069.6, from coordinate 149,056,865 downwards.
TACGTACCCTCCTGGCCCTGCCAAGAGGTTGTAGGATGTACGTTGCTTTTCCTTCAAGATGAAAGAATAGCAGTTCTTCCAAAGGATGGGTAATGTTTTCCTTGTTTTGTTTTGTTTTTCTCGAGACCGGGTTTCTCTGTGTAGCCCTGGCTGTTCTGGAACTCACTCTGTAGACCAGGCTGGCCCAGAAATCCGCCTGCCTCCACCTCCCCAGTGCTAGGATTAAAGGGGTGTGCCGCCACTGCCCTGTGAGTAATGTTTTTCTTAAGGAAACCTAACGCAAGGTTTGCCCCTTAGCAAAGCTCAAAGTGTGATGACCATGCTTGCCATCTGTGTGATGACCACGCTTGCAGTCCGTGCTTACACTGTAGTCATGACCTGTGGAGCCATAAGCCATCAAACACAGTATTTAAAAAGAAAAGAAAAACCTAAATAAAAGAAAGAAGAAAAGAAGCCACAAAGTCCGTTTATATGAGTGACCCAGTGCCAATGTGCATTACAGCGTCTTTTGGGTGCCCTGTTCATTATTTTGCTGACTGAAAAAAAAAAGTCAAGTGTTTTGTATCCATTTCATTATCTACAGAAATATGAACTGATGGAATTTACATACAGATCCTGCCTCGTCAGTTGGCCTCCTAATCCAATCTTCCCTAGTGTAGTCAGGGTGGCAGCTGCCACTTTCCAACAGCAAACTCTCTTTTGTAAAGGAAAGTGTGAATTTGAGCTATAAAATGAGCACACATATTTTTCTATTACTCTGGATGCATCTTCTTGCTGAGTTTACATGGAAAGTCTAGCAGGAGGTGTTATTAAATAGCCTCAGAAATTAGCCCCAAAACAATTATCTTGGTTTAGCTAGGGGAAAAAAAAAAACCTGACACCAGAGGCTTAATGAAAAGAGCATTTGAGGTTCTGCGATTGAATATCAGTTGGACACCTCTGTAGCTATTAACCCTTATGGGCAGGATTTTTTTTATTATTATTTTTAATTGAATTGTTTTTGGAAAACTGCAGATTAAAAACTGCCTTCTCCCCTGTGACAGTCAGGGATCCAAGGGCAAACTGTGAAATAATGGTTTCTTTCAAAGTTTGCTTTAAACCTCACTGTACTGCAAGGTTCAACATAAATTAGTGTTTCATATTTAATAGATTTATAGAAATACAAAGCAGAAGAGAACATCTCTAGCAACATAATCCACCACCCATCCCTTATAATCATCTTTTCCCCAACACCCAGGGCTTTCTTTGTATTTTGTAACAAATAGAATGTGAATTAAAGCGCCTTAAATTCTCAAGAGAATATTCCAGAGTTACCAGATTTTTTTAAAAATTTCCCTCTCCTCCCCTTACATTGGCAGTTTGTTAGTATTTGCAGGGTTGCTTTCTTTCTATGGTTTGTAGCACTCCAAATAATGTCTCTTTGGTATTTGCTACGCTCAAATATTTGTTGGCTCTTATCATGTCAAATCTTAAAAGTTCCTCCGTCAGTTGCTTTAATCTTTCCTCCCAAGCCCTTTCCCAACCTCACCTCCCCGGTCACCTCATCATTCAAAACAGTTTTCTCTTAACTCTCTCCAACGGTCCCTGTCCTTCTGGAATCGAGCTTATCCAAGCTAAATGCGCTTTTCCAGGTGGGTCATATATCACTCCCGAGTCTGAGACGTGATGGCTCTTTGTACACAGCCCAGATGCTTGTGGGGTTCATCTTTTTTTTTCCTGATCATTGTCAGCACGCTGACTCCGAGTGCGTTTGAACATCTCGCACTGATTCCTGAGGGAGTCTCCTGCAGACAGGCAATCTTCTACCTTCTGGCCTATGAAAGGCTGAACAGCAGAGAGAATGGGATGATGTGAACTGTGTCATGAAACGTGTCCAGGTACCCCATCCCTTCTCCTGCCATCTGCAGAAACAAATCTATTTTCTTGGCATTTCCCTTTTTGTCAACTGTGCTTTGTTACGGAAATATCCTGACGGCCTATGCAGACAGCATTGCCTCTGAGACCATCCGAGTGAAAGTGGAGAATTCAGCTTAGGGCCTGTGGTTCTCCTTGCTGCTTGACAAATGCTTGGAAAATGTTGTTGGACCGGCCTTCACCAAAATGAAAGCAGGATTTATTTAATCCCAGCAAGCTGGCTCTTTATATTTGGTCCAGCCATTCACGCTAAATCATTTAAGTGTTTCCCTGACCATCAAAATAGTTCATAGTAGATACAAGTGGAAAAGCGGGGAGGGGGATTAAATGTGATATTCTGCAATTTTAGCTATGTTTAAATTTCTTTAGGTAACATCATAAATTGTACTAGTCTAATCTGAACCAATGACTACAAATCTGTATTTCCAGCTAGCCATAAGGCCAAGGCAGGAGGATCTCAAGTCCAAGGCTTATGAAGGCTAGACAGTAAGTTCAAAGCCAACTTTAGCAACTTGATGAAACCCTTTCCAAATCCAAAAAGACAATGAATAAAGCTGCATAAAGCCCTTACCTAGCATGCCTGAAAGCCTAGGTATGTTTTCCAGAAATATAAATAAATTAATGACTACTACTCAATTCTGCATGTTTAATGCAATCATAAGATAAAAGTAGACTTTACCAAAAGGCACTTTAACACCAATAAGGGAAACCTAGTGAACTGAAATGCCCAGTGGAAGTGGGGGAAACGTGCTCCAATCTTTACATATGAATAGAAGTATAAATCAGTTCAAGAATTTAAGAAGCCATCTGTCATATGAATCCCTCTCAGCCGACCGTTGAACATGAATCAAAATTTGACTCAAAAAAACCGAGTCAGAAAAACAGAAGAGACACAAAAACAGGTGGTATCAAAGACAGGTCATCAAATTTCTTTTTGATTCATGCATGTTAAATTCTGTCAGTATTTCCCTATCTGTACATTAGACCCACAGAACTGACCCACGTTATCCTTAGCAAGGAGGAAGAGTGCAAGCTCTTGTATCTTACGGTTATAATCTTTATTTTGCAGCCAAGAGTCTCCCTACTCCATCCGGCACTCAGGTGATGTCGGCTAAGGAGGATGTAGTCCTACTGCTGCCTCTGTTGTCTATGGTCTCAACAGCCCTGAGACCATCTCTCTCTCCCCTTTCCAAAGCCACAGGTCTGGTTCTTGCTAATCTGAACTGAGTTGCATGTCCTTCCTGTAACAGTCATCTGTGTAGGAACCTCTGGGTTTTGCTGGAGCCCCACAGTTTGGTTCAAGAGAACCTTCTGCAGTGAGGACCGTTATCTGTAACTTGAGTCACCCAGCACTGTAGCTGCTGGACATCTAGTGTTGCTGGTGCTCGAAATGTGCCCAATATAGCTAAGAAAACATATATTTCAGGTCATTTAAATTCGAGTTAAATAGACATGATTGCATGTACAGTTCTAGAGTTTGAGTTTTAGAGAAAACACACTGAATTCATAGCATTGTGAATGGTTTAGGAGGTGGGGGGTCAATGCTACTTTTACGACCAAGGGACATATAGATGCTAAAAAGCAATAAACATAACACACACTCATCTAAATCATCCAACCTGGAGATACTAACAGCATTTGAAGGGATGGTTGAACTTCCTGCTGTATGGATCGCATCATGTAACATCCAATTGTTCTGTAGTCTTGTTATTCCTTAGTGAAAATGGATGCAGAAGGGACTGTGTGGACAGATAACTGGGTGTGTATGAGACACCACTGTAAGCTTCTGTTAGGCATCTACTGCCTTTACTGGGTCATGTTTATCTGCAAACACTTGTGGAGGGTATGGGGGAAGGTCTCCCTATGTATGCCAGACTAACAGAGTGTTGGTGGCTCCCACTAAGTAGCCTAGACTCTAACTTCTAAGCTCTGCCTCCTGAGTGCCAGCATTATAGATGCCCTTTAGCTCCGCACTAAGCCCCATGCCCAGCCTGTACTTTTCAAAGAAAAACTCTTACCCTAACCCTAACCCTAACCCTAACCCTAACCCTAACCCTAGCCCTAACCCTAATCCTAACCCTAACCCTAACCAACCCTAACCCTAACCCTAACCCTAACCCTAACCCTAACCCTAACCCTAACCCTAACCTAACCCTAACCCTAACCCTAACCCTAACCCTAACCTAACCCCAACCCCAACCCCAACCCCAACCCCAACCCTAACCTAACCCTAACCCTAACCTAACCCTAACCCTAACCCTAACCCTAACCCTAACCTAACCCTAACCCTAACCCTAACCTAACCCTAACCCTAACCCTAACTCTAACCCTAACCCTATCCCTATCCCTAGCCCTAACCCTAACCCTAACCTAACCCTAACCCTAACCCTAACCCTAATATCTTTAACCCTAACCCTAACCCTAACCCTAGCCCTAACCCTAACCCTAACCCTAACCCTAACCCTAACCCTAACCCTAAAACACCATATATGAGACCAAATTTAACTTAATGCATTTTTGCTACAATGAATTCAGCTGAAGACAAAATAATAATAATCTTGTGGGCCCTGTTAGCATCAAATATGTACAATTATTATCCTGCCATGGTGCTTTTCTTAGGTCATCGCTGGCTACAGAACTTCATAGTGAGTTTGAGGACAGCAAGGATTGTATGAGACCCTGTCTTTAGAAATCCAACAAGCAACCATAGACAAATATGAAAAAGAAAGGTTATCTTAAATGCCAACATACAGAGATAACTAACTTGGGTTTTGGTCAATGTGTCTGGTGTCACTAATACTAAGTTCGTCTGGCAATGGGATTTTGGTTCTCGGAATTGAATCCAGGGTCTCTCCCATGCTGAGTGCCTGTGGGAACACTGAGGTACACTCCCTTTCCTTTGCTGTGCTTTTCCTTCGAGGGAGACCCACTGCAGTGACTCCTTAGTAACTTCTTCTGTCAACGTGTTCTTCAAGAACAACCTGCTTAATGCAAGGATACAATAAACACCTGGAAAGGACACCTCTTCTGTTAACGGGCATGGGAATCCCTGAGTGATCTGGCAGGGATTTTATTTACTGCTGAATATCAGAGCCCGGAACAGTATCTGACATCTGGGATACATCCCGTAAGTCTTTCTTGAGTGCATATTGATGGGTTTCCCTTCGAATTTCAGGGAGGCAAGCACGAGGTGAACTCGTTCTTTAAAATCGTCATCAACTCGCCGACTCTTGATTTACTTTTAGCACTGGAGTCAGGGCAGTATCTCATTACAGATTTATTTTAACCTATTCCTCTTGGATACAAGCTGTGTCAAATCATGCATATTTGGGCAAAACCCAATTTCTGTACACTAAGAAACTCATAGCTTTGAATGTTGGCTGAATGTCTCAGAACTTTACATTTTTGGCTAACCAAAATCTACTTCCATGCTTGGAATCAGACTCCAGTCTATGAAAATCCATGCGACCTAGAGAAGTTACTGGCCATCTTTTATCTCATCGTGTGTCCTGAGCTATGAACAGCCAGAGGGTGCCGAGGAAGGAGGCTCACACCTCCTTAGGCTGCAGAGTTAGTTCCTAGCCTGCCTGCAACTAAGTCAGACCCTGGTTCAGGACCCTATGATAGAGCTCCTGTCTAACCTGTGGCCCCTGGTTTCAATCCCTAATATACATACATACATACATACATACATACATACTTACATACATATTCTTATGAATTTACATCTTAGCAAATTCCCAAATAGAGAACCCTAAAAGATAAACGTAGCTATTCTTTTCCTCCGCATGTAACTCTTTTCTTCCTTCAGCAAAGTCTTACCTTTACTCTGTGTCCTAAGTTTATCCCATCGTCTAGTACTTAAGCAAAACTTCAAATTATTATGCAAGCACTTGGGAGGCTAGAGGTGGAGCTCACGACTCTAGGGTCTATCCCAGAACCTCAAGCTGCCCCCATAAAGCACACACACACACACACACACACACACACACAGACACACACACACACACACACACACACACTCACACACACACACAGACACACACACACACACACACACACACACACACATACCCACATACACACACCCACACACCCACACACACACATACCCACCCCCCCACACACACACATATACCCACCCCCCCCACACACACACATACACCACACACACACACACACACACACACACACACACACACACACACACACACACACTACAAAAACCAAAGCAAAATCTCAGAATCAGGGAGATGAAGGTGGGAACTCTTACGTGTGCAGTAACCAGGTCATGGATGAGAATGCTTTCTGGGGCGGCCTCTCCAGAACGGCTGCTCTCTATCTTCCGGATCTCACGTATCTCAGTCCTTCTCTGGTCCTTGCCCCTGCTCCGTCTCCTTCTGGGTGCCTATGGCTTTTCCTACTGTCTCTGCTTTAGTCCAACTCTGGACTTTATAACCCTTCATAACCTGTGCTCCTGTTTCAAGTTCTCTAGAGACAGTGAGTCAGGTCCACGTTTTCTTAAGCACGGCTTTCTCTCCTCTGCCTCAAGTCCAAAATGCCCTGATGGCAAGGAAGGATTGTGATTGTTAAAATGCAGCCAAAAGCCCATCACTGACATGGGGCTCGCTTCAAAGACGTGCAAGAATAGCAACCTCCTCAAAAGGCCATGTCACAAAGCCTGCATTTGTGAGACACTGGTGGACTGGAGACAGAAAGGACTTCCTACTGTGTGCCAGGGATTCAGAGATCAGAGGAATATATAATTTAAATAATCTTCCAGTCATTTCTAGTTCCTGAAATTATTTATGGTATAATCAAGGGTTTAATTCTAATGCTAAGATTTTCTGTGCTTATTTATTTATTTATTGCCTATGCCAGACATTTTTTGATTCCACGGGAGCAATTTAAAAAACAAAACAAAAATCTTTCATGTTTTTGTTTTAAATATAAGACCACTTTTTGCGGTTATATTTTACCAGACATCTATATGTAGAAATTTTAGTAGCATTTTCAGGTTTTTTTTTTTTTTTTTTTTTTAAAGAGACTCCATTATTATCTGCACCTTCTATAGGAGGCAAAATGATGAATCTGGAGCTAGGGACACTCTTGGGTGGTAGAAGGCTCAGCTAGCTCGCTTGAAGCCAGAGCGTGCATTCCTAACACTGCATACACCGGATACGGCAGTGTGGGGCCTTAACTGGGAATCTGAGAGATGGCAAGTGCCAGGCCATCCTCAGCTCCATGGTGAACCTGTGGCCAGCCTCTGCTGCATGAGACACCCTCTAACGCAAACAAAAGGAACTACAGTAGCAAAATTATTAATCTTAACTAGTGATCTGATGATGTGTCCAGGTTCCCCTCTGTTTTCCTTTGTATTTCATGATTATTATTTCTGTATTTTCTCTGTTTGATTTTATTGTAGTAAAACTCTGTTATAGGGTAAGCTAAGCCATTTTCTCTTCCTCATTTAATTTCTGGAGTTAACCTTCCTAGTCTTATTTAGGATTTGTTTTTTAAGGATACAGAAATGTTGTGTCCTTAAACAAACAAACAAACAAAACCCAGCATTCAAAAGGCCACGCTGGGCGTCTGTTGTGTGGATTTACCTCCAAGCTGTGGAAGGACACATGAAGAGAAAACCTTCCGAAATGGACGATGGGGCTCACCTTTCACTTCAGTGAGCATCTAGCACAGAGCTACCTATGGGTGTCACATCTGCCCACATGCTCTTTAATCCTGAGATCCTAGGAAGCCATTACTGTCGGTCGGCACAGGCTGGAGCAATTGCCCGTCTCTGTGGTCCTCAAACATTTCTAGGTGGAAGATCCACAGAATGCAGACAATGTTGTTGAAGAATTCCATGGTAGCGTGGAGTGGGGCCTCCTTATGGATTTTACACCATTTTAAACAACCACTTTCTTATCTTTCAGAAAACTGCTCCCATGTCTACAGAGGCTGGGCTTTTGACTGTACTTGACAGTGAAAAGATTTGTGCACACATTTCTGATTTCCAAATTATAACAGCACGCACTCGAGTTCAAAATGTGTATAGTGTCATTCGTTTAGTTAACATACAGTCATTTCTGCTTCAAGTTAAGCAAGGTCCACCGGCCTAAAAGACTGTAGTCTTGATGCAAGCCCCTCCTACCCAGAGGACTGGAGGCTTATGTTGTTCTTTGTCCTTATAGCGGATTGATTGGCTTGTTTCTCTATTTCCCCTAAGGTGTAAAGTCAGAACCTGTGATTTTTAGAGGAAACCCCAGCTAAGCTATCACAATTACCCTTCCACTGTTCAGGTAGGGCAAAATTATAAGTGTTATTTCCCCAAGATGCAGCCGAACAGTCTACTTATTACGGCTTCCTCAAGAGTGCGCTCACAGGTGGTTTTGCCGTGAACAATGACTAAGAAGGCCTGTATGGGCAAGTACAATAATTTGACTTTAGGAAGTCATTATCTGAGCCAGCCTCCCTCCTGGAAGGGCTCGAGGTTATTATTGACAGAAATGAGCCCATGTGTTATGTTTAACACACTCTTAGAACACTGGCACATGTACTATATCATGTTTTCTTGTTTAAGTGTTTCTTTGTTCCATGCATTCAAGAGAAAGTATTTTCCATGGGGTGGGAAAAAATGCTCAGCAGTTAAGAGCACTTGGCCACTCTTACAGAATGTCAGACTTTGACTCTCAGACCCCCAACATGGGGTAGATCAGACCACCTCTACTCTAGCTTTAGGGGATCTAATACACACACACACACACACACACACACACACACACACACACACGCAGCTTTTTAAAAAAAATAAAAAAACATTTTCTACAAGATGTCCGTTCCCTTATTCAAGACAGTCTATTCTGTTTCATTGAACACTTTTTCTCTGTGTAACCCTGACTGTCCTGGAACTTGCACTATAGACCAGGCTGGACTCCAACTCATAGATGAGATCTGTCTGACTCTGTCTCCTGAGTGGTAGGATTAAAGGTGTGGGCTACCACACATGGCTTCCTTCCTCAAAATTTTATTTAAAATCTATTTTCTTCACCAAGAGACATTTCCAAACAATTACTATAAATTTGTTTTAAAGCTATCTTAATATTTCAAATACTTTATCATTCTTACTACAACAGATATATTTAGTTCATGTCCATTTTTAATTGGGTTGTGATCTGAAATATGCACGAATTGTGTCTCTTTGTATGTGTTTTGGTGTGTTCATGCATGCATGTGTGTGTGTGTGTGTGTGTGTGTGTGTGTGTGTGTGTGTGTGTGTGTGGCTAGTAACCTAATTTCACAAATTCTTTAGTCTGCATTTATATTTGCTTATTGATTGATTGATTTTCACGGAACCTAGGGTCTTGTACAGGTTAAGCAATCCACCACCACTGAGGTGCACTGCCAGCTCTGTGCATGTCACAGTACTTTGTTTTAGCTGGGAGCAGTGCAGCCTAGGTGTCCTGGGTTTCACTTGGATTCTGAGTTTTGTTCGATGACTTTTCCTACCATTGATCACTGTTGACTAAGCCGCAAATATATTTTCTCCAAAGGCGGGAAATGTTTATACACCTTAACGCTGGTCCCTTCATTAAAGATCACTTGCTAGTATCTAATGCTATGCAAAACCCCTTGAGGGCAGGAGCAGAAGAGAGAGAGAGAGAGAGAGAGAGAGAGAGAGAGAGAGACAGAGCCCTGCAGTGCTTATGGTCTAGAAGAAGATGCTCTGATAAGACTATTTGAGGCCGGATGCTAATATGATCTCCAGAGACAGTGGAGTATCACTAGTTGTCTCTCTTGATTTTCTCAGTAGCCAACTCACTGCTGTTTACACAGTCAAGGAGCACGTAGGTTTCACTGACTGTGAGAAAATCATGCTTTCTGAAGGAAGTGCGCAGTGGATCACATATTCCTTATTTTTTTTAACCTTGGAGCAGATCAGAGTAGATGCAGAGGCAAGGCATGTTGCTGCCAAATACTTGTTAAAGGAACAGTGTACGACCCTCCCCCACAGCACTCTTTGATGTATTCCCTAAAATCTCTAGGTATGCATCTGTAAAAAAAAATAAATCCATCAGATGAATAGCTTGACAATAAATATAGGCGAAATTATCCTTGTCAGAGAAATGTGAGAGGGAGACAAGCTCCTTTAATTCAGCTCTTTTTAGAGTTCTGCTGATATCATTATGAACACTTCCTGTGTTGTATATCACTTACGTGTAATGACCAAGACAGGGGTAAGACAAATGAGAGCTAACATATCCTTTAAACCAAACTCTTTCACCAAAATCCCAGAACAGTGAGAAACTAGCTACAATAACAGCTATGGTCATCGTAAGCCAGCATTGGGAAGATGACATTTGAGAGTTTTGGGTCTTTTGAAGACAGTAAATAAAAAGAGGTAGCCAGGCACTAGTGGTGCGTGCCTTTAAGCCCAGCATTCTGGGGACAGAGAGAGTGAATCTCTGAGTTCAAGGCCAACATGTTACAGAGCAAGTTCCAGGACAGTCAGAGCTACACAGAGAAACCATGTCTCAAACTAACTAACTAACTAACTAACTAACTAACTAGCCAACCAACTAACTAACTGTAAAGCTTCATGCTTATGCAACATAACTTAAAAAGTATTGGTGGAGAATACAGAAATAGTTGAACTAAAATAGAAGTCACCAAAAGTCTCAATCTGAAATAAAGTAGCTGTCGTGATCCATTTTAGGATGGATATTTCACTCTCTTAATTAAAACAATCAATTTATCAATTATTTATTGTTCTCTGTTTTAAATTTAGTCACATGAAAGCAAGGTCCTCTGCTACCGGAGAATCCCAAGCATAGGTACCTTGCCTGCTGACTTCTGTCCAGCCCATGCTGTGCTGCTACACGGGGCCTTTCACTGTCCTCTCAGACTTTTCTTTGTGAAGAAACAGGTTTGGAGAGGTGTGAGTAACCATCCCAGAGAGACACAAGCAGCAAGAGTCAGTCAGGAGTCACCTGATTGCCACAGTCAGGGGTGACAGTGCTCTAGAGACAGAGGTGGGTGCCATCTTTGTGAGTTTGAGGCCGGGCTGGTCTACATAGTGTTCCCTGTCAACCAGAGCTACATGTGGACTTAGGCAGGGTTTCATGGTGGCGGTTAAGGTTACAGGAGGCAGGTAGAAAAGGCAACTTCCTTTGATATTCTAAGTGAATTCCTTGCTCAGTGTCAGCCCACCTCTGAGGGAGAGAAATGAAGCCATTTTTCTCTAACCCTCCTGCTTACTGGATTCCTGCCATTCATTTCTCTTCTTCAAATTCTGCTGGATAAAGCTACAGGCTCTGCTTGTTATCTGTGACTGTACAGATCGGGCTGTCCTGGAACTCGGTATGTAGGCAGGCTTGCCGCAAAGACAACATCTGTACCCATGAATCCAGGTGCTTGAACTGGAGGCCTGGAACAACACACCAGCCTCCCTCAGACCCAGATGTTTCTGCCTTGTTATCTATGTCTGCTTGCTACCTGCTTCTTTCCTGTGATTAGCTCTGCTGAACAGTGCTCGTGTGTGTGTGTGTGTGTGTGTGTGTGTGTGTGTGTGTGTGTGTGTGTGTGTGTGAAATCCATGAGCGTCCTTGTTCCATAGACTTATTAAGCCCCTTTTTTTCTCAGCTTAGAATCTTACCCATTCATTGGGGCTCCATTTTTTTGGTTCTGTCACTCGATAGAGCCGAGTTGTTCTCATTTATGTGTCTGATCAGTGAAAGGAGAATATACTCTCATGGATCACCTTTCTTTAATATGTTTACACATTTCAAGGTGAGATACATTTATTTTTCCTTTTGCTTAGGATCCTAAAATATCCCCAGTATGGTCTGAATGTACGAATAGAGCTGAGCAGGGAGCTGGTTACGAACCAGCTCCACAACTTCCGAGGGAGTCCTTGAGAAAAAGCACTTTTTAAGGTCTGACCATGGTTAAAATCAGAACAATATGTGTGCATTTATAGTTTAAAAAAATCCAGAAGACATCTAAATTCAATAAGACAAGAAAGATATACCTACCCTACAGAATAGGTTTTGTCCAAATAAGCCTTTGATACACTAGATAGAACTAGAGACTTGGGAACAGACTAAAACCCAGTTTGGAACTCAAAATCTCAAGCAGTCTGAAAAGACAGACACAACAGTCTTAGAAGTAAATTTAAATAATAACGAAGTCATAAAGCAAACAAACTCGTGTATCTCGCGATGCAGAAGATGTATCAACATTGCCCAGTTGTGGCTTTAAGGTGCCAGCAGATCTGGACTTGGGTCAGGACTAAATGCCAAGCTAACCGATAAGCAGTGTAACAGGAAAGAATGTCTTCCTGGATGCTGCTTCTCGCAACTGGGGCACTGGTGGATTCTCAGAGCGAGTGTCCAACAGTTCCCAGAACTGCTCTTAGGTGCTGTGAAGAAACTCTGGAGTCTCAACCTAACTTCCAACCTACAGGGACAGTAAGAGTGACAGTAAGAGTGTCACCGGAGAACTAAAGCCTTTCCAAAGAACAGTAGAGGACACCTTATCTGAGCGGGAACTAAGGCATGGCACTGTCAGAAATCACAGGAAAGGAGAATAGGTTGGCTAACCAAAGGTTGTCATGGTCGTTAGGATGCCCTGCAGAAGAGATCCCCACTCTCCAGGGCAGTGCAGTGCTCTTCTCCCGTGACTCACCTAATGTTGTGGCCATCTCTACAGCGCGCCTGACAGCAAGCAACTTTTTTTTACATTTGTTTTTTCTGGTACAGCCTCATGTTCTAACACTTGTATGGCTGACCTCATTTTCTTCTTGTTGTTTGGGCCTCACCTTCCACCCTGAACTCTGGGCTCTTTACCAGAAACCCTTGGCCTCATGACCTCAGAGATCACTGCTCTGAATGCTGCCATCGTAACAATTAACCTAGTTATAGGGTTGCAGCCAGCAGGGCTTGGGCTCCTTCAGATACACTCACTCTACTGGGTGCTTTCTCAAGCCTCTTGCCCCAGGGACCAGTGGCCTAGTGCCCTTCAGATAGCACAGGTGCTTCTGCTTTGGAATAATGAGGCCAAGAGAAAGAGCATTCATAGAAAAGGCTTTTGTGCTAGCAACCATAGACAAAGCATTTATTCAGCCATGGACCAATCCAGTAGAGCAAGCCTGGCAGAGAGAAATAAAAGCAAAACACAACCACAACACTAGACAACAAGGGTCGCATTAAGTAAGTCGATTATCCAATGGCCAGCTTAGTTGCTGAGGGTGCAACCTTGGTTAAACGGGCCCTGGTTCTAGCATGTGCTGCATGACTCCGGGTATACTGTCTAACTGACTGGCACCTCAGGTTTCTCATCCATTACAAGGAAGAAAAAGGGTAGTTATGTTGAAAATCTTAAAATATGTTTACACAGCCAGGCAGGCATGGGGTCTTGGTAATGCACACTTTTAATCCTAACACTCAAGAGGAGGAGCCAGGAGGATCTTTGAGGTCAATGCCAGCTTAGTGTACAGAATGAGTTCCAGGATAGCCAGGGCTACACAGAGAAACCCTGACTTGAAAACAACACACACACACACACACACACACACACACACAACATATGATATGAGTGTGTGCACGCGCAATAACACATGTAAACATACCTACCATACTTCTGGCACCTAATGATGCTCAAACATTCCTTACTATGTAGCCTAGACTGGCCTCCAGCTCACAGAGATCTGCCTATCTCTGCTTCCAAGTGCTCAGATGAAGGGCATACTGCACAATGCTCATCTGCTCAAAAAATCCCTAATGGTTGCATACAGCCTAGCCACTCTTTTTCTCTACTTCTGACATAAATCAGTTTAGTAAAGAAAGGGTTCTTGCCCAGAATACAGAAAGGAGCCATCAGGAAGTCTGTATTGAGTCATTTTAAATTTTAATCTTAGGGCTCTCTTTTCTACACCTTTACCCTGGGAGAGGATTCGGAAGTGGAGAGTTAGTTGGTTGTGTTGCCTTGGATGTTGGATGGTAGACAGTGCGTGTACAATGAAGCAGAGGTATCACTTCATCGCAGACAGTGTGAGTCCAAGGTCAGAGCCGCTCTCCCTACCCAGCATGTGTGGCAAGACTCTGGGATGCTGCAGAGGCTCTGAATGGGGTTTCTCAGCTTTGTTTACATGGCAACATCAGGGCTGTTCCAGGCATGCGGGTTCTGTAGCAGACCTGGGCCCTCCCCCTTGGAATGGCAATAAGTTTAACAATGCCAGATGCCTTCCTGGTAAAATTACCCTGTTCACTCCGACCGGCACTGTTCTACAAAACCGTCAGGAGTCATGCTGAGAGCTATGGCTTTGGCTATGCAATCACATACGTGTCTCAGGAAGTTGAGTCCACTGAGGGAGGGACAAACCTTCTACGACGAAAGAAGGTTAGGGTTAGCTGAGGGCAGTTGTTAGTCCACATCCGGGAAAGTGGTATTTATTACTGTAAGCCATTAATTAATGCTTAGGTGAGGTTGCATTAATGAAAGGGATTGTAGTCCTTGCTTTCTATCAGAACTATTCTCTGACATGATGCCAATTATCCCTTATTTTCCACTGTTAAACAAGATCCCCCCTGTGTATAGTGCTACTAGATAAATTATATCCATCTTAAAAGGGTTGAGCCAGGGCAGAAGGGCTTTGATAGAATTTTCAGTTTATTTAGTAGCCGTATTCGAGATGGCTGGTTATTATTAACTTCTAGGAAGTGGCTATCAACACACCGCAGCTTTAAACCATTTTTATTCCTTTCTGTTGTATCTGTGAACTTAAGTCAAACTCTCTGGCTTGGCAGCGTTTCTGTTAGAACTTCAATACCTTTTGGCTTGAGTAACTGCACTGAATAATCCTAACAGGGTTCAGAGCAGCACACGTTATTCAGTCGCAGATCCGGAATCCAGACATACACAGACATGACTCAAAGGTTTTGTGCTCCCATAGTGCCCACGGACTGTCCTGCTGCACAGGCAGCCTCTTTGCTCCAGCCAACATTCGGATTTACCATATGAAAGTTAAGCTGTTTGGTGGGCTTTCTCCTTTACCTTCCCTCCCTAGATGGGATATCAAGAGGGTCGGCTGCTGTGAACAGAACCAAAGAGCTTTTGAAAGAAGAAATGCAGGGGATGTAGCAGAGGGGATGAAAGAGGCCGAGCCCTCACCGGTAATAGAGGAGGAAGGTCAGAACCTGTACACTGAGTGTAGAAAGAGAGTGATGGATTGCGGAGAAAGAAAGGCCCGGTGAAAGGAATGTGTTACCACAGAAAGGAGAAAAAAAATCATATGCAGGGAAAACCAAAACCATTTAAAGCAGGTCCACTTTGCTAGGACCTGTTTCAATCTTACATCTTCTCTATGTGTTATGGGGCAGAAGTAAACTTAGGTGAAGACAACACAGGGATGTTCTCAATGAAAAAAAAAAAAAAGAGGACTAGGGGAAGAAGGGACCAAGGGAGGGAAGGAGGGAGAAGGGGGAGGCCTTAGGATATGAAACGAGGGTAAAGAAAATCAAACGGAAATGAAGTTGAAGATTAAGGCCAAAATAGATGTAGGAAATGGTAGGGAAGGGTGGAGGAGGTTAGGGGGCAGGGGAGGTTAACTAATAGGAAACACAGTACCAGGAAAAGCAATTGTGTGCCCGTCTTTGTTTGAAGAGTCATTGTACTTTTAGGAAATAGACTGCCAGGCACATATTCTAATATTTTGAGTGCAAACCCCTGAAATATTGAAACTTAGTTTCTTGAGAGGATGTTTGTACATTTTCCCTGAATAGTCTAACCTCAAATTTACAGAGTACTGCTCAGATAAAAACATCATACTCTGATATGTACAGTTAGTTACATGTTACAGAATGTTGTCTTCTTACAAAACTTGGGTGCATTTAAATTCAAAACTACATGTAAACTGCACACAAATTTAACAACCTCTTCTTTAAGCCACAGTAATTGCCCTGACTGAATTCCCTTTGGAGATTCTGTTTTTCTGAATTTTTTTTAATTCACCAAAAATAGCTTTTAAATACTTCTAATCGAACAGACAGTAATATTCAATCAAATTAATGCTATCTGTGTGGCAATTATTAGAATATCTTTGATCTTAGAACCAAACCTTAGAATGTTAAAATTTTCTTGCCTTCAAAATCAAAGACTAGATGCTTTTATTCCTACTGTAATATAAAATATAAATATTAAAATTTTATCAAAAAATTGAACTCGCAAAAGGAAATTGTAAACTTTGACAAGATTTTGATAAAAATTTAATTTGTTTTCAAATATCTTATTATCTAGGAAATATATAAAACATAAGCTAGCTGCTAATGTGGTACCCATTTTACTAGTGTCTGAATGGCAAGCCCTGGTTGACTGCTGTGCTTTTACCTCTGGACTGTATCTTTAAAAGACTGTTGTATGGATTACAATGTAGAAAGATGTCAGTCCAGAGCTTGGAGAGTTATAATTCAGCTCCAATCCTGCCTTTACATGCTAGTTGTACAGCTAGTATATTTCCTCTCTTTTTTAAACTTGGGAACACGTTCCCTCTGGAGTTAGTTAATCACAAAAAATTTCCTTTAAATGAAACAGGTAAAATACAAACAAACAAAAAAAACCTTTGAAGTGAAGTTTAGTTACTTGCATGTAGGAAACAATTTCTTTCATTATTGGTTATTGTCCAACACATGGATGTCTCTCTTCTTTTGACCTTAATTTCCTTAGTATCTATTTCTTTATTGTGTGTTATGTAGATATGTGTGCTATGTAGATGTGTGTACTATGTTTATCGTGTGTTATGTAGATGTGTGAGCTATGTCTGTGCTATGTAGATGTGTGTTTTGTAGATGTATGTGTTATGTAGAAGCATGCTATATAGATGTGTGTGAATGTACTGTAATCAGAGATTCGATACAAATTATCTTTTTCTATAATTTCCCACTTTTTTAAAGGTAAGGTCTCTCTCTGAAGCTGGAACTCACTGTCTTGCCTCATTGCTGGAGAGTGAAGCCGTAGGGGCTGTTCCTCTCCCTGCACTGGCATGAGAGAGGTAGCCCCCACGCTTGGCCTTTGTATCTATTCTAGGATCTGATCTTAGATAGCTCAGCAGGCACACTGAGCCATCTCCTTAGCCATCTTTTCTTCATATAAATAATTCTTCCTCTCATTGATGGGAAGAAACATAAAATTAAAAAAAAAGGAAAGCATTCAATTTTTTCAAATCAAGCCCTTTTCTATCATACTTGAAACCATACCACTTTGAGTAAAGATCTTGAGGGAAATAGAATTCTGTTAAATATTTCCAAGTATTTGCTGTCTTGTGTGTATTTTCCTTTAAATGGCATTACATGAAGAGTTACAAAGGGAACAAAAATTGCAGCAGGTCACATGGTATGACCCCAGTATTTGGGGACACCCAGACATCTGGGCTATATAGTTCTAGGTCAGCCCTGGCCTTATACCAAAACTGCTTTCCAAATCAAAACCCCCAGACAATTTATAACTGTAACAAACAATAACTTAGTCCTCGGATTAATACTCCACATAGTAGGTATTTTCCTGTCAAGGCTGTTACTATTCCATCCAGCAGGATCGAGGAGGTCCACATGAGCAAACGGATCGGTGGGGAAAGCTTGCTGCATGATTTTTGTGCCCAGTTATTACAGGCACTCTTAGGCAGAATGTGTAGCTGTTTGTGGGAAAGAGTCTTAAGTTTTGAGGCTGGCTTGGAACTTGGTATGTAGTTTTGCCTTTGACTTCAGATTCCCCTGCCTCAGCCTGCCACATGATGGCAGATTGCAGACATGCTCTGCCATCCAGCTTGAAAAACAAAGCATTTCTGATTTCTAAGTCACTGGATCGTTACTTTCCCAGGAGTTCAACATTCTGAGTTGTTGCTCACTTATCAAATATAGAATGTGGAGTTGTCATTGGAATGCTCTGGCCAGATCTCGACTAACACTCAACCTCTTCTGCTGAGGCTCGAGGCTCTCTTCCAAATCAAGCAGGAAAAGGCCTCAAAGAGCTAAAATAAAAGACATCGACTCTGCCAAACAGTGATGTCAGTGGTAAGGAAGTTGAGAGACAAAATGGAAGAAATGAGTTTGGAAAGCAAGCTAGCCTTGTAAGGAGTAAAAGGAAATGCAGAGATTGAAGTACTCTCAAGCAGCCTAATGAACAGGTTTGAAATTGAGGGTCCTTGGAGGAGACTTGGGATTAAATTAGGTTAAAGAAGTAAAGAATGAAGGGAAAGGAATGGAGGGGCCTGTATGTCTAGGGCTGGTGTCTTGAGAGAGAAAGGGCAGCCAGCAGCAGTGGCTGCAGCTGATAAATTGGCCTGTGCAAGAGCAGACATGAAGGCTCCGTGCTGTGACAGTCACAGAGCACCTGACCCGACCATCCAAAGGAGTTACTTAAAATTACAGTTGGCTTTTCCTCCTCCTCCTCCTCCTCCTCCTCCTCTTCCTCCTCCTCCCCCTCCTCCTCCTCCACCTCCACCACCACCACCACCACCACCCACCATCACCCTCCTCCTCCTGTCTCTCGTCTCCTGCTCAGCTTGTTTAAAGAGAAGGGAAATACAAATGACTAATTTACAGGATGTACTGTAGGAACTATTACTAAGAAATAAAGAAGGGAAGCCCTGGCAAATGTAACTATATTGGAAAGAAAAGGGACAAACTAGAGCTGTCTTCTGTTAACCTGCTGTGACTTACAATGCACACTTCACCTTTTCTCCTAGCACAAAGTATCACTAGTTCTATGCACGAGGCCCACATACAAATTCCTGTTGTGGCCATACACAGAGAAATTAGTGAGTATTCTCTTATGTCATCTATCTATCTATCTATCTATCTATCTATCTATCTATCCATCCACCTAGCATATATCATATATAATATATGATATATAATATACAATACATATGATACATATGATATATAATATATATGGTATACATATGCACACATATATGTGTGTTTGTATATATGTATATATATGTAAACATATATATCCTTTCATTCAGTTTCATCTGCTCAATATTTGGTTCCATCTTTCTTGGCTCTCCTTATTTTGAGGTACTGGGGACTAAACTTAGGGCCTTATGTATACCACACAAATGTTCTACCCTTGAGCTATATTCCTAGACCCTGAATTTGGTTTTGTATACGTTCCTAATTCTACCGCTTTAAGCTTTAAGCTTTATCTGTACTTTGAAAGTGCTCAATGATCGCCTCTATTGGCCTGTAAGTTCTAGTTTGGTAACAGAGCAGATATCACCCAGTGACAATGAAGAACAATATGACACATGACCACACTAAAGGAAAGGAAAAGGCAAAGTCCTGCTTGACTGGTGACGAATTGTATTCAGTGTGGGAAAACTAAATGGGATATAAATGCCAGCCCGTGGGAAGTGAAGTATATTTCTGGGAAATTAAGTAGGAATCAGATACAGGCTAGGAGTGCAGTGACTCAGCCTTCAAGGATATGAACCTAGGTTACTGACAGGTGTTTATGTACTTGATGCGTACATGATGAGGTCACTTGTGCATCTCTGTGTTGATTTAAGAGATGGTCATATGCCTCTGAGGAATGAGTGTCCACTGGAACCTTGGATGTGTTTGGAGAAGTTTCAACACTCCTTCTATTTTCCCTGTCAGGTACTTCTGGGCTGTGAGGGGAGGATCTGATAAGCTCGTTTTATAAGTTGGCACGTGATAAGTAGACCGAGATGACTTACTCTGTTGAAGCATGGGTGGACTCTGGTTATGAACAGACGATGACCCCTGAGCTGAGCTGCAGACAGTGTGCCGTTTTGTGTCTAGTAGAAAATGACTGGTAAAATGCTACAGTCGTGGATGCTACTTTTAATTTTAAAATGGTATTATTGTATGTGATAAATGTAAGCAGGCACACAAATGCCTTAGCACACATGTGGAGGTCAGAGGGCAATCCTGCAGAGTTGGTACCCTCCTCCCACTATCCATCCTGGAATGGATCTCAGGTCCACAGGCTCGCATCACAAGCACGTTTGCCACTGAGCCATCTCACTGGCCCTGTGGATGATAGTACAAGAGTGGACTATCAGTGGAAAGACATTGTGTGCCCCACGGCTGTTGGTCGACTCTACTCTAGAGCTGGATCTCTTCTCTCTTCCACTATTGCAGTGCAGCAAACAGGCTCTCAGTGCACATGCCCCAGTGTCCCCAACACTACGCTTGGACCAAAGAGAAGATTTCAGCACAGAAGCTGGGGCACAGCTTACTAGGAGAGAGCCTGAGAGCTTGGTGGAAAGAGACAAGAACAGACTAGAACAAGCTGATGTCCCTTCTTAGTTTGCTCTGTCTCCTGAGTAACTTCCTAACCCATCTCTGGTTCCAGCACAAATAAAACCACATGCAATTACATCTGAGCGATGTGCTCGCACAGTCCCTGAGAGATGTCATTGTTCTCGGGTCTTTTACATGTTATTCCCAGTGGTCCTTGTACGGAATTTGTCCCAAAGAAGAAAATAATTCTCAAGTCAAGGAATTCCAGGGTCTTTATAATTTAGGATAGAGTGGATAGGAAAATGCAAAGATGGAAATCACTGTAAACCACCCTACCATTTCAGAGTGGGGGTCATCTCAGAAGGAATCAGCAGGCTGTAGCCTTCTGTCCTGAGAAGTGTAAGCATTATTCTTGGCAATCCTCCATCATGGAGAAGGAAAGATTCATCAAGAGACTAGGAAAGGTGACTTCTTTATAAGGACACAAAAAGTTAACTAATATGTTAATACAACTTAAAAAGTTCAAGTTAAACTATCTTAATATTGATTATTTTTATTTATTTTAGTTGTATTTTAATTTTTACTTATTATTATTATTATTATTATTATTATTATTATTATTATTATTATTATTATTTGGTTTTTCAAGACAGGGTTTCTCTGTGTAGCCCTGGCTGTCCTGGAACTCACTCTGTAGACCAGGCTGGCCTCAAACTCAGAAATCCACCTGCCTCTGTCTCCTAAGTGCTGGAATTAAAGATGTGTGCCACCACTGCCCGGGAAATATTAAAAACTGAATCTGCCAACTCTCTGCACTCCTGCTTTTCTCAGCCACCAACTCCCCAGAGGGGCCAGCAGGCTTTCCTTGCTCCTGTCCCCCTCCCTCTGCAACTCTCTGCAGCTAACCTGCCACAGCATCTGGCTTGCTTGTCCCTGTAGCCGTTAGTTCCCTCTCAAACATCATCAGCGGTCCCACATTCCACTTTACCAAGTAAAGCAAAACTCTTGAGCCTTATCACTAACCAATCAGATTTATGTATCAATAAATTCTCAATTTACAAGAAGCCAATACAGTAATTTCAGAACCAATTGATAATGATAAAAGCTTTATCCCAATTATTCTAACCTTCTATCATAACTACCTGTGGCTGGTTAAAGCCACGCTGGTTCATGTCCACCACCTTCTTCCTTTCTCCTTTCTCCTTTCTCCCCTAAGACACTCTCTGTCTTAGGATTCATGCGGGGAACGGGGAGGGGGTAACTTGGCAGGCATCTCCTCCTCAGCCAGTGTCCAGCTTTGCTGTGTTGTTCAGGTTGCCCCTATTTGCATATCCTAGCTCAGACTGGGGAGTCTGGGGGTAAAGGGGGTGGGATCTCTCTACTGCTTCTCTGTGCAACCACTTCCTGCATTTCGCTGGCTAGCTCTATAGGTGAGGGCTGAAGAAATACCTTGTGACTTTGTTTACCTTAAAAATGGCTTGAGGTTGAGGTTTATCAAAGCAGAGAGCGTTTCATGGCGCAGGAATTATATGAGCAGAAAAAGTTAAACGTGGTGTTTTGCACATACTAGTTACATACTCTCCCACTGACCCACATTCCCCAGCCCTATAATGTAACTTTGGGTGTACAGATACACATGGAAGATAGTTCAATTCCATATATGTAATAATTATTTTGTGGAAATAGTTCCCTTTTTATTTTTATAGCTTTACATTTTGTGTGTGTGTGTACTGTACATATGACCATGTGTTTGAGTACATGCACATGTGGATGTCAATGCATGTGCATGTGGAGGCTGGGGGATTGATGTCGGCTCTCTTCCTCTACTGGTTTCTATTTTAGTTTTTGAGACACTTTCAAACTAAGCTCTTTCAAACTAAGCTCAGAGCTCACAAATTGGCCAGTCTGGCTGTCCAGTGAGCCCGGGGTATAGCCTGTCTCCTCCCCCTGAGAGCTCCAAGTTTACAGACACACTGGCACTCCCACTACCACTCTCCAGGTGATTTGAACTCAGGTCCTCATACTGTGCAGCAAGCCCTTTCCTGACTGAGCCATCTCCCCTGCCCTTGGTTGTTATTTCTAAAATAGCATAGTCAAGATCCTTACCACTGGATATGCATTTTTGCAAGTATGTGTGGGTTGTGTTTATATTGAATTTGCATACAGTAAAAGAACAATGTATTCATATTAAAGGCACAGGATACCAAACAATTCAAAGGCAATGGGTTAGAAAAACAAGCACCTCAAAACTGTTTACTCTGCATTCTATAAAAAGCATTTGAAAATGAACATAGACAGGATGTATATTGTGGAAGGTGTTTTCCTGTATATTAGTGTTCTATTTAAAGTCAAGGATTGTAATTAACTAAACAGCACTATTGGATAAAATTTTCCTGATAGCTTAAATATTGCAATAATATTCTGGCTACTCTTTTCTGTGAAAATTAATATTCCAGTTCAAAAGTCGGATTGATCATTTATTTAAGAAGTAAAAATCTAGTACTGGGAGTGTAGCTCAGTGATATTGTACTGCCTGAACCATCCAAGACTGTCTCCAGCATCTCTCCTTTCACTCTCTGTTGTTCTCTGTCTCTGTCTCTGTCTCTGTCTCTGTCTCTCTCTCTCTCTCTCTCTCTCTCTCTCTCTCTCTCTCTCTCTGTCTCTCTCTCTCTCTCTGTCTCCCAAACACACACCCAGACACACACACACACACACACACACACAGACATACACTTTTTTTTTTTCTATAAAATTTGGTCCCAGCACCCAAGAAGCAGAGACAGGTGGATCTCTGAGTTCAAGACCAGCCTGGTCTTCAAAATGAGTTCCAGGACAGCCAGAGCTACATGAGGAAATCCCGTCTCAAAAAACAAAAACAAACACACAAACGAAAACCTAAAGATGTGTCTGGCTTTGAACATACTATTTCAGAGGTACACAGAGCAAGGGGAAAACCATGATGCTTGTCTCTCTACTCTCTTGTTTCTGAAGTGCCTTCACTTTAAGGGATTACTACACCTTCAAAATGATCAAAAGGGGACAGTGCAGTATTGTCAGTGACAGAAATCCTAACGATAAATAGCTTGACTACAAATCAGTTTCTCTTTCAATATGTACAAGGCTGTGTGTGTGAAGGGTAAGTTGAATGAAAGGCAAAAGATCGGAAGTATGGACATACAGAAACTCAAAGGAACAGAGATCCCTGTGGAGGGGTTTTGCTTTGTTTAGGCCTGAGAGATTTTTCTTCTTCTTCATCTTCTTCTTCTTCTTCTTCTTCTTCTTCTTCTTCTTCTTCTTCTTCTTCTTCTTCTTCTTCTTCTTCTTCTTCTTCTTCTTCTAACATTTTTATTAGATATTTTCTTCATTTACATACATGTCAAATGCTACCCTGGAAAGTCCCCTATACCCTCCCCCCTCCCTGCTTCCCTACCCGCCCACTCCTGCTTCCTAGCCCTGGCATTCCCCTATACTGGGGCATATAATCTTTGCTCGACCAAGGGCCTCTCCTCCCAATGATGGCCGACTAGGCCATCCTCTGCTACATATGCAGCTAGATAAGGGGGGGTACTGGTTAGTTCATATTGCTGTTCCTCCTATAGGGTTACAGACCCCCTTCAGCTCCTTGGATACTTTCTCTAGCTCCTCCACTGTGTTCCATCCAATAGATGACTGTGAGCATCCACTTATGTATTTGCCAGGCACTGGCAGAGCCTCACAAGAAACAGCTATATCAGGGTCATGTCAGCAAAATCTTGCTGAAATATGCAATAGTGTCTGGGTTTGGTGACTGATTATGGTATGGATCCCAGGGTGGGGCAGTCTCTGGATGGCCCTTCCTTCCATCTCAGCTCCAAACTTTGTCTGTGTAACTCCTTCCATGGGTATTTTGTTCCCCATTCTAAGGAGGAATGAAGTATCCACACGTTGGTCTTCCTTCTTCTTGATTTTCATGTGTTTTGCAAATTATATTTTGGGTATTCTAAGTTTCTGCACTAATATCCACTTATCAGTGAGTGCATATCATGTGTGTTCTTTTGTGATTGAGTTACCTCAGTCAGGATGATCCATCCATTTGCCTAAGAATTTCATAAATTCATTCTTTTTAATAGCTGAGTAGTACTCCATTGTGTAAATGTACCACATTTTTTTATCCATTCCTCTGTTAAGGGACATCTGGGTTCTTTCCAGCTTCTGGCTATTATAAATAAGGCTGCTATGAACATAGTGGAGAATGTGTCCTTATTACCAGTTATAACCTCTTCTGGGTATATGCCCAGGAGAGGCATTGCTGGATCCTCTGGTAGTACTATGCCCACTTTTCTGAGGAACCGCCAGACTGATTTCCAGAGTGGTTGTACCAGCTTGCAATCCCACCAGCAATGGAAGAGTGTTTCTCTTTCTCCTCATCCTCGCTAGCATCTGCTGTCACCTGAATTTTTGATCTTAGCCATTCTGACTGGTGTGAGGTGAAATCTCAGGGTTATTTTGATTTGCATTTCCCTGATGATTAAGGATGTTGAACATTTTTTCAAGTGCTTCCCAGCCTTTCGGTATTCCTCAGTTGAGAATTCTTTGTTTAGCTCTGTACCCCATTTCTTAATAGGGTTATTTGATTTTCTGGAATTCATCTTCTTCAGTTCTTTGCATATATTGGATATTGGTCCTCTATCGGATTTAGAATAGGTAAAGATCCTTTCCCAATCTGTTGGTGGCCTTTTTATCTTATTGAGTGTCTTTTGCCTTACAGAACCTTTGCAATTTTATGAGGTCCCATTTTTTTATTCTAGATCTTACAGCACAAGCCATTGTTGTTCTTTTCAGGAATTTTTCCCCTGTGCCCATATCTTTGAGGCTTTCCCCCACTTCCTCCTTTATAAGTTTTAGTGTCTCTGGTTTTATGTGGAGTTCCTTGATCTACTTAGACTTGAGCTTTGTACAAGCTGAGAGATTTTTATAAATGGTGACTTTAGACAGAAGAAGGAGGAGGAGGAGGAGGACGAGGACGAGGAGGACGAGGAGGAGGAGGAGGACGAGGAGGTGGAGGAAGGGGAGAGAAGGAGAAGGAGAAAGGGGAGAGGAGAAGGGGAAATAGAGAGGAGGGGAAAGAGGAGAGGAAGGGGAGAGAAGAGCAAGGGGAAGAAGACATGCCTAAGGCCTAGAGAGGGCTCAAGCCCTATCTCAAAATTCTGTATCTGATGATTTTTCTTTTCTATATGGAACAAAGTGTGGCTCCTACTAACCTGCGTTCTAGCGTTTAGCCAAGTCCGTTCTTTCTCTCTCTCTCCCTCTCTCTCTCCCTCCCACTCCCTCTCTTTCACTCTTTCTTTCCTTCTTTCTTTCCTTCTTTCTTCCTTCCTTCCTTTCTTTCTTTCTTTCTTTCTTTCTTTCTTTCTTTCTTTCTTTCTTTCTTTCCTTTCTTTCTTTCCTTCCTTCCTTCCTTCCTTCCTTCCTTTCTTCCTTTCTTTCTTTCTCGCTCTCTCTCTCTCTTTCTTTCTTTCTTTCTTTCTTTCCTTTCTTTCTTTCTTTCTTTCCTTTCTTTCCTTCCTTCCTTCCTTCCTTCCTTCCTTCCTTCCTTTCTTCCTTCCTTTCTTTCTTTCTTTCTCCCTCTCTCTCTCTCTTTCCTTCCTTCCTTCCTTCCTTCCTTCCTTCCTTGCTTTCTTTCTTTCTTTCTTTCTTTCTTTCTTTCTTTCTTTCTTTCTTTCGTAGTCCTAGCAATTCTTGAAGATTCTGGTTTTATCACTGGGATAGACAGACAGTGATTAAGCGCAGACATACGGCTTTTACAACAAAACAGAAAAAGTTCTGAACCAAGTTGGCAAATTATGGAAACGGTGACAGTGTGTATGTGAGTGAAGATGAGAGGACTGTCTTCCTCTTTCAGTGTCCCCACTTGGCTTTATCTGTGTGTCTGTCTCCATTGCTTTATTTCTCATTGATTCTTCTTTCAAGATAGATGAGCTCCCAGCGTTCTGCTCAATTTAGAATCCAACCACCATAGAACACTTCTTTTAAAACAATAAAGACAAATTAAGTTTTAAAAGCAATATAAAAACTTCCCTATTTAGTTTAGGAATCCATAGGTACTGCTTTCCCAAGGCTATTTCCTTCCCTTCTTCCTTCCTCCGTTTACCATTTTGATCGCTAAGTGCCCCATCTTTACATGGTAATTTTATAAAGATTTATTTTATGTATGTGTTGTGTGTGTGAGATTGTGTACACGTGATATTTGTATGCACACGTTTGTCTTGTTGGATCCTTTGTAGCTGGAAATAGAGATGCTTGTGAACTACCTGATGTGGGTGCTGGGATTTGAACTCCCGTCCTCTGCTAGCTAGAACAGTGAGTTCTCAAACAGCAAGACATCTCTCTGGCCCACAATATAATTTTGACATCTGGTAGTTTGTTACAAAACTAACCCAAGTATATTAAAGGATACCAACACACAAGTATGATAATTTTTAGTAGAGATTCTTGGAGAGTGATGATTATAAGAAAACCAAACTAAACTAACCTTCTATTGAAAGCAGCACCCCTTATTTCTTCACACTGTTCCCTTCACACCTGTCCCCTTCATCTTTGCTTAGCATTACTCAATTTTTAAATTTTAAGAAATTATGTACTTATGTGTGTATTCATGTGGGGGTATGTATGTCAGTACTGGTGTCCAAGGAAGTCAGAGGTCCCAGCACCCTGGCAGCTGCAGTTGCAGGCAGCTGTGAGCTGCCCAATGTAGGAAGTGGGAGCCCAACTCAGGTCCTCTGTGAGACAGCAATGTGCTCCTAATCACTGGGCCATCTACCTCTCCAGCCCTGCTTTTAAGCACTTTGGCATCGTAAAATTCCATGTGTTATATATTTGTTGGCTTTCCCCATTGCAGGAGAGTAACCTCATCATTTGTCTTACAATAATACGAAAGAAAAATCTTCCTTTGAGGCAGTGTCTCAGGCCACGCAAGCTGCTCTAAACTCAGTTGAGGCTGACGCTGAGTTCTTGGTCCTTCTGCCTCCTCCCCCAAGCTCCTCAATCACAGCTACAACCCACTCATCCTGCCAGCTACAGTTTTGTTTTCTTGATTACCACGTGAAACACATACATATTTCATATTCATTAAATCAATAAGCTAGAATCCACGTGAGGGAGGTAACATTTTTTTTTCCATTTTTTATTAGGTATTTAACTCATTTACATTTCCAATGCTATACCAAAAGTCCCCCATATCCACCCACCCCCACTCCCCTGCCCACCCACTCCCCCTTTTTGGCCCTGGTATTCCCCTGTACTGGGGCATATAAAGTTTGCAAGTCCAATGGGCCTCTCTTTCCAGTGATGGCCGACTAGTCCATCTTTTGATATATATGCAGCTAGAGTCAAGAGCTCCGGGGTACTGGTTAGCTCATAATGTTGTTCCACCTATAGGGTTGCACATCCCTTTAGCTCCTTGGCTACTTTCTCTAGCTCCTCCATTGGGAGCCCTATGATCCATCCATTAGCTGACTGTGAGCATCCACTTCTGTGTTTGCTGGGCCCCGGCATAGTCTCACAAGAGACAGCTACATCTGCGTCCTTTCAATAAAATCTTGCTAGTGTATGCAATGGTGTCAGCGTTTGGATGCTGATTATGGGGTGGATCCCTGGCTATGGCAGTCTCTAAAAAATATGGAACGCTTCACGAATTTGCGTGTCATCCTTGCGCAGGGGCCATGCTAATCTTCTCTGTATCGTTCCAATTTTAGTATATGTGCTGCCGAAGCGAGCACGGGAGGTAACATTTTTATTCTTAACTGTATAAAACTGTGTTTGTCATAAAGGTTTCTAAGATATCTGCAGTCAGCCCCTGATGTTTCAGCTGTGATTGAGTTTGATATTCTTTCTGAGCTTCATAATTCTATAATTTCTATCATTGCATAGAATAATATATGTCATACAAATTAGAGCAAAATCCATGCTGGCTTCTGGATTGACCTTATTTTGAATAAATCGTCAGTCGCAATGTGGTTTCTTATAATTGGCCAATTTCCCTGAAAAGTCAGTAAGTAAAATATATTGATTAATTGATAGCTGCAGTTAATTGGGTTCTTACTAAAACTTATTATACTACCACGGAGTAAGCACTCGATAAATATCAGTCAAGTATGTGAAGTCTACTTAGTTAAAGGAGGATTATTTTGCTTTTAGTTCCTCGGATAAAAATAGAAAATAAAAATTTACTATAACTTTAGGATTCACACTGTGGAGACGTGATTTTAAATTCACGTCTTGATCTTCATTCTCTTTTTCTTCTTCTGTTCCCCTTCCTGTCCCCTCTGTCCATCTATTCCTTTCCTGAACAAGTCATTCCTGGCTCAGAAGGTGGGAATGGAGAAAGAGGCACGTGTAGGTGGTGTGGCATGGAACCTAGAACCTGAGCCGACTCTTGGACCTCTTATGGGATGAGGGAAGCACTGCACTGGGGCTGGGAGTGTTCAGTTGCAATTAGATATACTGCCTCAACTCAAGGTGACTGACCAATGAAGGAACTCCAGTAAACATAATGGAAGGCAGACTCCCAGTGTCAAAGAAAGGAGCAAAGAAAATGAAATTAGAGGCCAGGTGGGTCCCTATAAGACTGGTTTAGAAATGGAGATCTTAATATTTTGTAAATACATAAGACATAGATACAGATCTGAGTATGTCGATAGATGGATGGATTTTTACACCATGTGTCCCTTATTTCTGGGTCCCGAGAAGACTGCCCTCAGGCACTGGGGATACTCTCCTCACACACGTTGTTTCTAACCACCATTCCTAATGGAAAAAAATGGGAGGGGGAACTAAACGGAGAATGGGTTAATTATGAGAACGTGGCCTGAAAAAAGTAAAATGAAAAGCTAGCCTGGAATATCGTGTTATGTCAAAGCACAGATGTTCTCGCAAGATTCCAGGAACACACTGAAGAAAAAAAGTCATGTTAGAAAGGATGCCTGTGATCGTATCTGAGATGATTTGAAGTTCCAAGTGAGTAGTAACAGTGAGAGATAGACAAATTCAGATGCGACTGCTCACAGTATGAGGTCCAGCCACCGTGACTATCCAGGGTAACCCTAGTTCGTTTTGCTCCACAAGGTTTTCTGGTGAGCAGCAAGAAAATGCTGGCATTATTAGGTTGTTGTGGGAATCTTTACCTTCAGACTCTGATGCCAGAATGGATGTGACTCTAAAAGAACCTTTAACTTAAGATAAACCAGGTACACTAAGACTTAAATGAAAACAAGTTTGTCTAAACAACATGCATGCCCCTCCTTGTGACCCAAATGTCAAGGACCCCCTGGTATTTCTACCTTCTACACTCTGTCAGTAAGTTTCCTAAGAAAGAGCTGACCTCTAGAATCCTAATCTGTATGCCTCCCTCCCTTCAGAGACATGACACAATTCCAGCTTCTTGGGGTGGCTTCACATTCAGGAGTATTAGACTGTCCTGGCATAGCAGATTATAACTCATTGAATGAGACGAACATCCATGAGTTAATGCTATTATAAATAAATACAACATAATGTTCTGCTCTGAAAATACTTATAAAATGAGAAAGAGCCATTTTACAGTGATTATTTTAATCACAGGATAAATATTAATATCACACGTAATGTGCCACCTGATAAGATATTTAACAATGAATCACTGAAACAATTTCCCACAAAAACTCAATGGCCTGAATCTGATGAGAAAGCAAATCAGAGAAGCTGATGAGATGGGTCAGCAGGTAAAGGATACTGTAGGCGAGCCTCATGGCCTGGGGTAGATCCCTGAGACCCACACAGAATACAGAAGGTGAAGACTGACTCCATCCAGCCTTCTCCTGAAGTCCTCATGTGCTCCATGGTGTGCATACCCCAGCAGAAAATGCATAAATAAACGTAAAATAAAAAATTTAACCCCCCCCCAAAACCCAGACATCTTACAAAATAACTCATAATCTTTAGAAGTGTTAAATTTATGCTCAGTGAGGTGGCCCATGCTTGTAATCCTAGCAGTGGGGAGTTGTGGGAACAGAAGAACCTACAACTTTTAGGCCAGTCTCGACTGTACACTGTGACACCCCACCCCCAAGATGAAGAATATAATGAGACCTGGCTAATAAGAGGTTCCCTGCCTGTGTAAACTTTTTAAGGGAATTGTAGCAAACACAAGCCAGCAAGGAGGGGCCTATGGTAGAGATGAAGGTATTATTACATTCAGTAAAACTGGCTTTGGGACAAACCCAGCCCATATCAGAACCTGTGAATGCATGTGCCAAGGCTGATCGTGCTGTTAGACCACTGGGCTCAATAGTGTTTTGGTACACTTGCAGAAAGCCATCGTCCTTAAAGGCAAACTTAAGAATGAATCACACAGTCTCAGAGATTTCGAAATCTAGTTTGCTAGCTTGGATTTATGTATTAAGGTTTTAGATCGAAAGGCTTGGAAGAATGCTCGCTGTTCTTTCAGAGAGCCTGGGTTCAACTCACAGGGTGCTCACAGCAATCTCTAACTCTAGTTCCAGGGGCATCTGATGCTCTTCCAGCCTCCGCGGGCATCAGGCACACACACGATGCACAGGTATACATGCACGCAAAGTACCCTTGCACATAAAATAAACATGAATAATACATAGTTAAAAACGAGATTAATCCAAGTTCTATGTGTGATCATTAGAAGGCTCCTGTTGCTAACAAAGTATCAGAGAGATTGTCTTTCCCCTAGCGCAAAAAATTCATAGAAGAGACTATCTGCTCAATATGCCATTCCATGTTGGAAGGGATACTCTGCATACGCTTCACTCCTGTTTTGCCCTGAAAGGGGTTTGAAGGATAGCTAGAGAAATGCAAGGACCACAAAGCCTTGGTCTATTTGACTGTTTAAGAAAAGATCCCCCCCCCACCCCGAACTAGCTAGATGTTACAGTGGTGTGTCCAGAGGACCCAAACAGAGCAGTGTCGTCTTAAACATCATGAGCGTTTCTTTTAAATGTGGAAGGAAAACGAACTTAAGCGTCTGCTCACTGCTATGGTTTCCATACGTGCTGTATGTATGTGGGCGCACACATATTTGCCCCTCAGGGGATGATTTTATGGTACAGGTGTTTCCTTCCATCTTTTTGTGGGTCCCGTAATCAAACTCATGATAAGACTTACCAACAGTATTGTTGCCCCACCCCCACATCAGCTTTTCACTAATTTTGTGACTTAATGTTGTTTACTTTAAAAAAGTACCCAGAAGTCTACATTTTTTAAGTGTAGAAGTTGGATGATCATCAGTAATACAATTTAATTGGTTCTAACTCTCCTGCTATAGATATAGAAACTTAGACATATTATTTAGCTTCTTTATGCCTCATTTTCCTCATATATAATAATAACACCTTAAATTATAGGATTATTATGAGCATTAAATGAACAACACATGCAAATTGCTTACAGTGGTACCCAAGGCACAGGAAGCACTAATTGCTAGTCATAGTTATAATTATTGAAGATAAGAAACAAAGCAAGAAAAAAAAAACAGTCAAGGGAAAACTGCAAGAGAAATCTGTGGTGTAGAACACATTTGATCATTTTTCTGATAAACATATTTACTTAGTATGTGCCTGGCACAAAATTCACACACATGAGTATTGCTTTATTTTTATACTCATCTGTATAAATGGAGACCGTTTCAGTTACATTTCTCATAGTATTGCTACACATATGTAAATATATATATTACCGATTTGCCTGACAGTGTTAATGAGCACTCAGAACACAAGTTGTACCATCTTGCTAATTGCTATTATTGTCATCGTTATGATATAGTAGTCTCCGAGTTTGAGAGATGCATAGAAGGACATAACTACATCTATATCTGGATAGGAAGAGAAGAGCTAAAATCTCTGGGGTCTTAGAAATGGGTGCATTTTTCTAGGTAGAAAGCATTCATGAATTCTCCATGTTTTTTCCCCTACATTTCACTTGTTTTCAAAGTCACTCGGCCCATGGTAACTGCTCTGAGAACCTGCTTTCAAACTGACCGTGTCTAGAAGACAATCTCCAAGCAGGAGCTGAGCGTAGAGAGAGCAGAGGCAGCCTCTATTCATCGCCCCTCTTCCTCAGCTGACTCATCTCCTTGGAGCTAGTTCTCATCTTGCCTTGACTACTTGATTACTAGACAAAGCAGAGCCATTCTCTAGTCTGAAGGACGCCGACCAGTTTTCAGTATCGCCATAGCATTCCCATTCCAAGTGTGGCATCAGTGCTATTGCCACCTGGGAACTTGTCACATTCGTCACGCAAACCTATTAAACTGGAGTCTTTGCCCTACCTAGGTGGGGAGGGTTGCAAGTGGCAGTTTAGAGAAGCACTTCTCTACAACCCACATTAATCTAAACCACACACAACAATTGCAAACTGTGGCCTCTTCAAGGAGAGACTGAGTTGGTAGCACAGCTCAGAGCTAGAGTATGGACCATGTAGTACAGACGAGGTTTTGAGTTCAATCCTCCATCTGAGGAATTAGATCTTTTCACTAATTTGGGGGTTTCCCAAGCAATCCGGTGATGTGTTTGTTTGTTTGTTTGTTTTGTTTTGTTTTGTTTTGTCTTGTTGCTGTTTTCGAGACAGGGTTTCTCTGTGTAGTCCTGG
This sequence comes from Mus musculus, assembly GCF_000001635.26. Taxonomy (NCBI): domain Eukaryota; kingdom Metazoa; phylum Chordata; class Mammalia; order Rodentia; family Muridae; genus Mus; species Mus musculus. The sequence goes on along the minus strand of NC_000069.6, from coordinate 149,024,058 downwards.
AACTCACTCTGTAGACCAGGCTGGCCTCGAACTCAGAAATTCGCCTGCCTCTGCCTCCGAAGTGCTGGGATTAAAGACATGTGCCACCACTCCCAGCACTGGTGATGTTTTTAATTCTGCCACCTTCATACCCACTAGTTTAATCTCTCCTGCCACTGAAAAGCACCATAACTTCATGAAAGAAAAATTTAAGTCATTTCAAATGACACTGTTCTTGTTAAACATGCTTTGGATTTGGGCCATACTGTTGCATTCATTTTAGTAACTTCTCATTCCTTATGCAGGGAATGAGCACTTTCTAAATGTTTACCATTATCAGCACTGCCACACAGAGCACACTGCAAACCCAAGCAGGTTTTCCCCCCAATGAGTCAGCTCACTGTTGGGGCTCTTATGGCTTAATGGAGAGGCCTTAACATTTTCCAGGCAAGAGGTCCAGGTAGGAGAAGGAAGGGTATGGAGCCATACTGGACTATGCCACACCATGTGTGTTCCCCCCGCCCCTTATTATTGAAACTACTTAAATGAAGTTAGCCTTGTTGAATTATATGAGAGCATTTTGTGGTGTGAAATAGGGAAAGAAAACCCAAAGGACATTGAATTTTTCATAAGATTGTTTCATGTCAAATTTATCTTTTGAGGGTCTTCAGTTTTACAATATGCCAGCAGTATATAATTCTTCATTCTTTTAACAAACATCACCATTAAAAATAGTCCTATCTGTCCTTTTCTGGCTCCTTAAAAGTTTAGACATGATAGACATCAAATAAATACTTGTTAATTGAAGCCAGTTTAGGTCTGGGGTCAGGGACCAGGTTTACAAATGGAAAAACCATTGCATGGATGCAGCCCTCTTCTCCTGGTCTTCAAGACACAAAGAAATATTCATGAGTTCGCAGTGACATTTGGGGATCAAAAAGTTCTTCCGGGGTGCCATGGAAGTTTCTGCTTCTCTGTAGCCGATGCTGGTGCTCAGCAGAGGCTGCTGGATCACAGCCAACCAAATGGGGTTGGCTTGTAAAAGTTTTTACAGGTAAGCCTTTTGGAGGCAACTTTCAGGACCATTTGGTTAGCAACATCCCAGCAGGAAAAACCTCACCAGCATACCCTAATGCCAAGGTTTGATGAGAACGGCCCAGGAAGGACAAAGGAGGTAAAATAATTAATAAGTATACAGCAGTCTGTATTTCTTTTTATGGCCAAAGTAAAAGATCGTTCTGGAAGTTGCAGGATCAGCCTGTAGGTATCATGGCATGCATCTGGTGAGCAGCCACTCTTCAGAGATCACCTTCTCCAGCACAGCATCTGAACACAACAAGCTTACATAGGAGTGAGTACCCAGGACCTTTTGGCAGTTCCTTCCATCAATGTGATTTGAAGATGTTTCACCCCAGGAAACTTCAAAACCAAACAATGAAAATACTACTTCCCATGAATGCAAACTGGCACTTTACAGGATCGAATGTTGCAGGAGGAATACAGATCATGTTGACTCAAGAATCATCAACTTCTTTATATTTATAATCTCTAAATTAGTTACAACTTCCTTTTATCTTAGAGAGCAATCCTGCCAATGATGAGTATTCCTATGAGGTGTGTAATTTTCTCTTCGACTTTTAATTTCTCTGGACACAGAAGAAAAGCTTCTGCTTCTCTTAATTGACCAATTATTGTTTCTTAAGTGAATGCAGAGTTTGTGGATAGCGCCAAAAATCTTCCTTTCATCTGGAGAGGAAGTCCAACGTAGGCAGTAAGAGAGGCAACACCCCAGCTGGAAAAGCCAAGTGAAGACCAAGAGGGGAACTCAATCTTCGCCTCTCTTCATCCCCTGGTGACTCCAAAGGCTCTTGAAGAGAAGCCAATTAGAACCAATTTGCATGTCTCCTTGGAGGCTTGAGGCAACTCTCGGTTCTTGTTTTTCTCATTCCCAGGTTGTCCAGACCAGGATTTTCAGTGTGCTCTTTGAGCAACAGTGCTATGTTTTCTTTAAAAAAAAAATGTACTAAGAGGTGACTAGCTGCACCTCCTGATCTGGATCCTGGAGGGGCTCTAATATGTGCCCTAGAGTGCTCTCCCAGAATTCAAGCAAGAGAAAATAGAGCTACCAAGTGAATAGTTGTGGAAAATGTCTAGACAGGGAGCTTGGTGTTTTATGGCTCAGGTTATTTTTTGAGCAACACTCATTGTTTCAGAGTTGTCTTTCTACAGAGATGACGTCCACTTCCCTGCCTCTCCCACTTGGCAGTTCTGCCAGACACCCCCTAAGTGCCCTACATAAGAAGACCTTCAAACATCTGAAGGCAGCAGCATTCGTACTTCTCTCGGCGTCTAGGTTTCTCTTTCTAATTAAGCACCCGCTCTTCCTTTAGCCTCTGGAGTTATCTAGCTCTGAACTTTATCATTAATGAGAATTTAACTTTTCAATAATGACATTTTGATAACCTGCTAATATGGAGCTCAATTAAAGCTAAAGGTACATAAGAACACTTTCTAAATGGTCTTTTATGTTCGAGTCCTGCTTGCCGCAGCCGTCTGCAATGCATAAAAACGCCACCTAGAAACTGCTGTTCAAACATCAAACCCTGGAACACAGTGACAGCCAGCATCTTTTTGGCTGCTTCCACCAGGGAAAGCTTTACTAGCCACTACTAAACAGTGTTTGTAAATGCATGCTAAAATATGATGGCTGGCCACTGAAATAAAACATTTTATCAGAGACTTATCACAACTTCAAGATAAAACACGTTTTATCTAAAGCTGAATATAGCGGCCTCGGAATTATCGGAAAGGTCTTGGATCATTTTGCTTTTTAAATTCTATCTAAAGCAAAGTATACCACGCTATCGAAATAAACTAAAGACCATCTGAGTGACGTTTATAAATACCTATTGCCGAAGTTTTTCTAGTCTTCTGCAACATGGTGGCAATTTGCCTGACCATGTTGATGGGGCACGATCACCGAAGTGGCATACCAAGGTTAACACACTCTGTTGTTCTTTCTCACCGAAACCATCACCCTACCTGGACCAAGAATGCTTCCTTAATTCTGGGCCATCTATTCGAATCTGATATTTTACACTCCTCAGATCGTACAGTCTTTAATTATTTCTCTTCCCTCTTGTTCCTGTAATCAGGAAATAAAGGAAGGGTCTCCCACACGGCAGTCTAGAGTGTGCTCCAGTAAGAGGCCAACCATGCAACAGGCTCTGGGGGGAGGGTTGCCATCGGGAACCTGGAAGCCGTTTCTTCTTCTCATCCTGTCTCCTACTTAAGAGTGTTGACTGGCTGGAGATGACAGAGCAGGGAAAGAAAAGAATCAAGAAGGATAAGTGAAATAAAAACAAATCAGCAGAGTAGGAAAGCCCAAGCATCGAGTCCCGCAGTTGTCTTACCAGCTTCCAACCTCTCTGGGAATATTTACATGTGTGTGTGATGGCAAGGCAGGCTAAACCATAAGCTGTGTTACCAGATTCGCCAGGACTTGTTGGAAATTTGGCTCTACAGTTTGGGCTCTTAGGAAAAAAAGGGAAGCATCTGGTTAAAGTGTGCGCTGCTGCAGAGGCAAGTGAATGTTGCCATAGCAATTGTAATGAAGTGTCCAAGAAGTGAGGTCCTTAAATCTGACCCCTTAGTAGGCTTGACAGTGAACGCTTTGCCAGTAGAAGTTATCCAGGGCCTTAAGATAAAACATATTCCAAACGCAAAGTCTCCTGCAAGCATTTTGTTGTCCCTCCCCTAAACACGAGCTACTGTGAATGTTCCTTTGAAATAAGCAAATGTAGCTTTGACCTCGGTGTGCAATGGGGTAGACTGTCCTCTGGTTCACTGTATCATGGGAGCAGATGTCTATGAAATAGATCCAGTTTCCCCCTGCTATTCTGAAAAAACTATAAAGCAGTGCAGTCACCCCGAAGCTGTTGCAGCCGAGCTTAGAACTCAGTGATCTCTAGAGCGTGCTGCCCTCTTCAGGAGTTCAGGCTTAAAAATGCCTTGAAAATGGAAGTTTAGAAACTGTAGCTTTGAGTAGTGATATCAAATACTTCTGTTAATAATCTAATGTGAATGAGGAACACATAGAATGCAGTAATGCCTTTCTAAAAATAATTTTTGGGGATGCAGTAAACAACCTAATAAACGTGAAGTTTTGAACTGGACTATGAAAACCAATGATTAGATAAAAAAGATAAGGTCACTTTTTTCTTCTTCTTCTTTTTTTTTAATCAGGAAAATTTGTGATCAGGGACAGAATACCAATGTTTATTAAAAAAATGAACGACCAATTATTACAATATATAAAGAGCAATTACATTTTAAGGAATAATCATTTTAAATGTATATTAAGACTAGTTTTACTTTAGCTACTACTTCTGTAGAAAACATTTTAGGATCTGAAACATAAAAATCTAGCAGATTCCAGCAAATTTCCTTTATTCTTGTGTTGTCATTTCCATTCCCCTTATCACAGTGTAATTTCAAAAAATAAAAAAAGTATATTTTCCTTAAATTATGTTTTTAATACTTAAAAAAGACAAGAAAATCAAAAGAAAATTTACTAACCTTATTAGGATGTGACACACCATATTTTTTCTCATATTCTGATCTATGTGTGTGTATATACACACGCACGCACACACACGGAAAAATTATTTTGTGTTAAAAGCAAAACTAAACAAACATAAAACTAAATGTTTATTAGAAACTATAGCCAAACAGTGATGGTGTATACCTTTAATCCCAGTACTTCAGGCAGGCAGACCAACCTGGTCTGCAGTGCAAGTACCAGGACATCCTGAGCTAACATCATAGAGGACATGCAGGGTGACACAGAGAAACCCTGTCTTAAAAAAAAGAAAAGTTAAAGAACATAGTAAACTGGAGAGCCAACTTGTGGGGCTGGAAAGAGTACTCATGGGCAAAGCTCTTGTGTGTGCTCTGTAGTGTTTCAGGGACTCTGTGAGTGTGTTTGGGGGTCTTGGGGGGCAGGCTTACAGAAAGCAAATTTTTTTTTTCCATTTTTTATTAGGTATTTAGCTCATTTACATTTCCAATGCTATACCAAAAGTCCCCCTTACCCACCCACCCCCACTCCCCTACCCACCCACTCCCCCCCTTTGGCCCTGGCTTTCCCCTGTACCGGGGCACACAAAGTCTGCGTGTCCAATGGGCCTCTCTTTCCAGTGATGGCCGACTAGGCCATCTTTTGATACATATGCAGCTAGAGTCAAGACCTCAGGGGTACTGGTTAGTTCATAATGTTGTTCCACCTATAGGGTTGAAGATCCCTTTAGCTCCTTGGGTACTTTCTCTAGCTCCTCCATTGGGAGCCCTGTGATCCATCCATTAGCTGACTGTGAGCATCCACTTCTGTGTTTGCTAGGCCCCGGCATAGTCTCACAAGAGACAGCTACATCTGGGTCCTTTCAGTAAAATCTTGCTAGTGTATGCAATGGTGTCAGCATTTGGAAGCTGATTATGGGGTGGATCCCTGGATATGGCAGTCTACAGAAAGCAAATTTACCCTAACCTTTATCATGTAATATATTGAGAGCCTTATGGTTAATCAATAAGAAGCAGCAAGCAAATGAAATTTGCTTCAATCTTCTTCATTTCTTAGTTTCTGCATGCAATTTTTGAGGTCAAGATTACAATTAGAAACTTTTTATTTCTATTTAAACAAAAAAGCATGGTTATCGTGTTGATGGTAGCAAAGTGAAACACGTCCCAGGTTTTCCCTGAATTTTAAGTATCATGGTCACCTCTATATTCAGTCTTCTGAACGAAATGACAGAGTGGAGAATATATATTGACTATTTTCTCAACTCAGTAGCATTTATTTTGAAAAAATAAAATGCTGCATTACGCACCTGAAAGCAGCTATCATTGGAAAACACTCAGTCCTGAGGCAGTTCTGTCCACAAGTCCTCTGTGTGTAAGAACCCTTGGCCCTCTGAGCCATGTTTCCATTTGATCTGCTGTGATATCGTCACTTGGCAGTCAGGACTTCTGTAGATGAAAGTATAATAAATAATAATCTTTTCTTTGCTTTCCAGGGCATTTATGGTTCAATGATGAATTTCATCTTTCCCAGAATGGTAAGTACAGAACTCTTTCCTATATTTGAAACTCCTGAGCAAAAGCAAGAAGCAGCACACGGACAGGATGAAGGGAACCCTGCCCACTAACTCTAGAGGAAAGTCTGACGAGTGTTGTTTTCAAATACCTCAAGCCCCCTACTGTTATCACCAAATATGATATAGGCTCTTAGAAAGGAAAAGAGGTTTTGCCTCCTTTGTTGGCTCATAGTTGAATACAGTGTATTCAACATTTTGTTTCCTGGGGTAATTTATTTTAAAATATACGCCGAGGCAGAAATAAACGCGTTTTGCGTTCTGCATGCAGAGAGAGACCGTGTACCTGTGACACATACTGAGAGCCTGCGAACGAGAGTCCTTTGGAGTTTTACCGTTACAGAAAAACGGATTGGAATTTATGTCTGACCAGGGCTTTGAAGCTTCTGTGAATTTTAAAATGTGTATTTTCTAAACCATATATCACAACTTCCACTAGCTACTGCAGGATTTTATTCAAATGTGTGGCTTGACTGTCTTCATGGTTTTATGACCCAGCAAGTCATTTCATTATGGTCTTGATCATGCCCTCTTTACAATCTAAATAATAAACAGATGCCTCTTACCGAATAAGAAGCGCCAGTGAGAAACAGTTCTTAGCAAGTTAGTATTTATTCTGTGATGCCCTGCTCTGAGATTCTTGAGCATTAACTATGAAAGCAAGGACAGTTCCACAGAAGAAAAATATCACTTTGAAATAATTAAACATCAGGAAGTGTGAGAAGGCAGGCAGAGAACAAACAGTACAAATGTGAGGAGCTGGGAACAACTAGGTTAATAATATCTTGTGGGGTTGGGGGAAGACTCAAGGGCTCCACAGATTGTTAAGAGTATGACTCAATAAATACTTTATTTCATTTTCTGATTTTCCTGTAATAAATATATATTATTTTTCACAAAAGAAAAGCCTTACTTGAATAATAAACTATTTAAAAGAACATGTTTAGTACTAAATAAAAATATATACAGATATAATTGAAAAACATTTCTCTATGCCAAACTTACAACTAGAATATTCATATCAAATTAAATATATATTTAACGCCAGTAGAAACTGAAACCACATAAAATTAGATATATATTTAACTCCAGGAGGAACTAAAATATAAATAAATATTAATTAGGTAAAATATATCTTTCAAGTATCTAAAGTGACGAAAACTACTGTTTTAAAAACCATTTTAATTCTGGTACCAATGTGTTCCCTGTATTCAGGCACGTTCTGCAATTTCACATTGGTGCTTAGTGGATCAGAGTGTGGTCCGTTACTGCTTAGTGGCAACAGTGAATGCTCACAAGAAGGAAAGGCTGGACAGGAAGATGAAACCCTTCAGCCCATTAGATCAGCAGACCAACATTCAACTAACTAATCTCCATGACAACTCAGTGTGTAGGTTCCCTTGTGGCAACCACTGTCAGGTTGGAGGCTTTGCTCTCAACACTTGAAGGAGCCTGTGCAAAGGCATGGGTTCTGCACTATGCTTTTTACAAAGACTATGGATATCTTTGCAACTTTAGTTTTCTTTGTGTGGGGCTGAGCATCAAGCCCAGGGCATCTCACACACCACAAGGTTCTCAGGCCCAGAATCCCTTGTGAGAAAGCCTGCTCATGGTATGGGATGAAAAGAAAAATTCAGTATCAAAACAAGTAGTGAATCTGAGAGAATCTTACTGTGGCTGAAATAATGTTAGCGAATCACCACCCCCCCCCCCCTTGCAGTAAGTAAGTCAAGGGAGTGTGCAAATATTTTTGAGGTTGGAAAGGTCTGGCTGGACATGGCAGCACCCATCTATAATCCTAGAACTCTGGAGGCTGAGGCAAGAGGACATGAAAAGATATACTAAAGTATTCATTACCTGCTGAGGGGCTGAGTGTGTCTGAGAGTAGGGAAGGCCGACAAGGCCAAGTCTCTCCTTTTCCATGGTCACATGATCTTATCCTTATCAACTCAGGGATTTTCCTTTCACAGAAAAATATATTTGTCCCTACTAGCCAAACAGTAATTGATGGGCTCCTTAGAACGTTCTCTCTGTGCCCTGATGTCTGCCATTAAAGTCAACGAGAAGAGCTGTTTGTCGCAACTGCTTTTTGTTTGCTGGGTTGGGTTTTTTGTTTGTTTGTTTGTGTTTGTATGTTTGTTTGTTTGTTGATACAGGGTTTCTCTGGGTAGCCCTGACTGTCCTGAAACTTGCTTCGTACACCAAGCTGGCCTCAAACTCAGAGACGCAACTGTCTCTGCTTCCTGAGTGCTGGGATTAAAAGTGTACAGGACACTCCCTGCTAGTAGTCATTGCTTTAGAAGTCAGTCTTGCTGGATGACTGGTTGCATTGGAACTCACCTGTGTGCTGTTCTAAATCAGTTTCTAAAATAATTTATAATTTCTTTGAGTTGTTCAAATATACAAACAGCCTATTAAATCTACACAAACTCTCTTCTAGTCTGTCAGTGGCTACATTATATATGTTGTAGAGTTAAAAGTACTTGTGGACTTGAAACTTGAAAAAATAATAAGTAGTTAAAAATATAGGGGCTGGCAAATGGCTCAGCAGATAAAGAACTCACCGATAAAAGAACTCATCTTTCTAGTTGAAATGGCAACCCAGTTTCCACCCCCAGAGCCCATGATGGAACAAGGGGACAAACGGCTGAAACATGCCCACTGACTCTCACCCATGCCAAGACACGTGTGCACCTATACCCACACACCCATGTCATACAAACCCACACAATGCCAGCCAGTGTTGGGGGGGGGCGGAACTACAATGACCTCCGACATCATCCCTATGTCTGTCAGTTACATTTCCCTAATCCCTCGCTTCAATCACAGCTAGACATTATCTGTAGCCCACCTCTTTATATCTCTTGCTTAACCAAAGCAATATTATGACTTGCTCGTCTCCCCAAATAACTTTATTTTATGTGTTTGTACCTCAATGTAATTATTCATTCTGTAACATAAGAGAATATCTGTCTATAATTCACACAATAATATATTTTCAACCCTTTACATCACACAACCGTGTACACTGTTATATAATATTCCATTATACTCCAAGCATCTGTACTGCTTCCCGTAGTCCCCTTTCATTTTTCACTAGAACTATTATTTATAGTCATTTCATAAATAATATAGAAAGCAGAAACATGCAAAGATCTCTTGAGGACGACAGTTCTAAACTGTCCCTGCACAGAGCCACGTTGTCTGAAAGGTCAATACTGTGAAGATGAGGTAGTCTGCTCTACAAAAGCTACTGAAGGGGACAATGACAGCTTCCCAGCTATGGGGATCCCCATGTCATTCACTGTCCCATGGTTGGGGGGCCCAGTGAGCACTTAATACTGTCAGGGTTGGGGTGTGGCATTTTCAATGAAATCGCTAATTAGATAATGAAAATTCTTAATGATTTTAACTTTCTATCCCTTGATTACTAAGGTAGTTGGTTTATTGACAATAGGGTTTCTTATTTCTTTTCTAAACATGAATGATCCCTGACTGACTGATTTGTAGGTGGCTTATGTACTAATCTGTTAGTTATTTTAATCGGATGGTAAATGTATTTTGTTTGTTTGTTTCTGGAGGTTTGTTGCTGCTGCTGCTGCTGTTTTTGTTGCTGTTGCTGTTGCCTTTTGAGGCCACATCGGAAATGAGTGCTTCATTAGTGTTGTCCTCTCTGCACGATCTCTTTTTCTACTTTTCCCTTTGACATCTGAGTTCAGAAAATGTTCCTCTGTCTTCTAAGTGTCTTAGCATTTTACTTTCTGTATCTGAGTATCTGATCCGTTTGAAGTCAACTTTCATGTCTGAGGTAGAAATATGTTTTGAAAAATAGGAAATTATGGCCTCTGTGCTGTGCGTGTAATGGTTTGTTCTTCTCCCGGGTGATTTGTCAAAGCGAGCCTTTCGTAAATCAAATGTCCACACATTTTCCATCTAAGGTTTGGGTCCCTGTTTGGCTGTATTGGTCAATTTGTCTGTTCCTCTGCCAATGTCACACTGCTAAGTTATTGTACCTGTGTAATCACTTTTTGAGCTCTCTGGTAAGAGGTGTGTCTCCTTCTTCCCGGAGGTACTTTGGCTACCATGTTTTTTTTTTTTTTTTTCTCTTTTAAGTAGATTTTAGAAAGAGCTTGTCCCCTCCCTTCTTCTATGGACACAAATACAGACTGAGAAAGGGAAGATGGCTCAGTAGAAACAGGAGCTTGCCCCAAAGCCTGACAGCTGGAATCAAATCCACTCCTGGGACCCACATAGGAGAATGGTAGTCAGATTAAAAACATCAATTTGATTGGATTATAGCGTCTACAGGTTAAGATAAAGGAAATTAATCCATAGATGATCTGTACTGCTCCAATCCATCCATATGCTTTATATCCCAAGTGTTTATGTTGTGTATAACCCCTCTGTCTTTCCCTCCCTCCCAACCTCCCTCCCTCATCTCCCTCCCCACTTCTTTCTTGAGATAAGTTCACATATAGTTTGTGCTGGCTTCAAACACATGAATACTCTGATTCCAGCAACCATGATGTTGAGATTGAAGGTGTCTGCCATCATGTCCAAACATTATAATGTTCTTTAGAGAGGTTTTATTTTTAACATATATTTACTTTCATCTGCTTTCTTACAAAGATTTTTTTCAATTACATCTTTCATATTCTTGACTTGTTGATATAACAGTGTCTAATGTTTCCTTCTTAACACTCGCATGTAACTTCTTAATAATTTGTACTCAGTAAACCTGTTTCTATTCATTTTTATACTTTTCTCCAGATAGAAGACTATCTTCTGTTCAATTGTTTTTTCCTCATCTTTATGTATGCTACCCTAGGTAGCAAAGGCTTCAGATATTTCCCCATCAAGTAAGAGGTGTTTTGAACACATGTTACACTGAGTTAGAAGTTCTTCCCTTCTCATTTACTTGCTTTAAGTTTTCATCTTTCGTGATATTGGGAGTCATTAGATTTCCTCACTGTACTGATTTAAGGACTAATTTTTCACCCAAAAGGTTGCTGAGTACTGAAACACCTTTATCCTTGAAGCACTGAGCAGGGTGCGCATGGCTTGCTGTGATGAGGAGAGCAGCGATGTCCATCAACAGGGAACGTCATCCCCAGAAGGGACCCAATCAGCATCCTGGGTCTTAGTGCAGGACCTTGGTGCTCAAGGAACATAGCTCAGTGGGCAATACTGCCTGTTCAAAGTGGCCCGTGACCTTAAGCTATAGTCCCAGTCCGGGAGGGTAAAACTTATAGTTCAAATTAGTCCCTAAATTGTACCTTTTGAATCAAAAGGAAGTCCTGTCTGGGTGGGGTGGGGTGGCACATGGGCCTGTGATTCCAATGTTGGAGAGGCTGAATATGGAGAGTGTTCTCGTCAGCTGAGTGCTACCATGGCAAAACTCAATAGTAACAAATAAACAATAACTACAAAATGACTTTTCTGTTTAGCTTAAACAAGAAACTAGTACATTACATGAACAATGTGTGGCTGGTGTTGCAGCGTACGTAGGTAGAGTGCTTGCCAACCATGTACAAAGCTCCCCCACTTTCAAGATGACTGGCTTAGTATAGGTTCTGTTCTTCATGCCTGAAGTATTCTAGCAAAACTCAGCTTCTTTCCATTCTGATGAAAGCATCCATAGTTTTCTAGTAAACTCCCTGGATCGTTGGCAGCAAAATCAGCTCTGCACTATTTACCCAGCTGAAGTCTGCTGTCTATGGTTCCTAACTAGAGCTGTGCATCAAAAGTTTGGGGTAACTGATTGACTGATGCTGAGATAGGATCCGATTTATACAAGGATGGCCTGGAACTCAATTGGTGATCTAAGATGACCTTGAACTCTGTCCTCCTGTTTCTGCCTTAAATTTTGGATTCATAGGCAATCAAAAGCTGTGAAACCTGGTTTAATGAGAAGGGGAATAGGTTTTAGTATCGACTCAAGATAAGAACGTGAGTTTATAGAGAAGAGCAACAAGGGGGCTGAGATGGCTCAGTGGTTAAGTGCACTGACTACTCTTCCAGAGGTCCTGAGTTCAATTCCCAGCAACCACATGGTGGCTCACAACCATCGGTAATGGGATCCGATGCCCTCTTCTGGTATGCATGAAGACAGTGACAGTATACTCACATAAATAAATGAATGAATGAATAAATAAAACATTAAAAAAGAAGAGAAACAAATAATACAATTGTGATGCATTCAACTTCACTCTGTATAAAATCAGAGTCTTGTTGATCATCCTTAGATTCAAAAGCAAAAGCTTGTTGTGCCTATCTGCCAAATTGATTAAGTCACTAAATATTTGTTTTGTGCCTAGTATTTTAAGTGTTATATAATCTAGGAAAATGTAAAAAAAAAAAAAAGGCATCCTTCTTGTGTTTATAGAACGTTTTACTTAGATAACATAAGTGTTAGTTTGTCTGTGTGTGTGTAAAGTGGAACTCAGTGGTCGAATGTTCGCCTCACATTTGTGAGACTGAGTTCAGGATCCATAACAATATGTAAATGAGTATGCTCATTTGGTTATCTATTTAGAAACTCAGAAGGTGGGAGTGGCATGTGTGGGAGCCTGCATAGAGGCAAAGGTGTGCATAGGATACAAGGTCATGCCAAAGGTCACTTCTCAGGGCTACCACTTGCACTCAGATCCCAGGAGCCAGGGGCCACCTGGGACTTGATTGAGCAAGTGAGGCTGGCTCCTGTTGCCCATCCCTGCATCCTGTGCAAACAGACTGCTGCAGAAGTGAAGAGCTACCTGTGCTGTGCTCTCCCGATGCTGAGTGTCCCTTGTACTCAGTAGAGAAATATTTTACTAGATCTGCTTGCAGTCTGTAAGGTCTCAGTAAAAAATAAAAATGAAATATTCAACAATTACTCTTTGGCTTCTTCTTCTTCTTTTTTTTTTTCCTGGCTCGTACTTTGGACATTCTGAGCTTTATAAATTGTAATCTGGATGGAATCAAATGATGCCAAGCTGCTCCCAGACTTTTGTCGGCATCTCCTGAGAAAGGAATGCGTGAGTTATGTTATCGAGACACTGTCTCTAGAACTGGGGATGAGTCTCAGCTCGGAGGACACTTACCTTGCAGGTATGAAGCCTGGGTTCAGCCTCAGGCTCTGTATAAAGAAACTGTGGTGCATTCAACATGCAAAACAGAAGGGTGACATTCCAAGGCCATATTTAGCTATAAAGAGAGTTTAAGGTGTATATGGGTTACATGAGGCTCTGCCTCTAAGAAATTAATTAATTTAAAAAAATCAACTCTTCAAAAAATCGACTATAAGTGGTTCTGTTTTTATATTGAAATGTGTCTTATAATGCTTTTAGGTGTTTTAATCTTAATACAACTCCTTTTGGGCATCTAAAATAAACTAATTCCTCTTTGACATAGTAATTATTTTTTAATTCAAAAGCTGCAGGTGGGAGTTTTACAAAATCAAGATAAGCTTAGTAAAAAAGTTTTCCAAACTTAAAAGAAATAAATAAAAGAAAGGTGATTTTTCTCAGTACCTTAGTATAACTGTTGTTAAAACGTTGATATGTCTATTTCCAGTCTCTTTTTGTCTGCATATTATTTTGATTTTCTGATATTTCACATAATTTTATCATACATAATAGAAACGTATACACACTTCTTAATATCTGGGCCTACGTTATGGGTAATTAGTTTGCATGTGGTGAGGAAGATCAGACTTAAGGACTGAGAAGACAATGGGTTAAAATTTAAGCTTTGATGTCTGTCTAGCATTTATCACCTAAAATCACTTTGTACCCTTGAATATAAAAATAGTTCTGAACTCATGTCCTAGAGTTGTTGTGAGCATTAATTAAAGCAAAATGGTTAACACAGCATCTAGAAAACAGTCACTCCTCACTAGTGATTAAAATCATGACGCTATTATGATAAAATGATTAAGTGTAATTCTTTTATGGCATAAAAATCCCCAACCTTTTCAGTCTTCTCTCACAGGAGACAGTGAAGTCTACCATTCTCTCTGCTGGATCCTGGGGGTTTGTCTCTTCCACTGGTCCCTTCCTTCAAACGCTGCTTCCAGAACCGAGCATGGCAGTCTAAGCCACTGAAAGTGGGGCTGGACTAACTATACCCTCCATTATTTTCTGAATGCTCTAAATTTATCACACAGTCTCAACTACTTCTGTCTTGTTGTTTGCAACCATCACCCCCGTGGCTCTCTGCCAGGCAAGGCTCTCTTCTCTTTCTCTTCCCCCAGGAGTACTGTTGCTAAGTCACATAGACTTCAAACCAAATTTAGGCAGTTGGCGTTTTAGTCCCCAGGCAGGCCCACACAATTACTCTAACCAAATTATATATTATTAAATTTTATGCATCTTTCAGTTGCTGAGAACATGTATGCACCCCTGATTTCGTAATCTACTGTATCATCTTGTTCTCCTGTAACCCGATTTTGACAGCCATGCCTTCCTCTTGCTTTATCTCCCGTCACTGACAAACGTGCTCACATCAGACAAGGAGAGAGACAAAGGCCTTGTGGTATCAATCTGAAAGCTTTCTCTAGGTAGATGCCGTTTCATTAACACTGCGATTGGGGCAATCCTCCAACTAGGTAAAAAGCACACTACAGAATTATCCCTAAGCCTGACGTTTCCCATCCAGCTCACAAGGATAGAAGGACTTCAGAGGCCAGGCCAAAATCCGCACATTGTACCCATTACAAAGCTAAATTGTTTACTAACTTTTCCAGGAAATGATATATAGACTCAAACAAGCTAGCTTATTCTTTCTTAGGGGAATAGTTTTCCTGATTTTTAATCTTATAAAATGACCACAATGTTTTTCATGTTTATATAAATATAACTTAGCCATCCTCCCTAAAATAACACCGCTGTCTTAGACCTAAATTCTCAGGCTCTGCATGTTTTGTTTTTCTTCTAAGATCAGGGATATTCTTCCCTGTGCCTCCTGACAACCCTGATTTGATAAAGACAGCCGGTCACACTTTTCACCCTATCACTGAGAAAGTGTCTGGTAATGATTCATAGAGCTCGAGAGACATGCTGACAGCTCAGCCAGTCAGCTCCTCGGGTGGAGAATATAAGTTCTATACTGAGACCCATCCTTGACGCTCATGGCTCCCATGTTAGCTGGGTGTGCACTGCTGCGGTTGAAAGCTTATTGAGAAGTAACTCAGGAATATCCCAAGATGCAGAGAGTCAGTATGGTAATTAGAGCACACAAGTGGTTACTCATACTACCTGCCACCATGTCAATCACGTTGTCTATGTTCTGTGGAAGTTGTCCAGTGCCTTCATATATTTCTCTGTTTACAAAGCTAGCCTTGTGGTACTGACTCCACTCGCCGAGCTCATGCCCACCGAGTACTGCTTGTTATGTGCAAGGTCCTAGACAGGCATGAGCGAGAACAGAGGTCCCTTTCCAAGCGGAGCTTAAATTCCGGGACAGAAAGCAAACATTTCAGTGCGTAAGATGACGGCACCAGCAGCCAGGAGACTGAAAAGTCAAAGGGCAAAAAGATATCAGGGGAAACTGTTTTCCAAAGGTGTGGTCAAGGTCCTCTCCGAGGAGGTGACACGTGAGCCAAGGGGTGGATGACCTAAAGGGAAGATGCACAAAAGGATGCACTTCTTTTGCATCTGCTTTCCTACTTTCATGAATGAATTAGTCTTCCGTGTCAAGGTCTGGGTCTGTTCCTTGGTTGCTGTTTCCCCTGATTCTGTGCCAAGCAACAGCGTTTTTTGCTTCTTTCCAGCATCCTCCAGGAGCCTCGGCTCATTCTGTGCCCCAGTCTTGCTGAGGGCTTACAGGTCCACGCTGCCTTCCTCCATTCCTGCTTCCGTATGTGTTCCCTCTTGTGTGCCCCTCTCCCCGTCTCTTGCACATGCTGCTTGAGATTCAGAGGCTGTCAGCAAGTCCCCGTGTGGCGTGCTGGTTCCTTTAGTTTCCTCCCCGTTTTCCTGCTCATTAGAACCATTTGTGTTTGCATAGGCAGAACACTGTTTAAATCAAACTCGGAGCCTGCATGGCTGCTTTCCCCCAAGGTTCCAATCATTTCTACTTTACCTACTGCTTTCTGTCAGAATTGGGTCCTGAGCAGAAGTCTCCTTAATGCTTACTCTGCCTTCTGGGAAATGAAATTATCAGCAAGGCTGGTCAAGAAATTGTGAGTGTTTTGCTTTCCAAGGAATTCAAGTTTCTGCAGATACCTGGAGACTAAAATCCCCAATGCCAAGGTGTGTTGCTGTGGTATCAATTTTGTGCTCTGTAGGAGGAAAGAATCTCTTACCTCCCCTGGCCAGAAAGGGTACAGTACAGACCTAAATTCTTATCTCATGTCGGGCCTGCCATTTACATTCACCGAGAATTTTCTCCAGTGTCTCTCCATCATGGGTCAGTGGAGGTATATGCAGGTTCATAGCTTCTAACTAGTAAGGCCTATTTGCTAACCTCCCAATCTGCTTGGCCTAATTATAATTAAAATAGAGGCCTAAAATCAATTAATATTTATTGGGTTAATATTTCAGTTATAAAGTGTCTGCCTGAGGTCCTGAGTCGGCCGTTTTTAACCTATGCAGAAGAACCAGGGATGGTGCCAGGCACTCAATCCCAATGCCGGAGAAGCCAAGATGGGCAGATAGATCCCTTGAGGCTTGCTGGGAGTCGAGCTGTTACTGATGAGTCCCAGGTCAGAGAAGGGCCCTGTCTCAACAAACAAGGCAGAACTCAGGGTTGATCTCTAGTCTCCACAGACAGACATGAACATACACTCACACAAATTCAATGTTTTATGCGAAGAAACATTCCTGATTCTTTGTGCCCAAGAAATCGGGAAGGTTCCCTCTAGCTTTAATATTGCCATGCCCATGGAATACTCGGCAGGTTCGGAATGGCAGGTTGATTCTGAGGCTGCTCAAACCTCCCACTCAGCAGAGTGGCCTCTCAAGGTGCTGACGCGACACCTCGACAACGAAGAAGAGCCCTTGGGAATGAAAGGTCCAAAACCTCTATTTTTACTGATGAGCAAATTGTAACCAGCAAAGGTTAATTGATTTGCCTAAGGTCTCTCACACACAGCTCATTGGGGATAACATCACAGCTCATTACAACTGTTAGACAGCCCCCTTCTTAGGCAGGTACATCTCACCCACACCTTATTATTCTCTACGAATAGCCGGGAGGGAGGCTTGCTTCTACCTCGGTGGACTGGAAATCTGAACGGCTACCCCTGTATCTGAAAGAGACTGGGAACAGGGACAGAGATATTAGGAGTTTAATCGTGCTTCTGAAGGGTGGTGCTCCGATGGAGATACTTCTAATAGCTTAACCTGTAGGTTTCTATGGAATTTTCCCTTTTGATTGAAGCGATTTACATTTTGAATCCTGCTCTGTATAGAGAGTTTATGCTTCTGCAGATTTACAACAAACTGCGTGCGGGCTGCATGCATTCCCTAGGTTTTGGCATTCCCGAGACCAGGTGTCACTTCTCTTTGCATTTCTCAAGAGAAGCATGACAGGGCCTCCCTCCCTTCAGACTTTACTTTTCCCATCTGCTAAAAGGACAAGCCTTTTTCTCTCTTGGGTGGACGGACCTGAAGGAAGGATCCTGTTACAACAGTGCCTGCTCTCTTTGACTTTTATCTTCCCTGTCTTCCTCCTCTCGCTCGAGCTTCCTCATGACAGACAGTGTTTATTTATCTTTGTATTCCTCGAGTCTAGCACTCAATAGCTACACAGTATGTTTGTTGAGTGAATTATTTACCAAGGTGAAGAATACAGAGTGGGCTGGGGCTACAGCATTTTGTAGGTCACAGGGTTTCCCTCTCTGAAGAGCAGGCCAAACTGCATGACGGTGCTGAAGGTGTCGTAGAGAGGATGAGGAAGGGTGCAGCCGATGTTGTCTTGCCCGAATCACAGCAAACATATTTGCTTGTAATTGATAGATTAGGCTGCTGTGTAAGGCTGCTTTTTTGAAAACTGAGACCTGTGCCCGGCCTGAACATACGCTTACACAGTCTCAAAGATGCAGCTTCTAATATTTTGTTCATGGTTGGGCAAGTTAACTTCTCTATGCCATTATTTTCCCGATTTATCACAGAGCTGATGGGCAGGCAGATACTCCATGCACACCTGCCATTTCCACATTATTCTAGCCCAGTGCACAGGACTTGGATGCAGGCAGTGGGGTACATCAGAAGCAGGTGCAGGCAGGCACAACATACCTGGCTTGACTTTTCTCTGCGTCTGGTTCCCTCTGGGCCACACAACTGCCAAAGAATCCACTGCCAAGGCTGAAACACACACTTAAAAAAACAACAAGAATAACAACAACAACAAAAACTCTAGCTCACTTTTCTAAAGAACTTATTCTTACAGTCTACACATTTCCATGTAAGGTGGTGATGGGAAACCCAGGGCTCTCTCAGATCTAAAAACAAACTGTTCCAGGCAAGAACATCTACTATAGGCGGGATTAGAAGGAACAAACAGAGATCAATCCAGGGGCCCCATGCTGGTCCCGCTTACTCTCCAGCACTCTTGGAGGAAGATTAAAATAGAGAAAAAAAGAAAAATATTTAATAAGGCATAGCTCATCTGCTTGGGCTTGGACATCAGTAGGCAAAAAGAGATGCAGGCCCTAAACTACCCGGCAGCTACCAGCACACATCAGCACACTCCTGTCCTGAGAGAAAGAAACCTTGGAACGTCAGCATCTGATACAGAGGTGGTGCTTTTTTCTCTCTCGACCTGCCCACAACTTCCACCCCAACTAAATACACGAAGTGGGATCCTCACAGAAAAGTATCTCTAGGTAGCCAAGAAATCTAGCCTATTACTTTATCCCTACAATCTGCCAATGAGGGGTAGAGGGACTGACTCTAACCCAAGATTCATTTTCTAACTACAGAGAATGACTAGACTTTCACAAAATTAATTATAAACTAGTGTCTGCATTTGGAGCCCACCTGTTAACTAATAGTATAGTTTAGTTATGCCCAGTTGACCTGAGGTCTTTGTCTCTTGAGTTGATTGTTTTGTCTGGAAGGGAAGGCTGGTTCAAGAGTGATGTAGTTCTACCTTCTGCCCTATATCGTATCACTACAATTGATGGTGGGAACCTGGAACATTCCACAGGAGATTTTTCATTATCTTTCTTCAGTACTTATCAGAGACCGTGAGACCCTTCTTCCTCATAAGAATTTTTTTTGTCAGAACTGAGGTGGGGGATATGGACATGGTTGTTGCTTGAGGTGATTTCACTTTAAAACGGTTGAATTCTTCATTGAGGAGGTGCAATAGAGTTGGGAAGGAAGGATGTCTCTGTGGGAGTGGTAATCCTGGAGTGAAATTACTTACTGTTGAGAGGAGAAGACAGAGAAAGACCCTAGGATGTCAGGGCCAGGTATGGAGGAGGAGTAACTGGCCGGCTTTGGATTCAGTGAGTTCTCCCTGGCCTCATTAGGTGTTGTTCTCAGTATTGGCAATCTCTTAAGAGCTTCCCCATTTCTGTTGCTCTTGGAAAGTTGGAAGGCACACTTGGCTCAGTGTTAGAACACACAGCATGCATAAGACTCTTGGAGAGAAGTGGGGGGTTGGGGGGAGGAGGCAGGAGGAGGGAAAAAGGACTGGGAATGGAAGTGGGAGAGGGCGGTGGATCTTAGGGCTGGGCATGATGGTATGATGGTGAATACCTTTAGTCCCAGCACTCCAGAGTCAGAGGCAAGTTCCAGGGTAGCCAGGGCTACTCAGTAAGATGCTCCTCCACAAACAAAGGAACACGAGCAAAAGCTTAAATGTAACTTTAACCAAGGGGAAATAAACACACCCTTCATAGGACCAGACTAGTTTTGGATTTTTTTTTCTCTATAGGTCTTTTTCAAGGTTAGTGAGCAAAACTGAAGAATCTTCCATTTCATTTTTATTTTGAAAAACAGCATCTGTGGCTTCTGTGAAAGGATGAACCACACAACTCAGTTGTCACATTTCTCAAACTTCTGCAGAGCAAATGACTTCAAATGATGTTTACCCAATCCAGACCAAACTAAACTGTAGAGTTTGAATAAGGCGTGAACATGAAGGACTCAGCCGGGCGTGGATTCATTGGCCTGTTAGGAAGCATAAGGGGTAGGACCTTTACTTTGTAAAATATGTCGTCTATCGAGAGCCATAGACCATAGAGGAGAACAGTATTCTCTCCTTCTATTTTTCTTGTATGAACCAAGAAATTGGTCTAATCATTCATTCGGCTTACTGACTTTTATCGGTTAGTTTTCAGTTTGTCAGATTAATGGAAATAGGGTGAAAAAAATTTAGAAAATAGGTACTATCATTAATGAAAGTTTAATTTTTATTAATGTCATTTTTAAGAGCCTTGCCTGATAAAAAGAAAGAAGTATTCCTTTTGAGACAGGGATATGATGAATTAAACATTAAATGTGTGTGTGTGTGTGTGTGTGTGTGTGTGTGAGAGAGAGAGAGAGAGAGAGAGAGAGAGAGAGAGAGAGAGAGAGAGTTTGAGACAGACAAACAGACAGGCACATAGGAATCTGAGAACAATTATGGCTGCTGATTCTCACACTCCTCCTTGGTTGATTCTTGTCTCCCAATTCTCAGCACTCTATAGATCAGGCTAGCCCTCCAGCTTCTTGTCTCCATTTCCCATCCCACCGCAGAAGTATGAGGAGAGTCTATTGGCTCTGCTGTGCCTAGCTAGTTTGATCAGGGTTGGAGGAGTCTGAAGTCTGCATATACTTGCTCAGCAAGCATTTTGCACTTAGAGCTGTTTGTTGCCCCAGTCTATCAAGGCTTGCCTTGAACTAACACTGTAGACCAGGCTGGTCTTGAACACTCCTTTATCCAGTCTCAGCGTGCTGAGTCCTGGGATTAGTTGAGGGAGCCATCACTCTTAGTCAATTTACTTTAGACTAGGCCAACATAATCATAGAAGCCAATATCGGTTTCCAAACAGGACAGTATTTGTAATGATTTCCATTTAATGGAATCTGCCCATCAATTAACAGGATAATTGTTCTAATAAAGTTTTAATAATGAAGTTGCGGGGTAATTCTTTAACCTGTGCTCCAAAACAAAAGTAAGGGAAGTACCAGTTATTAAAAGTTGATGGAACTTTCTGAAGAGAAAAGTAGTCCAACAGTACAGCAGAATCTAATTTTTTAAGAAATTACATATTATCCCATATTTTAACATGTTATAAAAGGTATTTTGTGAGTCAGCATTGTGTGATTTGACCCAGTGGAGGAGAGGCCACGTTAAATGTGAGATCCACGGCTTAATACCCAGGATCACCAAATTTACATATATATAAAATGAGCATATTTCATGTAAATAATTCTCATGTTGTACAGAAATTCATGTTGATCAAAGTTTCCAGCTTATAACCTGATGCAGCAACATTCCATGAGCATCTGTCTGAACCTGCAATCATACTAGAAATCTCGTGGAGAGATACTTACTATAGAGTAAACTAAGAGTACCATCAGCCGGCCGTGGTGGCACACATCTTCAATCCCAGCACTCAGGAGGCAGAGGCAGGTGGGTCTCTGAGTTCAAGGCCAGCCTGGTCTACAGAGTGAGTTCCTGGACAGCCAGGGCCACATGGAGAAGTGCAGTTTCAAAAACAGAAAGCAATCAAACACACACACACACACACATACACACACCCAAAAACCCAAACAAACAACCAAACATCAGTGATGTCAAGAGGAAACATGCCTAACTGGGGTATTGAAAATGATTCTTAGCTCAGGTTCTGTAGATTGTCCAGATTCTAAGTAAATGCTCTCCTTTGAGAAATAGAATCTTAGTCTGTGTGGGGCTATCAATTACTGTGGTTTAAAGCACAAGCCTAGCTTGTTTGTCTTAAAACATTTGTGTTTAGCTGTCTCTGCCATGAGTCTTACTCATTGGATGAGCTATGGCTACTAAACTCTGCAGTAGGTAAGAGCCCTCAGAAGGTTGTTTGCTTCTGTCTGTTGGTGGGAAGTGTCTGATTTCTTTCATGTGTCCTTCCTCGGTGAAACATAATTACAGGGTATGGCACGGTGCAACAATAATGAAAAATAGCATTTGCTTCTGATAAACACAGAAGGGAAGCAAACAAGTCAGGATGCAAACAAAGGGTTAGGGAAGCCCGCAAAGGGTGGGGGTGGGGTAGCAGCCAGCGGGAGAGGAGAAAACTGAGGCCTGAGGGCTTCAGTCAACCGGGAAACACAACACTTCACAGTGTGAACTGGGAGGACCCAATGTGCTAATGTCACGTGAACCCTCTGAACCCGGGACAGCAGATTCACCGCTGCTTAGTACACGTGTGCACGTCTTATACAGGGACCTGGGAATCACATGCTTGCTCAGAACAGAAAGCAGTGTCCACTGAAGCAAATAGATAAGAGGCTTGTGGGTTCCTGGAAGAAAAGGAAATGCACGGAAGGAAAGTGGGTCAAAAGTAAAGTCTTTGTGTGCTTGTGTGTGTGTGTGTGTGTGTGTGTATTCATATGTATGTGCACATCTGTGTGTGTGGATGCAAGTTCACATGTGGATAGAGGCCAAAGGTCAAGGTCAGTGCTCTTTCCTGTTCTCCACATCACTGTTGGAGACCCTGCCCCTGTGAACGTGGAGCTTGCCAGTTTGGCTGGAACGGCCGGCTAGCAAAGCTAAGCAGGGATCCTCCTGTCTCTGCCGCTCCGTCACTGGGATCACAAACACGTAGTGTTACGCTAGCAGTTCCATACATTCTGTGAGATCCACGCAGGCTCTCATGCCTGCAGTGTAAGGCTCTTACCTTCTCCCTAGCTCCCGTACGGTCCTGGTGCTCTGACTTCTCATTTTCCACAGAATACAGACACGGGTCAAGATGCACTTCTGTTCCCTCTAATGCCATTCTGAGAGAACATGAGACACTTGGTAGAAACTGGGTGACTCTTTGGCAGGACATTCTTCACTAGGCCTGCAGGAGGCAATAGGATTCATGGAGAATGCTGTAAGTTGGTGCCTGCACATTAGTTTACTGAGAAAACCCCGTACTCAAGGTTCCTGTGAGACTAAGAATACACCATGCTGTCTGGTACCCTCGCCTCAAGCCCCAGAAGCTGGTAATACATGTCCCCTTAATTGTCCCCTGCCCAAAACTAGGACCTGATACGTGGCAGGTCGCTGCTCCACCTTTGAGCTACATCTCCAGCCCCCAAATCTCAGTCTAAGGAACTCTTGTGGTGAGTTAACAAATTAAACCAATACAGCAGAAATGTGTAGCAGGCAATGTTAAAGATGGCCACTACAATGACTCTTAAAGACCCAGCACTCCCAAATCATCCAAGACAGATACAGGGAGAGTCAGTACAGGTCCCTTGACACTATGAACTAGTATTCCCAGAGAATTTCATGAAAAGGCCAGACTGTAAAAGCAAGAAGTGAAACAAAGCCAGCATGCAAAGTGACGGCATAATGTCTACTTCTCTGGAAATTTCCATTAATTAATTTGCTCTTTAAGATAACATTAATACAAATTGTAAAATTATGGTCATTTGGCAAGCCGAAAAAAAGAAATCACCAAAAATGTTAAAAAATGTATTTTTGCATTTCCGGTTCCTGGATGTAAGGTTTCTGACCTTGACAAATTAGTAATTCATAGTGAGCCAAGATGGAAGTATGATGCGTTTTACCATAATGCATAATGTGTCCAAAATGTTTTGCCTTTAAACAAATCCTGAGTGCTGAGGTTTGAAACAGAGACAGTGAAAAGTCCCGGTGAGTACAATATCTGAGGGTCTCCTGTGTCATGAAGGTCACTGGGACAGGAGGGTCCAAGGAGAGAGGCTGTTCTTTTTGAAATGGCAAAGTCACCACCATTTCAACTTTGCTGAACTTGGTATAAATGCCAATGAATACATGCACGTGTGCATGCACACACATGTACATATATGCATATAAACAATAAAATCATTTAAAGCAAACACTAGAAACCCCTTCAACAAATTGCCCTTATTTGTGATGTTACTAAAAAGTGTTCTGTACTAAAAAGAACATAGGCATGCAAATACAACATTTTTATTAAGTTAATTTTTGGAAATCACTCAAATTTTGATTGCAATCACCAATCTGTGAAATTTACAAATAGCTTACAAAAATACTTCAGTGGACTGAGCAAAACAAGCTATTTAAGTAAATTTATTCCATTTGTTAATAAGTAACAATGGTGTGTATGCTTATATGGTAATAAATATATTCTTGGAAGATTTCTGGGTCGTTTTACTTCTAATTGCCAATGTCAGCTAAAGTGCTGTCTGTCATATATGGATGGACCATATAACCTTGATGCTGACCCGAGCGGTATAGTAGTAAGTCCACCTTGACTGCATACTGATTCCCATTTACTACATAAGCAGTAACGGCAGCTGCTGAATACTGCGGAAGCCACGGTTCTCTGGGAACAGGTGACATGTTTCCAAATGACCTCAGCCGTTGGTGCACATCCTGCTCCTCTGAGTGGTAGGTAATCCTACGACTTCCTACGTCATGTAGAGTTTAGAGTCAATTCTACAAAATGTGCGCAGGCTGGGAATATGGCTCAGTGGGAAAGTGCTGGCCCCCACTCCACACTCAGAAGGCTGCAGGCTCCATTGCCGGATGTGAACAAAAGGGCAGTGAGGGCAGGGAAGGACGTCGGGGGGGGGGGATTTCTTTCCTCCTCACTCTTCTTCATAATTAAAAAACGTATGCTTTAAAAGTAAAGACTTCTTTAAAGACTATTGTCACACCTAGATGTTATAGTCCTACTTTGCTAGGTCAAGGGCTTTTTACAATTATATCTACTTAATGCCTTCTGAATCCCTCTCAGTCTGTGAGCATAGCATACAACGTGTGTGAAGTGTCAAGTGTTACTGGTGGGCTTTCCATAAGTGAGAGACGGTGCAAGTTTACCAAATACCACAATCATTCCACGCAATCTATGTGTGACGTTAAGACCTCTCTGACGATTGGAAACCAAGAGTCTGTATCCTGAGGCTTGTGCTCCAAAAGAGAAATGAAAACGAAACGAACTCACCTCAAACCAGGATAACAGAGAGAAGACTGCCCTACAAAAGTAAACAAACAAATAAAACCACAGTCAAGCTTGGCGGAGTCTCCCAAAGCAGGGACCTAGCTGGCAAAAAGAACAAATATGTTTGCCTCAGGAGAGTCTTGAACAAAACCCGACTTCCTTGCATGCTTAAAATTAAAACCGAGAAGAAGCTGTTAAACATTTTTGTAACTTTGCCAAATTTGTGGAATTATTGTTTGCATTATTTGTGAAGAAAAAAAAACACTACATCTTCAGAGGAAAAAATAACAAGATTTAGTTGAGAAAAATTGTGTGAAGAATCTATGAAGACATCGTGGACCGTGTGACTCTTGGAAGAGCACGTGTGTTGAGCACGGTCTGGGACTGCTTGCGTCCAATGTGTGCTGTTCGATCTGCTGGCTGGTGTCTGTTCCCACCTCTCCTCCAGGCCTATCTGTTTATACAGACAACTTATTTCTCTGGGGAGGGGCTGCGTTTGCCACTCTTCAGTAGCACCTACAGCAGCACACGGGGAAAATCAGTTTTCTGAGACGGCTCAATAATTGCCTTTATTATCCTTACATGTTGAAAATTATGTCAGCCTACAATTTCAGCAAAAATGCAAAATTGAAAATGAATATAGAAAATAGTGTGTACGTTTCTCTGACATGAAATCACCGTGTGCTGCCAAACGGAGCACAAATGGCCCTCTAACAGGGGTCCTGTGCCAACAGTGGATGATCAAAGACCTCCTCTGTGGCAGCCACACCAAGCCACACTGGTGCTGTCAAGGACAGGCCATCTGAACTCTATGCTGTATTTTCTCAACAATGTTGTGTTAGAACACAAATATATAGATACAGATATATACATATACATGGTCACAGATATATTTTACAGAACGTAAATAATTCATCCCAATAAATTATTTAAATGATTTAAAAATTCCTTTGTCGAACAGATTAATGGAAACTTGTTATTCAAAAGATAAATCATTTTATATGAAGTGGCAAAGTCTTCAAGGGCTAATAAAGGTTTCATGAGAGATAAACTTTTAATGAATTAATACTTTTGCATGCACTTATTTTCATACACACAAATATACACATGCATGCTTATATTGATATTTGTATTAACATTTTCTGACTGTTTTTTTTAAAGAAAGCAGTGTCTGCATTACTTAAAGCAAAGCGTTCTTATAGATTTAAGGGTTAGAAGCTGATATATTATAATTTACCAAGTGAACCTTTTAAATAGTGCTGCAAAGGTTATTTGTGTAAGAGATAAAAGAGACCTTTTTTTTCCCCCTCTTTGTAATTTATATGAATCTTGCAATCATTAGTCATGAACAGTTTTATGCATGTCACTGTGTAGGTTTAAAGTGTATCAGGCCTGCAGGACTTTCTTCTGCATGGGTCTAAATCAGAACAATATTTTACTCTAGAAAATCATGAACTAGTATTTTCACAATAAGACCCCAAGACCCTGGGAACAATTTTAAGGATTTTTATGAAGTTCAGCGCACATTCTTCAGCTTAATTTTGGCACAGTTTCACTCTGAGACTCCACTGAAATTCTATTGGTTTATTTTATAATTAAAAACAAGGAAATCATAGTAACAAAAATATATAATGTATGGAAGTCTTGTTTATTATAGAAGCATCCATAAAGAAAGAAACATGTTCTAACTTTTCTCATTACCCCAACGGGAATTGCATCTTTAATCACACAAAGCACAACAGCTTTCTAATTTTGTTTAAAGGGTTTCAGTACTTACAAAACCCAGATCAGGTTATTATAAATCTAGAGCAAATTAGCATCCCCAGCCCTCCATCAGCTCTATGTAAGGCTTCTATGTGTATCATAAATTTAATGGTATATTAAGACTTGCATTTGGTTCAGTTTTGTAGATGTTAATAATCTATAGAGTATCTAAATATTTTGTTCATTAACTGGAAAATTTAAGCAAAAATAAACTTGGTTCCATTTTAAGGGAGAGTATTTTATAACTGTTTTTTAAAGCCTACATATTTATTCAAGTAGTTAAAGATAGTTTACTAAACATTTAATTCAATATTTATTTTTGACATTAAATATTTTTTCTGTATATAAGTATATGCTATTCTTACAATCTCCGATCTGTACCTGCATACAATATCTTGTTATGCATACACACATATACATGTGTATATATATATATATATATACACACACACACACACACACACATATATATATATATATATATATATATATATATGTAAATAAACTTTAAAATCATTTTACAGCAGGGCATTGGAGAGAAAGTATGCATTGAATATTGGCATGAAAATGTCAAAATTCATTATTTCAGGTATTTCTCAGATTCTTTATTTGGCTACATATAGATTTATTTATTGTATGCCTACACTCAGAGAAACAAACAGAAGCATCCCAAGGAGTAATATTTTCCTTGGGATTCATATTATTTACAAACAAGTCTCAATCTTGGGTTCCTTGTCCATTTATATTTCATAGCTGGCGAGTGTAGTCAACGTCTCTCTGATTTTATTTTTAAAAATGTTTTCTTTCTCATTATTGTCTACCGCCGTTATCTTTGAGACTTGTCACTTCACATACAATAATAACCCAGTATCATAATGAATTATTGTGTTTCAATTACCATTAGATAACAAACAGGAAATTGGTTTTGCGTTTTTTTCACTTTGTTCTATATTGTCTGAATAATTCAAAATACATGGTTTGTATTGGAGCCATTAATTCAAGTAGTAAGGACACAATAGCAATTAAGTTGGTGCCATAATTACATCTCCATAGTGAAGGTGGGGGAGCTCTTGGCACACTAATAGTCCGTTTAGTTCTGTTGAGATCTGTGATTTTGGTAGGCAGGACAATTGAATTAGAGGGTAGATAATTTAGAGAGACACACAAAAGCATCCCAAGAGTATTTCTTCAGGCGACAGTGCAACAGCATCTTCAGGACACACAGTGGTTGTGTGTGTTATAATAGTGTTTTATTTTTTTAATCTAAAGCAAAAAAAAAAATATTTGGTGATTTTTAAAAATCAAAATACTTAAAAAATATCCACACAAGAAAATATCATCATTGCCACACCATGTCAGCACTCTTCTGAAATACAAATGATATTTTAATATGATTCTAAATTTCGGAGAGATATTATCTCTAATCTACTGTACTTGTATCAAAATGGCATGTGCTGATGGCGCCACTGTGCAGCCTAGGGCTTTTGTGGTGAACGACAAAGAGTTACAGTGGCGTGAAAATTCATTGGAGTGACTTAAATTATTGTGGAAAGATGGGGACATTTTAATATCTCACCAGTGAACTGTTTGGTATTATGAAGAATCCATATAGCACTTTACTCTGCAAATGGCTCTTCTGCTTCTCACAAGCTCAGATTTGTTTCTACCAAAATATACAAAAAAAACCAAGTGCTTTCAGAAAGTTCTAAGTAGGGCTGGCATGGTAGCTCGGCTGGGGGAGTGCTTACTCGCTACTCAGCAATCCCTGTGTTCCATGCCCAGCACTGCATGTGACAGACATGGTCATACAATGTCATTCCTGCATGCCAGAGATGGAGGTAGAAGGATCAGAAGAGTGGGGCTATCGTTAGCTACAGACTGGTCTGGACTGCATGAAATCCTGGTTGAAAACTAATGTAGTAAGAAAATAAAACAACAGAAAATATCAGTTAAAGCTAATAGAAATAATCAGAGGACCAAAAAAGCCGAAGTAAAAAGTATCGTGTTTCATAATTTAAATCACAAAGTGTTTTCAAACACGAGATACACCTTATTTATTTAAAATTATTAAATCTATATAAACAACTACATTTCATGTTGGACAGCTATGAGAACTTAGGTTTAATCTGAAAACACCAGAAAATGATAGAACGATATCTTTGGCATCCCATAACTTACAGGGGGCATCTATGTGTTTTTACTCTGTGACTCTTAAGAGTCCTTAGCGAGTTTGGTCATACTGCGGTGGACAGCAATATGAAGAGACAAAGTCATATTCACTGAGCCATGGAAAATCCCATTGCGAGGATTCTGCGAGGCTGCTGCTCAGCACGGAGCTGCCTCCCTCCACAGTTAACACCTGTTTGCTTCTGTTCTGCACCCAAGTGATAGATGCCTGATGGTTTAGGAGGAATGGTACACGCAGGGGCTGGCATCTTGCTTTAGCTTCAAGAATTTTAAAGAAAGGCAGAGAAATTTCATCCCCATGGTTGACGTGGTAAGGTTTCCTTGCGCTAAGTAGAATGGGAGAATGTTCATCTCCAGCCACGCACATCAGGAAGGAGGGATGCGTGAGGGTAAGTATCATGAACAAAATAATGACTGTGAGTTAGGACAGAGAGCTTTGTGAAAAACAGCGCAGTTATCAGTCTTGGTTTGACAGAAACATTGATAGAGGAAGATCTATAAGGCCCAATTAGAGAAAATCCTCACGGTGCAGAGATTAGCAAGAGTTATGGGAACAATCTATGGAAAAGAAGGACTTTGACTTATGAGAAACTCAGTAGAACAATGATTCTGAGGGATATCACTTTTAGTTTTCTTGATTTCAAGTATCATAATTGTAATGGTATAAAGATTGTATAGAGATAGTTATGCATATTTAAACACTTGATATATGCAGAAAAACTCATGCAACCACTTATATGGGTGGATATTTTTTAAAAACTAATAATTATAAAACGATGATCTTAAGATGCATATGATTATATCTCCTAACTAATATCATTAAGCACAGCATACCATAGTCATATTTATATTCTGCTTTTTACTACTCTGCTTGTCAAGGCTGCATCACTTCCTCTTAGGGAAGGTTTGGCCTTCTTGGACAAACTTTACTGAGCCCAGAGAGCTGAGAGAATAATTAAAAACTTATTGGCTTTGCCAAATGCTTTCATATGTTTCTGGTCTCATGGAAAATGAGTTTTGATTTCATTTTAGGTCCATGCATGGCAAGGCAGGGGGAAAAAAAAGCTAGCAACTTTCAACTGGCTCTTTTTAAACCTGTGACTCTTACCACTTGGAGCTGCTCTAGAGGGTTCTGGCAGAGGACTTTCCAGAGCAGGAGGCCCACCTTTTACAGCAACCTTTTCCATACATTTTCTTTGTTTGTTTTGTTCTCTTTTGAGACAAAGATCTTACTATATAGCTCTGTGTAGACTATGCTGGCCTTGAACTCACAGAGATCTGGCTGCCTCTGCCTTGCAAGTGCTGGTATTAAAGGTGTCACCACTATGCCTGCTTTATTCCATACTTTTTTTTCTACTTCTGAGGTAAAAATAATGTGTTCTTTACGGCAGATCCAACGGTCCGTCTGAGACTGTTCTCTTCAGCAGTGTAGTTCAGAGTCACCAGGTTGCTTCACCCACAGGCAAGTACCAGCATCTTTTCCACTGAAGCCCTGTGCTGCTGCCCCTTTTAGACTTTATTTATATTCAAGTTTGCTCCCAGCAGGACAGGGAAGAAGCCACCAGTTGGATTTACTGGCTTATACCAATCACAATATTTTGCTGCTATGACCATCTTCATATTTCTTCAAATCCTTTAGCTTGTTACCTAAACTGTTACTATCCAGACTTCTCTTTAGACAAGTACCTGGTCGCATCCCTGTAAACACAGATACACGGATGGCAAACAGCTTTGAAAGTTAACCTGATTTTGGTATTAGAAATACACGAACCTATTGAATAGAATAATCTCTAGTTTCTTGAGGTTGTTTAAATTAAAAACATGCGTTTCTACAGTTGGGAAAACATGTATGGTAAGACATTTGAGGCCCATCAATCTCTCCCACCACATGAGCTAATGAGTTCCTTCTGTTTGCTTTGAATGAAACCACCATGAGTGGTTAGATGTTGATTTAACATAAAACAAATGGAAATGGGTGTTTCTTTGTCCTTTGTAGAATCTATTAAAAACAAAAACAATTAGCGAGTATGATGGGGAAGTCAATGATTTCGCCATTACTTAAATAATACTCTAAATTGAGTAGTTGCGCGCACTGGGTTGGAAGAAGGCTCCAGGTTTCTGGTGCTGCTCACATCTGTAGACGCTAACACCTCACTCACGGTTCTCTACTACCATCACACCTGTGTTGCTATAGATTGTGTTTTGAATAGTCGTGAAATATCAGGTACATTATGTTTTCTGGATGCTAGTAGGCTCTGTGGAGTGTATCCCATTACTGTTCCCTTCTAATGTCAGGGCTCTGGCTAACAGTTTCATCTTGAACATTTCAATTGACTTGATCGTTCTTGACAATTCTTTCGTATGGTATATGAAGAAGAAAGATTGAAATTCCTAAATATTTAAGACATCTTAAAGTAGATACATTGCTAGGTGTGTGTGTGTATGTGTGTGTGTAGATACATTGCTAGGTGTGTGTGTGTGTTAGCAAGTTAACATTCTTAGGGTGAAAACATTTTGAACCTTTGAGCTATAGAAAATACACACCCTATTGAATCAAGATTGGAAATTCTTATGGGTCATTTTATAGTCCCTAGAGTGTTAACTCACTTTTGGCAAGTTTTCCTGCTTTTAAGTGTGTGTGTGTGTGTGTGTGTGTGTGTGTGTGTGTGTGTGTGTGTGTGATGTTGTCTCCTTAGAAACATAGTGGAGAGTGACTCACTTTATGTCTTGGGCATCAAAGAGTATCAGACCTATGAAATGTAGACAGTGGTTTCTTTGAGAGATTCTTTCTGAGAGAATTAAATAAACGAGCCAACATATGGCCAGCTTAATTCAGGCAAAAATGTCTATTGATTACTCTCTAAGCTCACTAAATAAAAACTTCAGGCTAAGTTTTGCTTCCCCAAAGAAAATAGGATTAGACGGGTCTGTGCACTCACTGGGGCTTCCTGTGAATCAGGCCAGATGAATGAAAACCTTCAAAGCTGAACAAAAGAACTGGCTAAATTTTTTTGGCAAATGCAAATTATTAGTAGTTTGACATACTGTGTTTTACACTCACAAATAAAACATTATTTTAAAAAGAGGAGAATGTGATATTAACGCTCTTTGATGTCTGAAAAGCATTTGTCTGCCTTCTTTTCAGCTACTTTAAGTAGGCTGACTTAACTTTCCTAGGTGGACCAGTGCCTTGTATAGCTTTTGACTAGTAGAAAATCAAAGCACACTGTAATGTTTTGCACGAGCTCTGCAAAGGTGTGTATTTCCCAGGCTATTTTAACTCTGCATGGATGGTATTTGAACTGATGTATCTAAGAAACTCCAAGTGAAGAGTGTCTTTCCTTTAAGACACAGAGACTCTTGGATGGGGACCCCCCAACAGAACCCTTCATCCAGTAGAGGAAACGGGGTCACAGGAGAATCTCTTTCTAATCTGAGATGCTAATGTGTCAGTGATTTGGATATATGCACATTTAACTTCGGGGGTTTCTCCAGTCAAGAACGCATTTGACCAGTATTTGAATGATTTTAGTGCTGCAAACATTTGGCTTTGTGACAAAATGCAAATGCTAATTGATATTCAGAATCTTCGAGTCTTCGGAGCAATCTCCTGTTGACATTTTAATAACATTGTTTGGAATGATTTCCGAAGTGTGGTGACTGCAGCTTATCCGCAGTAAAAAAAAGTACATATTGTTTCTGAAAGCAAACAAGCTCAAGTTTCACCCACTTCTCCATAGGTCTCAAACCTGGGAGAATTAGCCTCTCGAAGACAAATGGCTGCATTCATTAGCTCACTCGGTAGTTCAGGAACACATTGAGAAACTGCATTCTGCTCAGAAATCTTATAATTAAAAAAAATTACAAATTTTATTTATTTATTTATTTGCCTCCTGGACAGCAGATGTTTACCTAGTTTTTAAACGTTTATTTATTTATTTATTTTCTCCTGGCATAATACTGTTGTAGTCTGGTCCTTTCAGCTTGTTTCTGTCGTTTGCTGACACTGTCAGCAGTGAGGGGCAGAGACAGGTTTCGAGAGGACGTGAGAGGTTTCAATATAAGGAAAAGAGGGAAGCAGACCTAAGCGGACGGTGACTGTTCTAGTAAGCAAAGCCTTGCAGTCTCCTTTCCCCTTTCCTTCCGTTGCATATCCTGGTGAGTTTAATCAAAAACAAACAGAACGCTCTTGTGAAATATAGTCAATAAAGTCAAAGTTTAGCTAGCTCTATGTAACTACAAAGAAAAACTCATCGCAATTAAAAAAAAAAATGTAACTTTCGTTAACGAGCGCGCCGGAAATCTCAGGTATCAAAGACGCCTTAGCCCTGGAGCGTCCCCTGCGCGCCGCCGCCGGACGGAGGCAGCCGCGGCGAACAGACCTCCTTTCTCCTGCGAGCAGTCACACAAAAGGAGGGCTGCGGAAACTAAAAGTTTCGGGGCCTCCGGCTCGGGGCACGCGGAGCAGAGAAAACCTGGAGACGGGGTGGGTAAAACAAGCATCCAGAGCGCCTGGGCGCAGTCCTAGCTAGGAGGGAGCTCCTGGGCCTGGAGGGGAAGAGGGACAGGGAGCGGGGTCTCAAGCTGCAGGCCCCAAGCCCGGCCCCCGGTGGCCGGAACGCGATCTCTCCCGGATCCCCTCCTGCACCGGGATCCCAAAATAAAAGCGATGTTTGGAAAGTGCGTGTGTGCGCCCGGGCTGCAGAGCGTGCAGCGGGCGCGCAGTGAGTGGAGTTCGGGGGAGGGGAGGGGGCGGGGTGCAGAGGGTGAATGCTGGATAAGGAACCCCCGGACCTGGCTGGGGGTGTTTGGGGAAGGTACGCCAGACGACTGCTAGGGGGAGGAGAGGGGAGGGGCGCGAGCCTGCGCGGGCGCCTCTGGGGCGCGTTCCGCGGCCGTGCGCGCGTCCCCCGCCGCCACCGCCACCGCCACCAGCGCCTCCCGGAAAGCCCTGCGGCCGCCCCACCGGGCCGAGCCCCGGCCGGCCAGTTTTGGGGCGGCTGCTCGGCCGTCGCCACCGCCACCCGAAAGGCTAGATCGCTTGTAAGTGTGTCCCCTTTGCTCCTCCTCCTCCTGCTCCTTCCCTGCGCTCGGGCGCCCCGCTGCCGCAGCTGCTCCAATGGAGTGGAAAATGGCCATTGGGCGCAATGAGTTCTAGATTATCTGCTCCGCGTTTTGTACTCAGCTGCCTCTCTTCTTTGGAGTTTGCACAAGCCTCTTGGCTGGCAAACGAGGGAGGGAGAGACGGATGCTGCGCCGCGGTCCGCGCTCATATGTTTATATGATTAGCAGTCCTGGGCTGAGGGGGCTGGGGGTGGGGACTGACGACGACGA
This sequence comes from Mus musculus, assembly GCF_000001635.26. Taxonomy (NCBI): domain Eukaryota; kingdom Metazoa; phylum Chordata; class Mammalia; order Rodentia; family Muridae; genus Mus; species Mus musculus. Next base: position 148,989,591 of record NC_000069.6, on the reverse strand, counting down.
GGAGGAGGAGGAGGCAGGAGGTGACTCCAGTTCAGCCCTAGCTGAGTCCGTGTCAGGACTTCGGGCTCCCCGCCTCTCGCTCCCTGCTCTCCCTGCTCTTCTCTAGCTCTCACTCTCTCCCGGCTCACACACGCTCACACACACTCGCACTCACAGGCACACACACTTGCACACACACACACACACACGCGCGCGCGCACCCGCACGCAGAGGTGCCCGAGCGCCATCGGGAGCTTACCGGAGGATTCTTAGCGATTGTTGAGGGGACCGGCCTCCCTCCGCGGCTGTGCAGCGGCGCTGCTCCTCCTCGCTCCTCCCGTCGCTCTCCCCGAACCCGAGTTCCTCACCTCCTGCATCCGCCGGGCGCCCCCTCTCCCGCCCCCCAGCCCGGGAGACCCGACATGTGAGGAAGGGCTGGCGGCAGAGTCGTGCCCCAGGCCGCAGGGGCGGCGCGTGCGCCGGATGCAGGTCCTGCCGCCGCTGCCCGCGCGCACCGGGCTCCTCCGGACTGACTGACGGACTTGGCCTCGCTCCCCGGCGGCCGTACTCCCGCCGCGGCTAGGGGACTCCGGAGTCGGCGCACCTCCGCCAGCCTTGCTCTCTCATCCCCCGCATCTTTTGGTTTTGATTTTTGATTTTTTTTTCCGGCTCCGGAGGGAGCGTGCAGCGGTAGGCGCGCGCGTGTGTGGGCAAAGCCCCCAGGGTCGCGGAACGGCGTGTGGGAAACTGCGGGAAGATGTTGACTTAGCCCCCCGGCAGCCGCCCGGGCCGCTGGGCTGCTTGGCTGGACTCGGCGGCTGACGGCGGTGGAGACTCGAGTCGGAGGACACGCCGAAGAGCCGCGCGGCGCCGTGTCCGGCCCGCCAGCCGCCGCCTCCCCGCGCGCGCTCAGCCAGCAGGAGCACCCCGCGCCGGTCGCCTCGGCCCTTCCTTCGCGCCCGTGTCCCCGCGCGGCTCCCCGCGCCAGATTGGCCCTCCCCCGGGGCGCGCTCGCACACCGAGGTAAGCGCCAACAATGTGCCTGTGTGTTGGCTTCGGAGACCTGTTTGCTGGGCACCTCCCGATGGGGCTGACGGTTCGGAGGTTGGCCGTGTCGCGGGGACAGACCCGCGCTGGCCACTCGTGCGCAACCCTTCCCGCCGACATCGATCCGCAGAACTCTGTGCGGTGCAGCCGGCTAGCCGGGCCGCGTGCGGCTATTGTCACGCTCTCGGGAATCAGGCTGGCTGCTGGGGACCGAGAAGGCGGGAGCTCAGGTCTGCGACCCAGCTCCAGACTAACCCTGCTTTTTATTTTAAAGGTGGTGGTGGTGGGGGGGCGATTCTTAAAAATCTTAATAGGGACCGGAAGGTGCCCTTGGTCCTTCACGCAGTAGAGCTGGGGATGGGACTGTCCAGTGCGTACTCGAGGTTGTCCCGCTCCAGGTGTTGGGCCCCTGGCTTGGCGGGGACTAGTCCCTGGGTTGTGGCTGAGAGCGAGTCCCTGGGAAGGGGGCAGTGGGGGAGGGCTTGGATGAGTTGTTGCGGGCCGTCGTTTCTTGTTGGTCAGGTAGTGCTGAGAGGCGAGGTTGAGAGCAAAACACAGCCAGATGTGGCCGCGCGGGTTCAGAGGCTGGCCTCGATCAGGGGCGGTGGGCTGCCGGGGCCAGGGGAGCGGGGCGCAGAGCCCGAGGGTGGCGGGGCCCTGGGACTAGGCGGGCCAGAGCTAGGGCAGAGAAGCTCCCGGACCCGCAGTGAGAGGGCAGCAGCGGGCCGCGCTGGGCCTGCAGCAGAAGTTAAGGGGCGTGGGCTCCGGGCTGCCTTTGGGGTGGGGATTCTGCTGGGTCTGGCGCGAGCCTCAGGTTGAAAGCAACCGGGAGAAGGAGTCGTGGGAGGAGCGCGAGGCTAGGGGGACCTTTGGGGTCGCGGGCGTGGGCTTCTGGATCCGAGACTCCGCCACACGGACGGGGGAGATCCTCAGCGAGAAGGAGTCCCTAGTATGCGGGACTCTTGCACTTGGGACCAGCAAAGTTTTTTCCTTTCGTTGAACTGCAGGGTTTGGGTTAGAAGAAAGGGCTGGAGGCCTTAGCGAGTGCGGGACTGTCTGCGAGCAGAGGCCGAGGCTCGTGCGTGTGCCTGGGTGTTTTGGAGCCCTCGGTCCAGCCTGTCCTCTAAAAGCAGCGTCCTGCGCTGCCCAGCATAGCCCTTCCCTGGCGTGCGGGGACTCCTCCTCCTCCCTCCTTTCCTCTTTTCTCCCTTTCCCCCTTTCCTGGCCCCTTCATTCCGTTCCTCCAGATACAAACCGTGCTTTCTCAGACTCAGACGGAGGAAATGTTTTCCTCCTGCTTCACGAAAGGTGTCAGGCTGCTTAGCTTCTCCATGCAGCCTGGGCGCGCCTGAGCCTCAGCACCAACCAGATGGTTGCTGTTACAAAGACCAGGTTTCCAGGTTTCCAAGGAGCTCCCCCCCTCCCCGTGCACCCCCCCACTTGCCCCGCTGCTTTATCTTCTGCATTTTCCCGGCGCTAGTTCCCTTTGCTGGCTCCCCATCTCCAGAGGTGTCGCGTTCCCAGCAGTTGGTTCATTCATTTCTCCCTCTGCAGTCTAAGTCTTGAGCCTGCCCCTCCAAATTGACGCTGCATACCTCTAGCTCTAACCTTGAAGGAAGGCACGCCCGTTTGCAATGATTGCCTGCTGGGAGTTCCCTTGCAAAGTCAGGGTCCATGGCGGGTAACCTTAAGAAGCAGGCGCTAAAGAGGTACTAATTCGTCCACAGAAATACAGAAGTTTTTTGGGGGTGACCGTGACAGCATCAAGGTTGGATAGAACTGTCTCGAGCCTAGCCAAAGGTAACTATAAATGTAGTGTCCTTTGATGCTTACTGAATATCCTTAGAGACTCCTAAGAAAATCTGCTTAAGTTCGGTTGTGTTTTCGAACTTTGTCTTACCTCCCTGCACCGTCCAGTAAACTGGTGCGTGATGGAATCCCCAGAAACGCATGCTCTGTTGTTGAGTTCCTTCAGACAGCTCGCATCTCCCCTTTTGTTGCTCCGCTGTAAAAGAGGTGCCATTTCACAAGCTGCACAAATTGTTTGAATTAATGCAAGTGTGAATTCTTACCGTTTGAAGGGGGCGATTAGCATATCAAAGGTTTCTTAGCTTCAGCTCAATTGAGAAAACTGCAGCCTGTCTTCCTTTTTGCTTCCAAGCCGAGGCCCAAAGGGCAATGGGAATTGTAAAGGGTGCAAACTGGAAGGAGGGATCAGGCTGTGCGGCCGAACTTTGACTGTTCTGTAATTATGTGAACCAAAAACCTTTGTCTGTTGCTCTGGATCCCTTGCAGATGGCAAGACAATTATTTTCTATTGATAAATGGTTTGTTCCTAGGAAAACGGTGACCTTTTGTTTTAGGATAGTCTCTGTTGCCTATCTTTTGGGGTGCCCTTCGTGGAACACTGAGAAAGCCTCGCTGTGTAACCTAACGTTTTTCTCTAAAACCTGACGCACTTTGCTCTATTATAATTAGAAGGGCGTTCAATTAGCCTACACAACAATAGCTATTCTGTGATAAGACTCTCATTGCTACACATTGGAAACTTTATTTTTTTTAAATATACTTGCTAAATTAATAGGGAAGAAAAAGGAAGTAGATCTTGTTGAAAATTAAAAGCCCACGTGAGCTTTATTAACAGAACTTCTGAAAGGAGTATCAGTTTGGAAAACATTTCTAAGTGCCAGACTCCAATTTTATGACTTGTTTTAAATAGAGGTAATTCTATTTAGGTAGAGTTTTGTTTTAATTTTTAAAAGTTGATCAAACACTAGCCACCTTTTTGTTTAGCATAAAGTTGTTTTTCAGTGAGAACACCTAGTTGGTTTGATTATTCATTTCCTCCCATCTGGAGAGCACTGTGTTATCTGAATTTCTCTTAGCAGCTCAGAACTTGAATGAAGAAAGAAATAAGAAACTAGTCTGTGGGGCATTTGTGGAGGGCAGAGAGGTCAAGAGAGAACTCTTCTTCTGGGGAAAACTACTTGTATTTATATCACATTAGGTTTTCAAAATTGATTTTTAAAGACAAACTGAGTGGTTGGAAAATTGTAAGACTCCCTCCCCCCCCCCCAATCTCTGGTTTACCAGTGATGTTTGTTTTTGACCAGGAACTGACATTCTTATCTTGGAGGAAGGATTGTTTACTGATGGTTAGAAGTCCTAGCTCCTAATACTGGAAATAAATTCTCACGTACCAGTTTAAGAGGCGAAAACCCACCACCATTAATTGCCTAAATATTTTAGTCTTTTGTTTAATGGGGTGGTAATTGTTTTCAGATCAAGATGAGACTCTTTAGTGCCTTTCCAATGGAGACTTCACCCAGTGATCATTTTACGATAGCTTTTTAAAAACCTGCTTTGTTCAGTAGCCAAAGAAGTACTGTAGAATTGGAGGGGGGGGGGCTGTCAATGGTTGTGATTGTGACTTCTGTACCCTAATTTTGGCTAACTGCTTTGAGTACAAAGTATTATGGAGAAAACACACCGTCGTTGAGAGCTATTAGTGATCATTCAAAAATTGTCTTGAAAGCATTGTTCTTCCTTTTATATGATCTTGGATTTGGCAAATCTCTAAAGGTGTAAAATGCAGTGCAAATAAGATTTCTCTGCTTTTCGATGACAAAATTGGGCAACTTAAAGAAAAACTAACGTGCCGTCGAAGCACTTCAGCTGACATTTTCAATCACTAGGGTAGTAAGTGTTGGCAACAGAAAACGAATTTAGAAATGCAGATAGCCCCGGGAGCAGGTAGTTAGGGAATTCGGAATATTGAATCATGTGGGCTAGACCAAACCAATTACTTCAAGTTTTGACATGAGAATTTCCAATAAATAACTTTTGTTTTCCAGGCTTTTCGCCCAGCTTTATTAGTGGAGTGACATCAAAGCACCCAGCAGAACTTCCGAATGCCATGAAAGCGAATATGAATACATAGCTCTCCCATGCAGTGCCCAGAGTCCTACTTTCAGATGGGCACTGGGGAGTTTTCAGTGCTGTAGTTCTCACCTCAGCAGAAGCACGGGGCTGCTGGGTGTTTCTCAGAACATGCAGGGCAGTAGAGTGCTTCAAAACCAAGACTTACTTCGGGTTAGGACTTTGATCAGTCCTGGCACTCACTCTGTGTGCTTTCTGAACAAATTTAAGGTCGTAATTTACTGTCCTTAAGTAACATGGCAAACTGAGAAAAGGGACAGAGATGTGGTGAAGGTCAGAGGAACTGTCAACCTGCAAACCCCAGGAATAAAACGTTACTGCTCTGCTTTCTCTGAAAATATTTATTTGACCTAACTTTTGTGAAAAATTACTTAAACAATGGTTCATTACCAGATGTGTTATGGACAAGAGGCAGCACTACAAATTTATTGTTGTCTGTGATCTTCATTCACCTGCACCCCACCTGTGAAGCAAGACTCTGGTTTGATTTTAACGAAACCTTTATCACTTACCTAAGTGCTGATAATTATAACCCAGGCTAGGTGGATTTCGGTTAAGAGCCAAACAGTTTTGGACAGAGAAGAACCGAGCATCCTGCAAAGTGCAACTTTTAGTAATTTCCCTGCAGGAAGCTTACACTTTGTGATCTTGATTCTTTGTATCTGCTTCTGAGTCTTGAAGGGTCATTTGACACCTGCCTGCATTTGATCGGGTAGATTCTTGTAAAACAACGCCACAGTTTTGTAGGTAATATGTGCTAGAAATGAGGTGTGTTGTGGACGAAGACTGTTTTACAAGCATGCTTATCTAAATTGAAGGTTTTGATGACGTACTAAGAATAGCAATGTTTGTAGCTGAGCGGAAAAAGGACTTAGATTCTTGTAGGTATCTTGGTCAGTTCCGAGTCAGTTCACTCAGGCTCAACTGTTTTGGAACTATTTTAAGCAAAGATTAAAACATTTCTACTTGGAAGCTAGATGAAAATCATAGGTTGGTTAGGCTTTCTGTTACATAACACTAGTTCTTCAGGCATACCCAAATACTCATCTCTGCAAATAATTCCTGATTAAAGGTTGAAAAGGCATTTAATCATCAGATTACGCTAATTAGAGTGATCTTATCAGAAAAGTAGACTGAGACTATTCTGTAAAATCTTCGGTTGCCTGAGATGCTCTCAAAGATTGGGTGAAGAACTGGCTTTTTTTTTTAAAAATTCTTTAAGAACAGCTTAAGGAAATGGTTTGTTTAATATAAAGATAGATGGCTAATTACTGTAATTAGGTACTGTGAATCATAACACATAGTATACTGACCTGAGTGGTCACCAACAAGGAGTGAGTGGGCCCTATTAGACTTCAGTTAGTCACCCGGATCTGATGTGTAGGTTTTCTTAAGCATGTGTTATATACTAGAGAAATTCCTTAATGTAATTTTGATGTAAGTCGTTATTTTTAGGCAGGTCACGGACCATAAGAATAGAAAGGTCCAATCAGCTAAAAATACTTTTAAACACACACACACACACACACACACACACACACACACACACACACACACACATATATATTAGGTCATTGGTTGATACATTAAATGCAGTAATCTGCATATTTCTAAAACAAATTTTAATTCAATAAGTTTTGAAAGCTTATTATTTGTGTTCCCCCCCCCTTCCTTTTTTATTTGACAAGCAAATACTCCCTGGGGAAAATCAGTTTAAGGAACTGAACTCATAATACCTTCCCATAGAGTGCAGTTATGGGACATGCTTTGGAAATGTCTGAGGAGCACAAAGCAAATTCCGATACAATTTGTTTAATTACAACAAAAATACAGCACTATGAAGTCATAGTGTTTGTCTTCATAGAGGGTTTTATGCATTGTGGTGGTAAGTAAAATCCCATCACACTTGTATAAATTTGTTCAATTACCAGAACAACTAAAAGGAAAAAAAAAATCAATTTAGGTTGAAAAGCAACAGAAATTAGATTACCTTGGTTAGTAGAAACTTGCCAGCAGTGTTGAAATTGCTTAATAATATCAAAAGCCACACCAGCAGTGTGAGGGCGTTGGCTTCTGTTGTAATATGCACATGTTTGCTTACTGGGTTAATTTTTTTTTTAATGTATCTCTTCCCTTTTCTCTTCCTGTTTTTATTTTCACGGAAATTGTCAGATAGCATGCGAGAAGCTGTACATTTGGGTGTTATCGTTCCTTGTAGAGGTTGCTTTCTTAGACTCTTTGATCAGTTAATATTTTGGATCAGTGTTGTGAAATGCTATGCATGATTTTAGGAATCTGAAGAAACTCCCTCCATCACAAAGGAGCCAGTTAGCAGCCCCAGGAACACTTTAGGATTTCTCTCTCTCTCTCTCTCTCTCTCTCCCTCTCTCTCTCTCTCTCTCTCTCTCTCTCTCTCTCTCTCTCTCTCTCTCTCTCTCGTTTATCACCAACACTAGAGTTATATGGAACCCTCGATCTTAAATTCTGAGCACAATAAAGTAGTACAGATAGCTGGGCACCTGTTTTATGGCCACCTTGATTCATTCTGCCACGGAGCTTCACCCAGTTGCAGTAATAGTCACAAGGGCTGCTCCAAAGCCACCGGGCTGTTTTTAGGTCATGAAGTCAACTTCCTGGAATTTCTAGGGAAACCAGTTGAAAGGAGGAGGACAAATGTCACTTTAAATAGAGATGTTTAAACCAGATTTCTGCCTGAGGGTAAAATTTAGGTCTCTCTTAGCCCGGATGTAATGTCTCCCTCTGCAGAGCAAGGCATTAATCAGGGCAGGGCATGAAAACGGGGGACGAAAACGGGTCCCAGTTGGTTCTGCCGTTGATGCCTTCCTTGCCCCAATCTGTGAGGAACATCTTACAAACATTAAAAGGCAGACACGGTACCTCACATCAATTTCTGAATTTCAGCACTGCAATTAGTTTCTTTAAAAGAAGCCCACATAAAGCTGGGGATGGGCTAAGATAAAACCTGGACCCCCTCGAAGCCATTTTAAAGGGGTGGATCTAGCACTTCATAAAATCAGATGTGCAGGGTTGAGAAGCATGCCGGAGAAGCACCCCTAAGTCAATGACCAATTTTTAATTCTATTCTAGAATATATTAAATAACCTTGATATATATTTTTAAATTATCCGATAGAAAAAAAGAAATGGCGATAAAAGAGAACGTTAATCCTTGGCTGTGAAGGATGGTGGAAGCTGCTAAGATGGTTGCTTAACCTGAGACAGATCATCAAATCCAACCAATATTATTTTGTCAGAACAAAAGCATATAGAGCCTGTGTCCTTTTCTGATATGCACAATGAAATTTTAGCTCAGTAGTGACAAAAAGATGGGCCAGGGCAGTCTAATAAATAATGAAAAAGGCATGGCTTAGCCATCAAAGCATACCGTTTAACCCCATTCTTTGCCATCCATATACACAAAGCAAACAATTTATATTCTGATCCTCTTGATACAATGGTATTTCTAGATAGTTTTAGGTTAAGAATTAATGCAAGTTTAAAATCCAAACTCTGTTTGGTTGCTTGATGCATCTCTTTGGAAATGATTTGGCGAGTTCAGCTCTGTTCTGCTTTCAAGGACTTTTCAGCCTTTGGACCATAAAGCAGCCACACTGCCCACTGTTGCCACTCTCCGTGACACTGCTGTGCCGGTCTATACGTCTGACTGTACTCCAGCATTGGACGGCAGAACAATCTAACCCCAACTACTGTCAAAATGGCAGTTGGCTGGTGGGGCGGGACTTTGGTCTTGACTAATGCTTTTTTTTCCCCCTTAGAGGATAGTAACCCAGAGTTACTAGTTTGCCATAAGATGGCTGAACCATGACACAATGTTGATAAACTTAGTACTTAGTGTTTATTTTCCGTAGAGTACCATGATGTAACCAGTTCCCAGCTTCCATTTAGGTAGAGAAAGAGTTGTTAAAAATGATTTTTCTGTCTTCCCTTAAAAGCAACATTTATTTTCTTTTTCTTTTTCTTTTTTCATTCCACACATACCTTCCACAGGGAAATTTCAGTCTTCTGCATTAAAAGCATCTGTCTTTTAGTGCTCGGTGCTGTGGTTATTGATTTGAAATTACTTTTCTTACACATCCTTTTCTCCACTAATTTCCGCCCCCCTTCCCTCAGTGCTAGGAATTGAGCCTTCTAGTTGCTACTAAGCAAGGCTCTCCCTATTGTCCCATCCCCAGCTTCTTCCTTGCCCTCCTCATTTTTCGATCCTTAAAGTTGTTTTCGTTCCTAAAGTCCTCAGTTTTCTTGTGGCTGTTGGGACTATCCTTTGGTAGTGCTGGATTCTGGTCCCATGTTCCAGCCATTCGTTGCCAGGTGCTTGCTGAAGGCTTCCTGTGAATCGACACAAGGCACACTGGAGACTGATAGGCTGTGTATGTTTACAAAAAGATGGATACGATACAAAACTACTTCATTGTGTCAACAAATAGAAATTATAGCCTAGAGTTAAGATACCCTGGGCTTCTGTGGTGGGGAATAAAATACCGGGCTAGTTGTGCTTTCTCTGATTGCTTTAATAGGAGAATAAAGAGGAACACTAACACCCTTTGCCTATTTGGTTGTGAGTGCTGTGGTACCCACAGTGTACACAAAAGGCAGTTCACATATTGTTACATCCTCCATTTTAAAATGCCTTCGCTTATTTTATTGTTTCCTGGGGGTGAGGGAGGAATCTAATGAAATAAAATTTTGTCTCTGTGATGTTTCTGTTATTAGCATGAAAATTAACCCCTGTTTATATTTTTGTTAGTTTTGCAGTCTGGGGTTAAAAAACTGGAGCCCAGCACAGGCAGGTATCTGAACCACACTCACATCCTATAATGGTTATTTGCTCATTAACAATGTTTTTTATTTTATTTATTTATTTATTTTTATTTTTGAAAGCATCTCCTTTGTGGGACATGTCGATTGAAGAATGTAATCCCAGGACATAGGAGGCTGAGGCAGGAGAATTGCCATGAGCTGGAGATCAGTCTGGCTTCTATAGGGAGTCCTTGTATTAGAAAGCCAAACCAAGCCAAACAAAACAAGAGTTAAAAAGAAAATAATGCTGCTAAGCTTATGAGTTAATATAAGCCAGAGCAGGTTAGATTTGGCTTCAGTTTCTAGTCCTTATTTACATGTTGGGAAGGGGTGGTATGGGTGATGGAAAGGAGAAATTGGAAGTGAAGGCATCAGACATTGTCTTCCCAGCAGTTTTGGGGGTAACACATTGTCCCCAAGACTTTGAAACTGCTCCCCACCCTTTCCTGTTGTGTGATGTTGGCAGACGTGCATCCTTGTTTATATGAACCAGGGGGAAGACGTTTTATCAATAGAGATTTTTTTTTGGGTAAAGGGAGATTAAAAGGAACTTTAAAATAAAACAAATTGTACAGAAGAGGAAAGGGCATTTACAACGTAGAGAGTGCTTTTCTTTCCTTTTTCTTTTTTTAATTTTCTTTTTTCATTGTTGAATTAATATTTTATCTTGAAAAAGAAATACTCTTTACAGTTTTGGAACTACAGAGAGAAAGATGAAGATAAAGTGTGAGGTGTGTTCATTCCACACATTTTTTTTTGGTCTTTCTCCTGCCAGTTGATCTCAGGTGGTCCCCCCCACCTCAGCGCCCCAATTGCCTGCTGTGTTCACATGGTGAATGGGTTGGTGTCTGTCATTTCAGGCTCGGTCAGTATAAACAAAGTTTTCTGGTTGTGTTTTATCCCCCATAATATGAATATAGCCCGTGGGTGACTGATAAGTTTAGGCGTGCTGCCAAGGCAGGCTACCTTCTTAACCAGGGCTGGGAATAAGATGATTGTTCGTCAATTACACATTTTCAGGAGGCATCCTCTTACCCAAATGAGAGAGCAGCATAGGCAGTAGTATTTAGCTGTGGCAAACATTTTTGCGAACCCTTGTTATTACCTGCAGAGGGAGCTTGTATACGAGATAAGCAAGTCAGGGCACGTTGCACTGACAATTTACCCTTTGAAAATTATGTTAACGACATAATTTCTTTTTGTGTGTGTAAGAGGTGGCTAGAAAGCAAGGTATTTTGAGGTTAGTCAAATTCCAGGGAAATTTAGTAGCTCAATTCTTACCATTTCCTGCATATATAAGACACAAGTATGCCCTGAATTAGTGCACATAAGTAGAAAAACAGTAAGATTAAACACACCGGGTTCATTCTGAGGTTTTCTTTTATTTTGGTTGAACTCGTAGGAAAGAACACATTTGAAAGGTGTCTAGTAACTATAGCTATTAAGAGATGACAATGTTTTAGGGACTTTCCCAGGTGACGTAAAATATTATTAAACAACCAGTAAGCACGAAGTAGCACATTGTATCCCTTCCCCGTCCGTGCACTTCCTCAGTAAATTAAATTAGATGACTGACTGTGTTCTTGTTTCAGAAACAAAGACTTGATCACTTGAGATTAAAGACTTGTGCTTGTCATAGTGAGCAGCTTAGTTGAGTGACACTTAGGCAAGGTGACCATCAGTGAGGGCATTACAGGAAGGTTTGAGGGGCTGTTGATAACTCAGAAGACCATGAATGCAGCGGGACAGGTAGGGCGTGGTTGAAAGCGGCTCTTTTCATTAACAGTGCCCATGGAATTCCTCAGACTTCTCAGCTCAATATGCAGAACTATTTTAACTCTAGACATGGGCATTTTAACAATCAGGGCAGTAAGCACGCAGGTCATTTTTGTTGTTTTACGTCGCCTGAATACATTTGCTTAACAGTACCCCAGTCTACTGAAAATGCCAGTGTCTGTTTTTACATTTTGGTGAAGTCATATTTGAGAAACTGCTTCTTACGGATACGCAAAAGGGTTACCCACTTATGTATTCTTGAAGAGAGATGCAGTAGTCTCTTTCCCTTGCCAAATTGGTGTGACAAACATACTTAGTTTGTATTTTAAAGGGCTTTGATTCTTAATGAAACACTGTATTGAATATATTATTTCATTAGCTAATCTTTACCTAATGCGAGGCGTCAGATCGTTGCTGGTATAGAGAACATTTCCCTGCAGGTGAGAAAAACGGTGTAATAGAGAGATTCTTGGCACTGACGTGGGCTTTTGTGTCAGTATTACACTCTGCGTTATCTCAACAAGTCTGTGGCACCGCTCTGCGGAGCATTCTCCTAACAGGGTAAGACTGTTAGCAACAGCAATTATTCTTCAACAGGATTACGGTGCCGCGCTTCACACAAGCACCACGTCCTTCTCAATAGCGTTCTTGATAGGCATTCCTTACTGCCAAGTTTGTGTCATTGTCTTAAATAATGCCACGCAGGGACATTTCTCATCCCGGTGGGTGGGTAGGCACTGGGAAGTGGAGCTCGCCAGTACAGTTCATTACACTCTCCCTCATCATGCCTCGGCTTCCCTCGCAGCGAGGTAAGGGTTACTGCAGAATTCATTCCAGAAAAACTGTGAGGCGAGGCGCTGGGGCTGTCACAGAGTGCATGGCTTCTGTGATGCTATTGGAAAGACACAGCTAGGGTAAGTGCTACTTGGATTGTCTTAAATTCAAACGTAGGCCGTTTATTTCACTGCTGTTTTCCCCCCTCAGCCTAATGAAATCTGAGTCCATTGCAAAATGTTTTCAAAAATGTTCTTGGAGAAATACTGCTGGTTGCTAACTATACTGGGGATGATTGTAGAACGAGTAGATGGCTGCCCTTTGCAATTTGAAGCAGCCCTGACAGTCTTTGAAAATTCTCAGATAATCTTATCATATATTCTTGAAGAATATCAATTCATGATGTATAATACCTCATGCTCGTTTGCAAATTTATGATTTAAGAGTAAATATGTATGTATGGGTCCTGAGTTTACTTGAGCAGACTGGCTTTTTTTTAAAGTAAGATATATTATGAATAGACTCTTACTTAAGAATAATGCTCACAAATAAGGAATGAATGAGCATAATGTTGAAGTAACTTAATAAGGGATTATAAAATTTGGAAGGTATTTATTTAAAAAAAAACTGGTTTTGGTCATCCTTAAATCATGAGTCAAAATATTATGTCAAGTACTTTGCATAGGGGCAGAAACTAAACTCCAAATAGTAATCACAGACTTGCTGCTGGGTTCAGGGGACACAAGGATGAGAAGTTATGAACCTGGATGTTTTCATAACTACGTGAGGAAAAAAAGCGAAGGAAAAATATTTACGATTCTCTTATATCTCTAAGCTTTAAAAGTTAACAAATTTTTTAATGATAAAATAGCAAGGCTGTTATTCTAATTGTTTCAAAGGAATTCCTTTTGTCTGTGTCACAGATTTTTCTCAAGTTGAAGTCTAGCAAAGGTGTAAAGAATACATTTTATTTATGTGCACTTTGTTAGATTTTTGTGGAACTCACAAAGTATGGCGAATTCAAGCCCGTTCATTCAAGAGTGAACAGGTTAAGGCCATAGCATATCAGATTTCTGCATTGAAATGAAATTGAAAATTTCACATTTTTCCTCCATTCATCGAAAGCTTTGCCTTTATATAAAATCGAACACATCTAAGGAAATATCAAAAATTCCAACTGATGCTTTACGGCTAACTCTCTAACGCCTGTGTGGCTTATGTGTTTCAATGTGATTGGGGACACTAGTGTTTTTGACTTAGTTTAAGAAAGAGAATAAACGTGGTAAAATTCCTTAATAACAGAACTTTATGTTATAGATCCAGAGAGTTAATTTGTATTCTTGACTCCTTAAGTCGAGCTTGATTTTACGACATCTATATTTGGACAAAGTATTAATCAAAGCAGAAGGTCCTATTGCTTATGCCAGGTCTCTCAGTGAAAAATTAGCCCAGATTCCAAGAAAATCCCTATGCAGTCCTTGTAGGACCTATGTGGGCGTGATGACAAAGCTGCTAGGATCCCTTAGCAGGACCGAACCGGTGTGAAGCATTAATACCTAGCCCACGGAAATTATTTGAATTATTTGAAGACAATCTCTGCTTTACCTCTGGGATTTAGGATAACAGCTGTAACACATTAAGATATTAGCAATACATTCTAAAACCACTTTTCTCTATTATAACTTCCATAAAAATTTAGCCTTGATTATTGCTTATAAAACATTTTATGGAATTATGATGACATAGGATTTATATAAATGGAGTGACACAATTACGTATGAATGAGCATGGTGGCTGGGCATCATGTCTGCACTTTGTGTTTTAAATGCATCGTCGTCCAGTGTGCCCACTTGATGGCTTAGAGACTGATAAATCCTGGATCCACTGCAAAGAAATCGCTCATTATTATTCTTGTAAAAGCATGCTTTATATTTTATTATACTGCAGATGTTTATGGCAAAATAGTTGGATGTAGTTTATTTAAAGTTTCATTCTAGGAACCTGTAAATGGAACCAGTAAATGAGAATAATTTAATTTGTTTTAGTTACTGTTACATTAAAGAAAAAAAACTTCACAAGAACAAAACTTAAGTATCTTATTACTTCAACAATATTTTAAAACATATTTTGTGTGTGTGCATGCGTGTGCATGTGTGCAAGCACCCTGGCACACACGTAGAGGGGTACAAGGTTGGCCTTTAAGATGGGGGCCACACAGGGGGTTCTGGGAATCTAACTCATGTCACCAGGAATAGCAGTAAGTGCATGACCTTCAGATCCTTCTTGGTGGCCCGCCCAGAGCTCACTTTTAAATACTGCACATTTCAAAATACTTGGGGTTGATTTTTAATACTTTGCATAGTTCTGAAATCCCAGAGAATTAGGAATTTGAGCTGTTTAAAACAGTAGTTAACTAAATAATTTATAATACATCTATTGCTTAAATATTTGAAGAATTTTAAGAATGACAAGGCTGAGGGCTGGAAAATTGCCATGACATTGAGGCCAGCCTGGGCTACAGAGTGAGCACCCTATTGTAAAAAAGCCAAGGCTAGCAAACCAAAACCAATAGTGAAGATATTATAGACTCCATGCACTGTGGTCTCTGTCCCACTGATGTGTGTTAATTCTATTACAATCAGAGGGGCAGTTTCGGGCATATTGTGCTCATATCGCCATGGCGTTAGTGTTGAATTAAAAATAAATTAGAAGCACATTATTAGTGTATTTTTATTAAGCAATATTGTCTGTTTGTAAAGAAAAACTTAGACTAGATCCTTTAGTCATTTATGCACTTGAAACTGGCCCTCTGATTGTAATAGAATTAACACACATCAGTATCAGAGTACTTCAGCACTCACTATTCTTGACATTTTTAAAGCATTTTATATATTGCTTTAACACTTTGAGCATGTCCTCATACAGATTAGCTTTTTTCTTATTATTTAGTCAAAGTGGCTTTTTGATAAATTTTTTTTTATCCCACTGAATTGCTGATGTTTTTTTTTTTCTCAAAATTTTTTTTTTCTGGGTGTTGGAGAAATGGCTGAAGTGCCAGGTACAGGGGCCTCATGCCTCTGGGCTTCGAGGGCATCTGCACTCACGTGGGACACATAAATCCGTTAGACTCGTACACATACAGAAATAAAAATCCTAAATAAAATGGAAAAATATTTTCCTTTTATTCCAAAGTAATTTCTGCTACTTGACACCACCCTCAAAAGAGTAAAATGTGCTGCAACTACGAGCAGGGCTTAACTTACTACAGTTTTATCTAGGTGACATGCACATTGTTCTCGTGTGACTTCTGATGTTCTCATGACCTCCCTGGTTACTACAGGAGAAGTCCCAACCGCCGCCCCCCCACCATGTTTGGCATTATTAAACTCTTGTGAAAGGTTTCCCTTAGTGCTAGTATGATACTTACTCAGTGTAAGCTGTGAATGGCCTCTATCAGTCCGCAAAAGTAAAACTTTTCACCACATCTTTTTTTTTGTTTGTTTGTTTGTGCTTTTTGTTTTCGTTTTCTGAAAAGAAATAAAAATTTCCATTGAAGATTTTTGAAGGAGGGTTGAGGGCTGTGTGTGCCGTGCCACCCTCAGTGTCTGTGAGTGGTGGGGTGGTTTTTAAAGGCACAGGGAAGCTAGTTTACACTCGAGGGGTGGGGTGGGGAGTGTGCACCATACACGGTTGATGCCTTTGATTTATTTGGTCATTTCCATTCCAATTTATGATAAATCAAAAGTTTCAGTGCTTCTGGCTGGAGTTAGCACAGTTGATCATCTCAGTCCTTGGCTGCAAACAGGATCCACTGTCCCTTACTTCTAATCTGTAAATTAGTGCATTTTTAAGATCCCGGCCTCAATTTTCCCATCAGGTATTGTTTTCTGTCAGACTCTACGAATCTGATAAAATTTTGTGGCAATTGCATTTTGTTGTTATTAATTTATATTTATTTCCTAAGAAGAAAATTGCGAAGATTTAAAAAGCATATGGAATTTGGAGCACAGGCCTTTGGGTAGGGAGCTGTAATGGATCCATCATTAAAGATGCAGAGAGTCCAACTGAAAATACTAGGAACTGTCACACAAAGCAGTATATAGATTGAGCTAGTAGCAACCAGTTCATTAGTTCTCCTTAGCAAGAGTAACTTTGCAAAGCACCTAGGCCTCTCTGAGTCTTTAGATCCACCAGTCTCCGAACGTTGACTCTTTGTTTGTGAAATTGGCTCTTTTAAAACCAAGCAATTATGAAAGTTTTAATATTTTTCATCATTTTAATATATAGGTTTTAAAAAGGGAGAGCTAGGGGTATAGATCACACGTGCTTAGCATGCTCAAGGCCCCGGGTTCAGTCCCTAGCACAAAGCCCAGACAGAGCCCAAAGTGGAATAGAGATGTGAAAAAGCAAAATGAAATATTTTAAGGTCGCCAGTGCAGCAGGGCGGAGGCAGATTTAAAAGTGGGATCCTTCATTTTTACACTTTCCGACAGTTACACATTTAGTAGATGTTAGAAGTTCACTGTACCTGAATTTTAAGTTTGGAGATGGCTGAGCACCCCAGGTGCCACATGCACACAAGCAACCTAGAGCAAGCAGCATGCGTTTGCTCTAAGGATACATGTAGGCTTTGCAGATTGCACGGAAACGAGCAGGTATCGTTCCCAGCCAGGACTAAAACCAGAAGCTTGCCCTGTTCTTTTAAAACGTAGAGCAGATATCCTGAGTGCTTCTTTTCCTGAATGGGCATCTTCCCATCTTTGAAATTGTTTTGCATATAAGACTGTTGATTTTATTGGTACCTCAGCTGACACCTTACACGGACATAACTGGGCTCAGTGATGGTCGTGAGACTTGGCAGCTGTCCTCTGTCTTTCACAGTTTAGTCTCCTCAGGCTGCAAGAGACTACCAACCCCGAATAATTCAGCTTTTTGCCATTTTCTTATGACTTTTCTCTCTCTCAGTTTCAAGAAACCATATTAATGTGTCCACAACTAGGAAATTTTGGTGTCACAAGAAGTATTTTCAAAGGCTTCTTAAAAATGCAATTTGTACTTAACTGATGTGTGGCCAAAGTTGTAATCAAAGCCGGCTACCCTCTTCCAGTTTGGAGCAACTGCCTCAGATGGTGTTCGTGTGAGTGGCAGGCGAGGGCTGGGGTTTGCTTTAATAATCCAGAGTATTTGCAGTGACTTGGATTTCACCTTGAGGATGTTATTTTTGGTTCCCTGTAATACCACAGAGGTTATTGTGGCCACACGTGTGGGTTCAAAAATTTGACACAATTTCTGGTACCAAGTTGGCCCAAATTACCAGACCAAAAATATGCATTTGCTTGCATTTGGTCTTCAAGTCTGTCTTTTAAAATACTGTGTTTTAACTTTTCCAAGAACAAGACCCCTGGTAAATACATTTCATCTTGTTAATCGGTAGGCTTGGGCTATGTTTGTTTCAGATGCACAGACCATTTTTTAAGGCTCTTCCTGAAGAAAGGTACTACTGTGTGAGGTTTGGGTTCACTGGGTTGGGGGAGAAACAGGATCTTTGCACATTGTGAGGATGTGACCAGAGGAAGTATAGAGGAAAGCCGTGGAAACTGCCAAGAGTATGCTCAAAGGGAGTGGTGTGGAAAGACCTAAAATTTCAGGCCTGTCAGAGAAGGACTGCAGGATACAGGGTGATTTGAGGTAGGAATGTGTTTGAAGAACACTGTTGGTTCGAACACTTCAGCAGAGCACTTCCACAGAAGATGGAGGAAGCTGGACTCGGCCTATTAGCTTGGATTGCACGAGAAAAGAGCTTGCTCTGCTAAGATTATGTAGACCATAACTGTTTATAGTCTCAGTTGAGAGAATATTACTTTGAATTGCTACTTTCTGATGTGGTGTAGCCACGAAATAGAGACAATCTATTGGAAAGGGATGGAAACCTAATTAGAAGCTGTGGATGGGGGATAGTCCTGCTGAGAGGCAGTGAAGACAGGCAGACGTTGTAATAATTGGGTGTGATCAAATAGGTAACGAAGTGACAATCACCAGGTCTAAGGTTCTATCCATACCCCGTCCATAGGGAGAGACATCTTCCTGTTTTCGTAATACTTAGAAGGGTGGAAAAGGAAACAGAAGAACATAAGACTAGACGCTCCCTGCCACCAGTTTGCTTCAACCTAACGTGCAGGTGGACTTACTTATTGTGATGCTGGAGGCTGCGACCCAAGGCCTCATACATACATGGTAGGCAGCACTCTACACTTGAGCCACACCTCCAATCCCAGTATGTGTATTTTTAATGTGATATTTATGCAAAAATAGACTTTCCTTCCTTCACTCTTATCCTCAGAAGTGGTTTTGGGATGAACTGCTGTGTGCTTAAATAGTGTGTTTTCCAAGTGTTCCTGTGAAATGAGACATTGTATAGTTTTAAGGTTCTAAGTTTAGATTTCCAATCACTTAATGGATTTATGAGCGTCTCAATAGTCATCAGCTTTGTAATCTATTTCAAACAAAATTCTACTTTATCTGGGGTAGATACATTGAGATGTTGGTCATTGTTCTGCTCGCTCTGTCTTTAGAAGCCTGGGATAAATAAGTTAATAGTCATTATTCATAAGTTTCCTTAGTTACAAGTCTGTCTACTTTCAGGAAGTATAGAAGTTTATCTGCCCCTGAATATTGATTTTTTTTAAATTCATTGCAGTTTATCTTTACTGAGTTAATTTTTCTCTTTTGTTATCATAAACTCCCCATGGCATATATTTATTGAATTAAATATAATTAATTAAATATACATATTTAAAAGTAGGAAGTGTTCTCTACTAACTTCATTCTTTATTAGAGCGGGAAACACTTGGTGGAATGTCAAAGCTTGCGTGGCGGTTTATACCTATACTCTCAGTAGGAAGAGGCAAGACGATTGCTATGAGTTCCAGGCCAGCCTGTTAATACAGACTGTCTCAAAACCACCAGAAACGGAGAAGTCAGCCCCATTCCTAGGCAGCAGTAATATTCAGTTTGACTGGTGGTCCTTTGTCATGTGTTAACTGAACAACAGCCAGGCTATACTCTGTCCATCAGTGATGGGTGGACTCAGAGCAGCGTCAACCACAGTGGGTTCTCAGGGTCTCCCTTTGGCAGGAGTTACTTTTGAATTAACCCAGCAGGTCTCATCCTTGCTAGACTAAAGCTATACCACTGAGCTGTACCCAAGCCTGAGTTTTGTTTCTGCAGGGGGACAAGTTTGATCAGTGTATTTTGCGTAGAAGGTGAGTAATGTTGAGATGATAATTAGGTTCACAACCTAGCTAGTTCAGGATGGCCACCGATACAGGGATGCTAACGGTAGAGTAGGCATGTGATCTCGGGTGCTCTGGGTGTATCTCAAAGTTGGCTTGCTTCTCGACAGGATGTTGTGATGCAGTCTGTTAAGATGGAGTTCCCAACTCAGATTGCCCTGAATAAATGCTTCCCATAGCTGACTTTGTTGTAGATTAAGGCTGGTGAATGCTGGTTCCATTGTTCAGGGGGCTCCTGTCTGTTGGCAACCGTTTTTATCTTTCAGATTTTGTTTTGTTTTGGCCAGATTCCCCTTCTTTTCTCATTTCTGCTCAAGGCTAAGGTCTCTCCCCCCATCCCATTCGAACTCTCTGTGTGTGTCTTGGTGTCTTTGTCTGCACTCCACTGTCTCTGAACCCCCTCTCTCTTTATCTTTCTTTCTCTCTGAACCCCCCCTCCCTCCTTCTCTTCCTCTCTCTCCTTCCCTTAATTTCTTCCTCCTTTCCTTTCTTCCTTCTCTCTTCCTCCCTCCCCTTTTATTATAGGTTTCCTAGTTCAGGTAGCTTAGCTGATAACCCAGTAACTACCATGTGAAAATTTAAGATCTAATATTGAAAACAGGAAGTATTGCTGTTGCTCGCTACCTGAAAATGTCGGAGCACTTTTCTCCACCCTTTCTTGTTACTTAAGTACAAAAGGTCGGGCTTGCCTTGTGATGCAATGGAGTTGCCCTGTGGGATGCATGACAGCAGATTCTTCCTGGCCTCCAGTCATAGCTCCAGCATCTCTACTCCCAGCATGCCTTGCCCCGTATCATTCCCAGGATCAGGACCCTCCCACCTATTGAGGTCTCCAAAAGAGAGTCAGTATAGAGAATGTCGTCAGTGGGTCTGGGCTGTGGGCTGGCTTCTCTTTCCTTCAGAAAGGATCAGTCAAGCTGGGGACAAGATTGAAGGTAATCGGCATGAAGAAAAGGGGGCAAACCGTACATTCCTGTTGGTGTGTGTGGAAGGGGGACTTTCATTGTGTTTAATGGGTTGTGGAAACTACAGCATCAATTTTGTAGAAAAAATGATGTTCATCATGTTTGTGAGGTAAAACATATAAAGAGATGTTTTCATAATATTATAGTACATCTTTTCTGAGGCTGTTGTCAAACCCTGCTACCATCGATTCTTCTAGCAGAATGTGGAACAAAGGCGTTTAATTTTACGTGAGATGCTAACACAGGTGGCCACGTTTTTGGCATCAGCATGTTCTGGAATGCAAAGAGCTATCTGTCCATGGCTCTTTCCTTCAGTGGGTGAGGGTACATCCCCAGTGGGTTAGCTTTGTCTTTTAATTGTGAAATGATAGGGTTTTTTATTTTATTTTTTGAGGGGGGCAGGAGGGTGGTTCCCTGCCTTCCAAAGTGCCTTATATTAAAATCTGATTAAAGCCTCATTGAGTTCTTGCTATCGCAGCTGAAGTCTACTGCAAATTGTGTTAGATGAAACTGAATAATAGCTATGGCTTGATTTAAAGTATTAATAAAGTCTAAATTTATACATAAGACTGTAGGATTTGGGGATTTTAATTTAGTGAAATGCCACATAAATGCCTTCGAGTTTAGTTTTAGGAAGTGTTTCCTGAGAAGCGCTTCCTTACCAAATTAGGGCAGACGCACACATCAGACCATTTACAGGGTCTGCTTATTAAAACCTGTTAAATTTCATATTTAATACACATGCGTCTCTTTGTAAATGAGTTGCCTGTGCTTATTGTCAATGTTGAATTTATGTATTATGGATAATTAGTTTGCAAACGCTGGTCTGATTTCAAAGTAGCCACAGCTTTTCGGTAGTCAGTGTGAATCACGGACTAACAGGCGACGTTCCACAGTGTGCGCATCTCAGAGCAGCTGCTGGTGGGATCCGTGCACACGGCGGGGGCGTTTACCTCTAGGTCCTTCAGAAGCAGGGTGGCCCATGAGCCACCGGTGGCCGAACTGGATTAGTGATGGTTTTCCGTTCATTCTTCATTCTGGGTTAGCAGTCGACTCAGGCCTTGTTCATGATACACAAGCTCTATGCCATTGACCCACATATTTACTTAGAATGGAGACAAATGTGTTTTTTTAAACCTGTATGTTACTCCTGTTCAATGATATGTCAGTGTTAAAGAGTTGCTTACTGATAGAAGCAGTTATTTTCCCATCTATTGAATATGTGAGAGTTGAAGCTTCCTTTAAGAGATTTGCAAACGAAACAAAATCATCAAGATTTTTAGGGTGCACTTTGCAACACAGGTGTCTAATCTGTTCATTTATGCAATTTTCAGTTTTTATCTAAAAACAAAACTCGATTCAATATTAGCGGCTTCATAAATTTCACATACTTAAATTCTAAATTTTTGTAAATTGTGAGGGATATGCATGTGTATGTGTGTGCATATGTGTGCATGTAAGTGTGCGTGTGTGTGTGTGTGTGTGTGTGTGTGTGTACTATTGCTGTTCTAGGTAAGCATTTCAAAGTTGTTCAGGATGATCCTTCTGCCTTGGACTAGAGCTCTGCAGGCTTTGTGTTAGTCGTAATTTGGTGCCTCTCTGCTTCCTCAGCCTACCATTGAGGAGACACAGCGGTTCTAACTTTTCCTCTGGAGGGCTTTGTCTGACTCCTGTCGATGCTGAGAAGGATAAGATGAGAATTTATATGATATCAATAAGTTCATCTTTCTGACCAAACGCTCATTTCTGTGTTGTTTCATGCATACTCCTCAGTGTTCCATTGAGAAATAGGCCTGCCCACGGGGAAAGGCCACTGTTTTGAAAGCTCTCCGTAAATTTGTTTCTAATTCAGATTGAAATTTGTCTCTGTTGTACCTGTGAGCATTTGACCCCCACTGACTTCCTCTGTGGCCCCCAGATCCTACACAGAGCATCCATGCTGCAGTGCCTTCCTTCACCTTCCTCCTGCCCTTGGCTCTTTGCCTTCCCTTCCAGAGTGTTTACCATGGCTTTGCTTCCTGCCAGGCATTATGAATGGCATCTGGCACTTTATGAAGTGATGGATGAGAAAGCCATGAGGTCTGTTTACAATTAGCTCACGAGCTTCTGAGAATGATTCTTCGGATACGTTTTGATATGAGTGAGCGCATCGTACCATGGTTAAAAATCACCTTGTCCCCCTAGTTTCTGTTGGAGGTTGCACAGAAGTTCCAGTTAGAGAAAACCAAGCGTTCAGCCTGCGTAAGGGGCAAACGATATTCTCTACAAAAGGCAAGTGGAGGGGTTGCAGGGCGGAAAGGATTCAGGCGGGGTATGGACGCCCACAGCAGCAAGCCTAGTGTGGTCTGAGATGATGAATGGAAGACTAGATCTCTACAAACTGGAAAATGCAGAGACTGGCCATTTTCCCTTCTACATGTGTGATGAAAGATAAATGGATTTAAGATGATGTTTTCCTCACAGTTGATGAATCTGTCTTACATGTGCTGTGTTAGCTACAGGTGTGCTCACTTCTCATTCCACACAATCAGGATTATAGCTGAGAACAGCCATACACCAGGGGTATATACACCTTCTTCAACACACCGACTGCAGAAGCACTTGTGTGCCTGCCCTTTCCCCTGGCCTTGTTGGCATTCCTGGGTGCCTGTGATACCAGATCAGTCCTTCCTACAAAGCGTGTACTCAGGACGGATGTTTTGTTGGGGGGCGGGTGCTGGTGGGGCTGGAGCTTGGAGGTCCAGCCTTACCCCCGCCTGGCAGGACCACCACCACTGACTCCAGTCTCTCTTTCCTTGTTTTGAGACAGGGTCTTTAAATTGTGCAGGCTTGCTTTGAACTTTGTCTGTTACCCAGAGTGATGTTGAACCTCCTATCCTCCTGCCTCAGTCTGCCATCTTGGATCACAGTCTGGGATCATAGGCCTTTACCACCAGGCCTGTTTCACTCTCAAGAGACTTAGTTTGAAGAAAGATAAACAGTGACAATTTTTATCAAGAGGTTAAAAACTTTCCAAGAATTTAGTTAAAGAGTTGACATCACCTGACCCAATCCAGCTGTCAACATGATGTAGAATTAGTGAGAGGAGACAGAAGAGGTCTGCTGATTGGCTGTTTTGGCATAACTGTACCAGGTCTGAATAAAATACTTTCACGTAGAAAAGAAGAGAGATCTTGTACGAAAAAAAAAACTTTGCAGTAACGTCAATTTGGAAGACATATTCACAGTTTATTGAGTGAATAGATTTGACCAAGCAGAGTATTAATAAGGACTTTTAGACTTAGCTCAGTTTGGATGTTTTACTAATTTTTGTAATTTTTAATTTTCATTTTCAATTTGTCTTTCTACCTAATACAATCTCATCCTTCCATGCAGGCCCTCGGTGCAGCTCCCTGTTGCTAAACAAACACAAATCACAGAGCGACAGCACTATATGTATTTGGGATAAAAATAAAAACAAAACAAAACAAAACTCTACAACTACAAAACACAGCTCTCTCTTTCCGCAACTCAAAGAGTGCTTTTGAGGAGTTTTGGCTTTAAACATCGATTGTGAGCTGAGAGCAGTGTGCTTGCTCATCTCTTAACACTTAGTAAGCTAGGTCCAAACAGAGTCCAAAAGTTCACCGCAAACACAGTGTTTTCTTTTTTACTCTTTCCTGAGAATGCATTCCGTTGTTAGCATAAGCTAGCAATCTGAAGTTATAGGTCGTACTCCTCCTTGCTCAGTGTGCCTGTCCAGAAGGGTTTCCCAGGACTGACTGTGGCAGCGAGGCTCCTTTAACACACAGCGTGCAAAGCGTTATTAATGCTAACAGTTGCCGCGCTGTAATCCTCTAGAATGATTGTTTGGGGCCAGCAGGGGATTTATTAGGAATGTATCCTGTGAAATTGTGTGTGTATAAGCTGCTACTTAGATTGTAAAAAAAATGCTATTGGAAACTGTTTAAAAGTTTTAGCTATAATTGGTACGGATGTATTAACTGTGCTAAAAGAAGTGTGTGTGTGTGTGTGTGTGTGTGTGTGTATGGTTGGCCCATGTGCCTTAACCTTTTTATCATTTATCTTCTTGTATTAATGGCACCGAATTATTAATTCATGAGCCTGGGTGGGAAGAGCGAAGGCACCATTTAAACGCGTGGCAAATTTATCCTTATCGCCAGAGACATGAAAAAAAGTCATTTTGTGTTATCTTTAAAATGGGAAGGACATTTTAAATTTTCATTTACAGTAATCCACTTTACTTCCAGTGAAACACCTAGATTACTACTACCACGATATAATGTTCTTATTAAGAATTTGCAATCTTCTCTCTTCTTTGTCTTATGTGCATAATACTGTAGAAAAGTTTAGCCCTCCTCTACTTTCATGTGACATCTGTTGTAGCTTGAGCTGGTACTTTTATGAGTTGTGGGTTAAAGTTCATTGCGTCTTAGTGGGCATTACCTTTGCAGAAAGTCACATTTGCTAAAAATAAGGATATTAAAGAACTTTGAAAATAATAATTTTCAACTAGTCATTGTATACCCATTATGACTTCATAGTTATTTGGAGTAATATTAGTGATTCGACCTTGTAGAAATTTTAGAATTTCAGTGAACCCGAATTTAGCAGTTTACCAATATAACTAGGATAGATCCCGTGTCTCTTATATGGGCAAGGGCCAGCAGTGTTGGAAGTGACTTCTCCATCAGCCATTCCCATTATGCACAGGGTGTAGTTCCTAGGGTCTTCTCTCAACCTCTTTACTTTTGAGGCTCTGGTTACTCTTTTGATAGCATTTGCATTTTCCAATGACTGACAAAGTGGGAGGATTGCCATGATAAAGTCCCTCGTTCTCTTGTCTGGAACAATGTCCCCAGCACTGTGAGTGGCACGTACAGATGGACCTGCTGGCATGGAGATGAACACCTCTGTCTCTTGTCCATATAATAGTGTTTGGGTTTTCTCACCAGCATGGTTAATGTTCAGATTAATTTTCTAAAGCCAGCAGACTGAGGGGTGTAGGTGTAGACCCCGATCGTCACATGTTCATTACAGGACTGAGAGTTTGTGCATCTTCGGTGTGGGTCAGCCAAGGCCAGCCTGCATGAAGCTGGACTCTTTGCTACCTAGTCATGCTTAATCGGTTGACCTTTTACCACAAAGTTATGTAGTGACAGAGACTATTGACTCTTACAGCCTAAACTGTTAACTCTTTGGTCCTTGACAGATGATGTTATCTGATTCTTGCTACGATGCTGCATAGTCCCTGCACATAACCTGATGGTTTTACCCTTTCCAAATAGAATGAAGCAATTCCTCACTTTAGATGTAGGAGATCTAAACTACCAGGAGCTCCAGTGGGTCCTTCCTCTCACACCAGCTTCTTGGTTTTTGGGAATGGTGGTGGTGGTGGGGGTCTCACTGTGAATTCCAGGCCAACCCTGTATGTGTGGTCTTCCTGCTGAGACTAAAAGATACCCACTGTGAGCTCATCCTGCCCTCAAGCCAGGCTTTCACTCTCACTCAAGTCCAGGCTGGCCCTACTCTCCAGCATCCCAAGTGTTGGGATCACAGGTATCAGATTTACACTTTTGTCCTCTTTTCTTGTATGTAATGAAGTCAGCAATAAGCAGTTTCCCCTTCAAAGTTCTCTAAATTAAAATGTTTTAAAAGTCATTACAGTATATACACTATATACCGTGTATATTCATTCATTCATTAATTCCTCATCAAATGAGGAAGTCTCGTAAGTTATTTAAATACTGCGTGAGTTTTTGTGAGTTTTTAATAACCTGATTTTGCTTTTTGTAAGACACTGCTGCTTTATTGTTTCCTATGTGTCATTTTATCAGGGGTTGTGAAATTACATTTGATTTTGAAAAATCACTTTTCTCAAAACCTCAGGCTTCTTCCAACTGTTTGAGTGGGACAGCTCTAACATAACTTAAAAATGTCTTAAACATGTATTATCTATTAACTGTTCATAATGATAAAGTTGGTATTTATTTCTGAAGATACGTGTTGACACACTCCTTTCTGATATTGCCTTAAACTTTTACAATAGGATCACAGTCTTAGCCAAGGCTTTCCTGGACATCTTTGTTTTTTGGAATTCTGGTTTTGGAAGACAACACTTCTATCTGCTCATTTATTTGAACTCAAACAGTCTCCTGTAACACTGGTAGTGGATTTAATTATTTAGAAACATTTGATATATTCCCTTTATCTAGAAATTTTTAAAAAAAACATAAATTTGAGTTTTCCTTGTAGACATTAGTAAATACACATGTGGAGGGGGACTTGGAGACCTAAGGGGACCTCACCTCACAGGCTTGCTCTTTCCTTAAGTCCCTCCTGTCATACTGATTTTGACCGTCTAGTTTTCTGGGAAGGTGGCGTATAGACTACATGAATAGAATATGATTACTTACGGAATCGTAGCTGCGGATGGAACAGGAGTTTAGTCACACTACGGAAACCCTTTAATGTTCTCCTTGATAGTACTTAGGGTGAGATCTGTACCGAGAGTCTGCAAGTGGGAAAATCAGAAAAACACAGTTGTTGACTTCCTACTCTCCTATGCAGCTGCTGAATTAGAGACCCAGATGTTTGTCAAGGGTCCCAATTCCCAGGAGGCAGGTTGTGTGCTCTCAATCTCAGCCTCAGATGTCACATTAAAGTTGGTATCAGGAGATCTTGGTATAAGGCAGAAACTCTGTTGCTGCCTTCCTTCTTGGGTATGAAATATATTTGTGACGATGAAGTTCTAAGAATTTAGTCATTATTTGTTTTATATATTCTCTATTTGGCATTTTCTAGTGTATTTTAATTCTCCATAGAGTTTTAATTTAATCACAGTCTGGGTATTTTTCTAACAATTCTCTTAGAACGTACTAGACTAACTATTGTGTGAAATAAACAAAAGGAAGACATTGATTTCAGAATGCAAGGTCAGAAAGGCCTCGGAGTTCCTCATTAGCCAATGAGAAGCAGGTAGAACGCTAAAATGACCCACTTCAGTGTGAAAGAAGCACAGAGTTACACGGAGCTATATAAAAAAATGGCAGTCTCCAAGGGAGAGCTAGCCTGCTTACTAGTTTATTGCAAACCTATGGTGCTGGGCACCAATCTTTCTTTTTCAGCTTTAAGCTTTATTTTCTCTTCAGTTCATTTGCTTGTCAGCCCTTTGTTGTTGGAGATAGCGTAGCCCAAGCTGTCTCTGAATATGAAGTAGTCTTCTTGTGTCAGCCTCCTGGAAACTGGAGTTACTGCAGGAACGAGAACGCTAGGTTCTGCCTAGACATTTTTTAGGTTACCTTTTGTATTTTTAAAGATCATTTGGATGCTTCTTTCAGATTGCCTCATCACCTCTGAGAAACCTCTGATGGTGAGGGACTGTAGTAACGTACAGCAGGCCTGGTTGCTGGAATTTCACTTATGGTTGTAGACACAGGCCAAGAGGGAATTTGACTACGACTCCTTCTATGATAATTAAGGCGCATTGCTAATTAGATGGGAGAAAATGTTTATGTTTGTTTTTCTGACTTAGAAGCCACTTCCCAGGTAGTTTGATTCATGAGATTTATCAGTCTGGAATAATTTGTTAATTTATAACATGTAATTGTTAGTGCTCTAAATAGCAATATAAATGGGTAAAATTAAGGTAGCTCAACTGGAAATAGTAAAAATTAAGTTAATACATAGTTATCATTACCTAAGGGATGTTAGCTTTGCTCATGTAAACATGTTGAAAATCAACTCATTATTCTTCTGGGTTTCTAGCACTTTCATAATCACAAAATGACATTGTTTACATTTTTTCATCCGAAAGTAAGTTATATTAGAACGCAGGCAGTGCGTTTATCTGATCCACTTCCTCACTGGACCTCGTGACTTTAGACTACGGGTGTGTTTCCCAGCCTGCTGGCTCTTGCCCTGGAGCAGCCTGTACGTTTCTCACTTTAAAGTATGCAGTGTGTCCATCAGGTGTGACTTAACTTTTGTCTGCTTCTTCATTTGCTAGGCCGTCATCCCGGCTGTGTATGCACCTAGCTTGTTTTTGACCCTGAGGGTGAGCTCCCATTGGATGATACGGGCTTTTCTCTTACTCTCCTGAGTGTGACAACTAGAAGTTGCTCAGTAAGACCCTGCTTATGGGTGGGCCTGTGGGCAGTGGTCAAGGTCAAGCTGCCCTCTCAACCTTGGTGGGCATGTTAGCTCTTCCCCAGAAGCAGCTGAGTAAATTCAGAAAAACAGCAAAGGAGTCTGGGATTGGACCCTCCTAGCAGCCAGCCAGCTTGTATTCTTACAAGGATTACCAACTGGGCCTCTCTCAGATTTTCCTTGTAGTCTTGGTGCCCATATTTGGGTATTTAGCTAACAAACAAACAACAAGAAAGTGCCTGAGCACAGGGAGTGTGCGGTGTGGACACCTTTAATCTGCAGGTAGAGAGCATGGGGGTGCTGGTGCAGGCAGGACCAGCCAGAATTGGTGAGCTGGCAACCGTAGACAAGCTCAGAGGATCCGTGGAGGACCTTGCCTCTGTAACGAAAGGGAGGAGAGATGAAGAAGATGCTGAACATTCGCCTCGGGACTGTGTACCACATATGTGGGTGTATGGGGACATATACACGAGGACAGGCGTACTGCACACCGTCTACAAACAGGTTATAAATACATGCATAGCCTTTCTGGGTCAGGTGTATTGGCAAAGCCCTGCGATCCCAGACTTTGGGAGGTGGAGGGAGGAAGAGAAGGAATTTAAGGCTGTCCTGAGTTAATCAGGGAGTCTGACCTACTTGAGCCTGTTTCAAAAATCCTAAATCATTCATTCATTCAACCAGAATAGCTTTTCCTTTCCCCAAAGAGGAAACCAACAATAACAGCAAGAACCCTGTCAGTATCCCCCAAATGCTTTCTAACAAGAAGTACAAAATGCTGGTAAAAATTTTTTTTTTCAAATATAAGTTTGAGGAATGTGTGTCAGCTTTCCAATGTACACAGTGCAGTAATTTCTCTTGCTCTGTGACTGTGCGGGCCCCCACCCCCCACCCCTTCTGTTTGGAACTTAAGTTACAAGTTTTCTGTGCTGTCATAAGATGTCCCCCATACTGGTTTGAAAATGACAGCTATTTGTTTTTGTCATTTCAACTGGATGGGTTTTAATGAGGAGGATGGCAGCCTGCCCCGACTGTGCCCGGTGTCCACAGCTTCAGCCTCTTTTGCGGGCTCAGCAAGACTCCTAGATGATAGCATGAGACGGAGGCAAGTGGGAGAATTCCCGAACCCTTTCTGCTCCTCTGTGCTCCAGAGGAGAATTTATTCCTTCACAACGAGGAGGTTTCAGTAAAGGGTAAGACCAATGACTCTTACGGGGACCTTAGCGGGAAGTGGTCAGAAAGCACTTGGGCATCGGCACCCTTGTCTGCTGGGATTAGACACGGGCAGAGAGGGGAGGGTGGGGCTACTGGCTGGCCACGTGGTTGTAAGGTTTCAGCCTTGCCACTTCCACCCCCCTCCCCCTCCAGTGCCGTCCTTAGGAAGGGAAGGAAATAAACTCAAAGCCCAAAGAAGCATCGGGTGTTGAGAAAGGTTCTGATTAGTGAGTTTGAAGGTTTGCTCTGGGCATTTGTTGGTGGGGAAACTCGCAGGGCTGTTGGCATTTTCTCAGGTCTGAGTGAAGAGGGCTCATTCTAACCTGCCTGTAATGGATGGAACAAAAAGTACTTATGAAAACTGAAAACCCTGACTGAGCTTTAGCTAAGCTGAAATGAATCTGTAACTTACTGGGGTGCAGGGGTGTGGGGAGGCTAGTCTCTTCCTCCTACCAATTTTTGTTAGTAAAATATGGAAAAGCTGCTTTTTTCCTGCCCCCAACCCCTACTATGTTGGACTGGGAAGCCCTGCCTGATAAGGATTACAATTTTATAGTGGAAATGAGATCAGAAAGAGTGATTTTTGTGAAGCCATCCTTTGTTTTCATTTAGAGTAGACATACATTTATGTGTCGACTCTAGGCTCGCCCGGAGCTTGCTTGCTTTATTTTCTGTAGTATGAGTGTGTATGCGCTATCAAGGACTCGTGACTCTGGTCAGTCTCAGGCTTAGAGGGCTCTTTCCCTTCCTGGCTCTCAGCAGGCTTCTCTCTGCATTTAGCCAGTGTTCTCAGTAGGGAAATGATTCTTCATTGTAGTAACCTTGCTTTTGGTAGAGAACCCAGCTTCATTCATCCATTGTAGCAAATTTTTGTTAAATTTCCTTTCCCTTTAATTGTCAGGGATGTTAAGTTCTGTTGGCTCAATGATGATGCTTATCGGCGATTCAGCCTTCTATCTTCTGTCCTTGTAAATGTGATTTCTGGCCCACCCCACGTAAAGACCTGACTGAGAACTGGTCAGTGGTGTTTCTCTTTCAAGTCTTTTCCCTGACAGTTTTAGGCACAAGGATGTTTATTGCAGCTGTTAAAAAAGCAGGTTATGGACCACAGTTGAGTCTGAACCGTCCAGGGCTGTAGGGTTGTGCACAGTGCTGAGCCGTATTCCTGGAAGTCACTCCCCAGCTGGGAAAGGCTTCCTAGTAAGGGATACATTAATTGACTTTTTACGTGGCTGAGTAATAGGATGTGTAGATCTGAAGAGGTCACAGCCGAGGCAGGGGAGACAATGACTTGCGGTTCACAGGAACAAGTTAGGATGAAGTAGCTGGGATCGTGTTGTTTGGAGAATGAGACGAAAGCCTAGGAGGTTGCCCATCAGAAACTTGGGTTTGCTGAAGATTCTAATTAGAGCCAGTTCAAGGAGTCCCGCGCACTCCCCAGCTTTACTGCATTGTGTGATACTTAGTATAAACTGTTAGACAGCCTCAGTCACTCTGCCATTCTTTACCCTTGCCCTGCTAAGTTTTCTGATGTGTTTGGAAAAAGATTTCCTGAAAATCTAAACACAAATAAGCAGTTAATCTGAGGTACTTTTCAAAGTAACTTTTTGATTGTTGGAAGGATATTTAGTACCCCATTTCTGATTTTGTTCCTATGTATTTTCCTTTGTGAAAAATACAACTATCATCTATCTATCTATCTATCTATCTACCTACCTACCTACTTACCTTCCTACCTACCTGTGCCCAGGAGACCCTTCAACAGTGATCCACCTGCCTCAGTCTCCAGCAAGTTCAGACTGTAGGTCTGCAGCAGTATGCCAGGCTGTGTCAGTGCTCTGAGCTGGCATTTGCAGGTAGTGTGAAAGGTTGGTCTGGTAGCCCTGTGAATGCCTGCCAGTTTCCTTGGGCTCCAGTTCACTTCAAGAACAAAGCTTTTTGGATCCCTTTCACCATATTTATTTATTCATTCTATTCTTAGCTGATTGTGGTGTGTAAGTATTTCAGTTTTCATTAACATTTGCTCAGTGAAGGGTTGTTTTTAATTTGGAACACAGCAGTAAAATCTGACTTAGTTTTCAAAAATTGCACTCAACGAATGAACTTCTGGAAACAATTGTACTTGATGTGAAAGTGATTCGTTATAGGTTGTAGGATGAGGAAAATAAATTTGATATTATTTTCCTTACTGCACAGGCAGATGAACGCCATCTTTATTTGCATAAAATAATCTACAATTTTACACATTCCAGAATCTTCTGTTTACCAGAAACAGCCAATTATACTGGGTCTCCCAGTCAAGTGGACTGTGCGTTGTAAAGTGTGTTTCACATCTCAAGCCTTAAAAGTACATGGGCTTTCAGTGCGTAAAATCTGCTTTTGTAGTCGGTGTGCTGGCCAAAGACCACAATAGAGGTCTTGGTTATGTGGTTTCTCTTGCCTTTCCCTCTCACAAGCTGTCCTGTCTTGGCAGCCGTTTCCTACAAGGCAGACATCAGCTCTTGATTTTTTCCTTCCTTTTCTCCCCACAAACAAGGACTCTTTCAAATAGTGGGTGACCAAAGACAGACGGATCTTGGATCGCTGTAAGAGACTGGAAACGGGTTTCAGAGTGGTGTAAGTGGGCAGGCTGCCTGTGTGGAGAGCTTGCTCGCTGAGAGAAAAGAACCTCTTGGAAGGAGAACTTGGACAGGCAAAACTTCTTGCTTGAGTATGGAGCCATCCAAAGGCTGGCTCAGTTTTAGTTGTAGCCATGAATGCATATCATTCACATATTGAATTTTTTTCTCAGCTGCCTGGTCAGGTGACTGAAGAGATTGAAGTGTGTGAGAAAAATGTTCACCGATGGGTGAGCAGTTGGGTGTCAGAGCGCTAACCTTTTGATCTGTCTAACGTACAATAATTTTCAGCGTTGAGACAGGAACTTTGCCACACACAGGAGGGTGGTAAACTACCAGTTTACTTCAGGTTATCTTTTGACTATCCCTGGGGGAGATGATAAGAGCGAGTTGGCTGGCTCTGCATATGGAGGGGCATCTTGTCTACATTATGTTTTGATGTCTTCCTTCTTTCTGGGTCATTTGAATTTGGAGGAGGATGAAACACGGCGCCTCTTTGTTTTTATTTTCTTTCTTTTGATAGCGAAGCTTTTGCTGGTGTTCTTAAAGCTGCGTAATCCCCACAGCTCCCCTAGTCATGGCCATACCTAAAACTCTCTTCAGAGCTCAAATATGGGCTGAAGTGTATATATGCATACACAGGGGTGTAGTTAGACATAGTTCTATCCCTTAACCTGTAGGCATGATAAAACCAATTCCTTATAATAGAAGTGTCTCGATCGCCTTTCATCTGAGACCGGTGTGGATTTTTTATATGCAAATGCTAGGGAGTAGATTGAGAGTAATTTGTTTCTTCCATCCTTTTTGGTATATTTGCTGCTGACAGCTGTGATAATCCCTTTGTAGTTTGATGAATGTTATGTTTCAAACCATTTAGAATTTGACCGCTTTTCCATTGAAGTCACATCAGTATAGAATAGAGGGAACTGCTAATAGAACGCGGTACATGGAGTCTCTAACTATGAGTAATTCGGGTGATATGACAGAATACTTGATGAGCAGGGGAGTGCTGGGTTGCTGTTATTTTTCATGTTAGTGATGTAAATCAGCAAGACTTGGTTTTGAGTCATTGGTCCAACCGGAGAGAGGCAAGGAATTGAAGTGGCTTTATCTTCCCTCTTTATAAAACTTCAGTTAACACTGGGGTTGGGAGCTCAGTGGTAGAGGTCTTGCTTAGCAGTTATTAGCCCTTGGTTTAGATTCCCCCGTCCTGCCTACCGCCCAACAGCAAACACTTACCAGCTTCACAGCTGCAGCTTGTGAGGGGTTCTTTAACAGTGGTTTTCTTAACTGTGGGTGGCTGGACCAGGAGGTTCAGGTATATTCGGGAGCTGCCTTCATTTCATGTGCATTGTAAGGCTCTGTGGCTCCTTACAGTACCCTACAGAGAAGTAGACCAGTTGTCTGGAAGACTCCCCGTGGTCTGTCCCTGTGATCCTAGGAGCTGAGATTCGGACAGAAAGACCCTGAGTTTCAGAATAACCCAGAATTAGATGCTGTCTTAAAAAGAAAAGAAAAGAGCCCCCCCCCCCCATGGCCTTGAGGATACAGTACTTAAGTTTTGGGTCTATATTCAGGTTCAGTAGACTTGGTGATGTCACTTTGATCATAATTCCCATTTTCCTAAGAGGAACGCCACGCTAGGAAAGCTAAAGCAGTAAAGGGAAGTTGTCCTGAGACAGTAACTCACTGCTCATGTTGTGACCAGGTAGCAGGGGCATAGTGGCTGGAGATGGCATTTTGGTTGCCTGTGTTGTAAATGAACATATACCCACATGCTATCAACTGTTTACCTTTGTTTAGAAAAAAGTGACCTCATCAGCTCTGGAATCTGTTATACAAAACGTTAAGATACACTGCTGTTACTCTGATCATCACACACTCACGTATTCATACCTTTATCTAGAGATTTTCTGTATTCTAAAGCTAGTTCTTTGATCAAAAGGTTAATGTCGTAGAGAGACGGATGTATTCTCTCAAGGGATTTTCTGAGCTTCCATGCTTTCCTGAGATACTATCATTACTAGAAACCGCCCCTCCCCTCCACCTACACATATATCTATGAATATGATTGTCTATACATTTTGGGAGCCTTTTCCAGCATGTCTTAGGCATTGTGTATGTAGGAGCAGCTACCTTCCTGGATATGCGATCAGCATGTATTTCATAGCTAAGAAATGGAGAGAAGGGAGTTTTGTTGCTTGTGCATTTGCTGTGACGACATACAAGGGTCTTAAAGTGAGTGATTGATTTGTTTGTTTTTTTCAGATATGAGGATCAATGATGCAGACTGCTGGGTTCGATGAAGCTGGGCATTTATAACTAGATTCATTAAGGAATACAAAGAAAATATTTAAAGGGATCAATAATGGTGTCTTCTGGCTGCAGAATGCGAAGTCTGTGGTTTATCATTATAATCAGTTTCTCACCGAGTACAGAAGGTAAGACACATTCATTCTTTCTAAAACCCAGGAGAACCTGAAGGGTCTTAGCTGCTTTGTGTTAAAGTGGCTACATTGTTGTTCTGTTATTTTAAGAACGGGTGTTGAGTTCTTTCCTTTTTCTTTGTGATTAAGTTACTTTCATTACACTGTTTTCTCGTATAAAAAGTGCTAGATACCTTATTTTGTATTCTATATCAGATTATAAATTTACAAAATAATTCTCAACATGTACTGCTTGCCCTTATTCCAGAAAACTTGAATTCTTTTGTCCTCAATCCTTGCACTTTAGCCTTTTCTTTTAAACTCTGTTTTTGAAGTCTCAGTACTCAGTTTTACTTCTGAGTCATATTAGTGCAGCAACATCTGCCACACTCTGCAGTATGAAAGAAAGACAGAATTTCTACCATTGAATTATAATTCCATTCCTTATAAAATGTGTAAATTATAAATAATTGTGAGTATAGTTTTCATCACAGACTTAATTTTGAAAGAAGTACACTCAAATGGATTTTTTTAAAAAAATTCTAAACAGTGAGAACTATCATTTATTAATTTCTAAATGGAGTTTTTACCTGTAATTTATAGTTTTCATTATTACTCACTTAAAAAAAAAAGCTCACCCAGGTGCTCTTTAGACCAGGCTGGAAAGATGTGACCTAGTAAAATCCAGCTAGGAGATCATGGCAATGTTTGTATTTAGTATGAGACATATTAACCTTAAAGCATCTTTTAAAAACACCTGCATATACAGTGGAGTTTTTAATCTCAGTATAATAAAACACTGGGCTTATTGGGCATATCTTTCAGTATTCTAGTTTTTACATATTAATAGAATGATCGGGAAAAGGTACATTATCAACTCTAGAAAAGCCATAGTCCATTGTCCATTGTCTTTGTAAAGAACTTCCAGCCAACTCAACATTTTCATTTTGTCAAAAGGAATTGTTCAAATTACTTGGTTTAAAGTTGCATTTTCTGCCTGCTCTCCCTGGTTTTCCTGCATTGGATATGCTAGCACAACTTAATAATGTAATTTAAATGATTAACATACTTAGATATATTTGAATAGTTCCATATCTGGAACATACATATTCACTTGACAGTTACACGCAGGCTAGTATTTAATTTGGAGATGACATAGTTCTTTGCTTTAGAGGTGCAGATAGGCAATCTGAAAGTGTGTTATGTTGGAATAACGAGTACTATAATGATAAACAGGCGGAAACTGAGTTTAATAATAGGAATCTCAGGCTTGGATTGCTGTGAAAATCATATGTATGGTCTATAATTTTGCATCTGTTTTTTTTGGGGGGAAAACACTGTCTGAATTCCTGCTGTTATATTTGAGTGTTTTTTATATGTTGAAAAAGATTCCAGGTGTGGACCAACGGCTCATTAGTCCAATAATGGAAAAATTTCCAATCAAGATGGAGAGCCCTCTGCCAGTACAGTAGCTTCCCTCTGTGGGGGGGCAGAGTGCAGTGGCTTTTTCATGGCACACGGTCGGTCATTTTATTTTGAGTGTCACCTCTCAGGTCAGGATTCATATCCGCTCTTAAGAGAAATTTCATTTTTGCCTCATCAGGCCAGGGTTGTGTTGCTTTGGAAGGAATTCCCTCCTACTGGCAAAAAAAGAGCCTGGGAAGGACTCACACTGCTGGCTTTAAGAGTAGCCACAGTGATCACACACCGCCAGAACATGTCCCCACAGAGGCACTCGAGTTTGTTTTAGAAGAGTTGCATGTGACACTGGCTGCCTTTATTACCAGATATCAGATAATGACCCAAGGATGCCCGTTGAGAAACTAATCAAAGTTAGGTGTTCAGGCGACGGGACAGAAGTAGAAATCCAACTCTCAGCCATTAAGTTTCTTCTTACATGGATTTTCTTTTTCTTCTTTTCATTGTGTGTGTGTGTGTGTGTGTGTGTGTGTGTGCGCGCGCGCGCGTGCGCACACAGGTGGGGCATGGTCTTCTAAGTGTGTAGAGGACAGAAGACAACATAGGTAGCTCTGTTTTGTCACACTCTGAAGACTCATTTGTCTAGATTCAAGATGTCAAAATGGAGTTAGGCGGGTGTCATTAAGCCCCAATTGTCCTATTGTCTCTGCCCCCACAATGCCATGTCTCACTTTTTCCGTGGATTCTGTGATTTGAACTCAGGCCCTCAGTCTACATAGCAAGTTCTTAGCGGAGGTCTGGAGTCATCTCCTCACCATTCCTTGCAGAGATGAGAGCTGTTTGTACCACTTCCAGTGCCCTCGTGACCGCTCAGAGGAGGGTGCCTAGCTGGGTTTGTCCCTTTTTGCTCTTTATTTGATGTTGAACGTGAATGGTTTCTTGAGATTAAGAGATGCACACAGTAGGCCTCTAACACAGGAGCTTGTGTTCCTTTGCTGAGGACGGGGACTCAAGAACCCATTGGGGTTCAACATGCCATTGCAGTGTGACATCCTGAGATGTGCCATGGACTGAACCTGCCTGCCAAGGCCAGGGGCAGGATTGGATTCATGGCGTTATCTACTATTTTTGCCAGTTTTTTTACCCTTTCAATAAAATCTGAAAAATAAGAGTGAAGGCCCCAACCAAGCTGTGCATCGACAAAGTTCACGGCCTTACCTACAGCCTCAGGACTTTTGTTTCCTCCAGTGGATGTGCTTTGTCCTTGGAAGAAGTGTGGCGGCTTCATGGAATTTTGAATTTGGTCTGTATCGGGACCCATGAGAGGTGACCCTCCAGATTTGTGAGGGACCTATCAGTGCTTAGACAAAGCTTGGCACTACGACATAGTTCTTGTGCAAATTCTTGCACTTTTTATTATTTGTATATCTTCCCAGCGCTGGGCTGGAATGCAGGTCCTTGTGATTGCTGGGGGCTAACTCTGCCACTAAAGTGTGCCCTCACTGCTTCCTGTGTGCACCAAAAAAGCAAATTCCATACTCATTCGAAATGCTTGAAGATGATAAAACTAATTAAAAGTTAGCTGCTTTTATTCTGTTTGCCCACCAGTTTATCGTGTGTGTGTGTGTGTGTGTTTTTTTCCTTCAAAATAGAAACAGGGCTCTCTTAAGTTTCCTATGCAACTGTGAAGATTGTAGTGTCTCTGTGTACACAGTGATTGTATGAAGATCATACTTTGAAATGTCTTGTAAGCTTTCCATTTAATTGATTCATATTTCTGTAGAGCTAACCTTACCCTTACTAGTTAGGTCTGTTGAGGACCTGGCATGGTTTGATTATTTTGGCCAATTTTTATAAGGATAGTAACCCACTGTGGAATCATGTATCAGTAAGAATAAAAGTGAATTGACATTTTATGTCCTAGAGAATTAAATTATGTTACATAGTGGGGCCCTGGCAAGTATAAGTCAGACACATGGAAGGCTCCCTCCCTCGAGGGACAGGTCACAAGGAACAGCAGCTCTTCAGCAAAGCCCATGAGAGGGGTTTTAGGCAGAATTCTTCATGCCATAAATGTATCGTTAGACCTCAGAGCTCTGAAGTCTAGTTAGGTAACTCAGGTTACATTGTATCTTTAGACCTCAGAGCTCTGAAGCCTAGTTAGATGATAACTCAGGTTACATTGTTGCTTATCGCCTTTTCAGAGAAAAACGTAATAAATGCAAATGGTAAATAAATATTCACATTTTTATATAAATCAAGAAAATCTGAGAACATACTGGTGGATATAGTTGAAAGCCAGTTTCCAAATGGCTTTTTACACTAATGTTATTAGACTAAGCTGATATTTATGGATAAGTATGAATTAGAAAAGTTATTTTGATATGCTAATATTTCAGAAAGATCTGAGTTTTGTGTCGGGGGGAAAAATGATTCTTCTCCACAGCTAACCTGAAGCGAGAGTAAGACAGTTCGGATCACTAGAATAATTTTTCTTTAATTCGCATGATATAATAAATATGCATTCCCATGAGCCTGCATGCACATATGCACATACATAACATGTCAGCTTCCCAGAATCAGGGAACGTCCCTGCCTGTTGATGTCTGGTTTCCAGTAATCAGCCAGTCAGTATCCATCAGGGAAGAGGGTGATGCTTGAAGATCTCGTTGCATGGAGGAGGGAGCAGGAGCTATTGGATAGTAGTGTGAGAAGAACCAAGTCCTCACATAGGCTGGGGGTTATTCTCACTTAACATGGTCCCATTCTGGACTGTAAGGTTTGAAAATGAATTTTGAAAAAAAATGTGATTTTTTTTTTAATTTACTGTGAAGTCCGTAAAACTATTTGCTTTCTTAGGGTTCATGTACACATTTTTATTTTTATTTTTATTTTTTGAATCTGGGTGATCAGGCTCCTTGTGCAGAATTTGCTTGTTTGTTTGTTTGCTTGTTTGTCTTGTTAATCTGTTTTGCCAGTAAACTAAGAAAAGTAGAAAAAATTTGAAATAGTCACACTAAATTGCAAAGCTCCCATTAGAGGCCAGGGTGAGCACAGTTTAGTGGCACTCCTAGGCTCAGTCTGATGTTTTCAGCATGGCATCTTGTTCTCTTTTTTTTCCTGGAAATGCCTGCGGGGCGCCTGAGCTAGCTGACTTACGGAAGCCATGTTCGATTTCACAGCCTAGCTAGCGTGCGAGCCTACTTCTGTTCATTTCAGTGTGTTTGATTAGTTGATGTCTAAAACGTGAATTTCCAGCAAGGTACATGGGGATTTGGCTGTGTGACTCCTATTAGACTTAATGGAAGTCATAACTCCCATTAAATTAATAGGAATTGTGTCTGTGCTCGTTGCATAGCTAATGTAACCTCATTGTTTAAACTCGGAGATTGGGCAAATTAGCATCCATTCAAAACAAAGCATTTACCTTTTTTTCCGTATTTATATTTTTAGTGCAGACTGATGCTGTTTTACTCTGTAAGAAAGCAAGCACTTAACTCTGTCTCCTCTTAGGACACCTTAAACAGCCCTTACTGTGCCTTGTAAGTGTCGTGTAATTTGACTGTGGCAGTGTTCTCCATAGGTAATGATGTACAGTAGGGTTTTAATGTCAATTTAAGTCCACTTATAAATTGTGCAGGATAGGGTCATATTTGAATATGATATATATATAGCTCAGAGTCATTTCGTTACTAGCTCAAGATATGTAATTTTTTTCTGAATGTGACATTTAGTTGCATAAATTAAAATATTCGGTCCATGCACACTTCCTTTGAAAAACTTCCTTAGTAGTAGTAAGTATACTTGGGTCACTTAAAAAAAAATATTTGCTTTGTTTGTTTATTTGTTTGTTTTTGAGACAAGGTCTCTCTGCATAGATCTGGTTGTCCTGGAACCCACTTATGTAGAACAGGCTGGTCTCCACCTCAGAGATCCACCTATCTCTGCCTCCCAAGTGCTAGGATTAAAGGTGTGTAAATTTATTTTGCTTGTAATTAAGTGTATGTGTGTCTGCCTATTCAGCAGCTCTGTGCATGTCAGTGCAGGAGCCACTGGTAGCCTGAGTTGTTGGAGTTCCAGGCTGTTGTGAGCCACCCACGGTGCTGCTGCAGGACAGGGGACACCTTTCCAGTCCTCTGTGTGGGTCATTGTGTCTATTAGTTCTCACAGCTAATGTAGACTGTTTCCTAATTGTAGACTAAAATCATGAACACGATTCTTTTTTTTTTTTTTTCTTTTTTCTTTTCCTTTAATTCTTACTTTCTGTCGTATTTCGTTTTTACTTCCCTGGCATGGCAGAAATATTGTTCCACTCGTCTTTTGTTTCTCTAACCAGCCTTTCCACGACTGTTGAAAAGGTAGCATAAATCAGTATGTCCATCACAAAAGCTATCCCCCAAACTCACCAAGGTTATGTCCTTCGGGCATGCCTACTTTTCAAGCTTTAATTTTCAGATGGAAGAGACCGTATCAAATATTGATAGATGTTATGATTTTTCTCAAAGTAAAGTACATTTTAGAAATACTGATTTTTTTCACATGCAAATTAGCCATTTATCACCTTTATTGTTACATTGGCAACCATCAATAATATATCAAAGGTGGCTTACTAGAAACGCTAGCATTGAAAGCAGCATCCTTTTGGAGGCCTTCCATTCTGTTCATTATTTGCCATTCATTTGTTTCAGCTTTGAGGAACCACTTTCTTTATTTTTAAACTAACGTGCATTTTTTTGCTTTAAAATCCACCCTAGAGTTGGGTTGTAAAATCTGAGATAAGATACTAGCAGTGATTGAACATAACTATTAATGAGGCCCTGGTATGCCTTGCAAACCCGATTTATCTTCCATGTTACTAAGGGAGTGTCTCACTGAAACATATGCTCGCTACCCTGTGGCAGTCTCATTTCTCTTACCCTCCTCTGCGAGACAGAGAATGACATATGACAGCCATACAGGCTACATGTATTAGACATCAGTGTGGATTAGTGAATATCTCCTGACATCTTTCAACCCTGCCTCTGAACTCCTTTTGTCAACTTGACAGAAGTGATTCCAAGAGAATACTAGTCCCGGCCTTGGGATCTCGTGGCTAAAATGCAAAGCTGAGAAGGGAATTCCCTATCTTCGCTCCAGGAAGC
This sequence comes from Mus musculus, assembly GCF_000001635.26. NCBI lineage: Eukaryota > Metazoa > Chordata > Mammalia > Rodentia > Muridae > Mus > Mus musculus. The sequence goes on along the minus strand of NC_000069.6, from coordinate 148,948,017 downwards.
ACAAACAACATTTATAATCTCTTCTTATCGGCATGGGGCTCTCCTGACTTTGACTTTCATGTCTGCCATGATTCTTGCTTTGAGAGCTTATTTTTCTTAAAAGCATCTCCCTGCTTTTATTCTGAGTGTGAATGCAACACATCTTCGTGAGAAAAGATAATTAAAAGGAATCATGATAACAATGTAACATTGTTCACGCTTTGGGCTTTTCATAGTATTTTCTTTACACACATCTTTTTTTTTTCCCCCTACAATGTACATATAGTGATCTCGTAGATAAATAAAAAATCATGTATGAAATAAATTCATTTACATCCATTATTGTGATAATGGCTTTAAATAGGTGTTATAAAATTCATCTTGTATATATTTAAAAAGGTTTACCTACAACCTTTAACCTTCACTTACCAGACACTTGTAATTTCTTTTGTTTAGGTATTAACTAGATAAGTAACTTTATAGGAAATATTTCTTGCGTGGTGAGTTGTTTCCTGAGGCTGGGATTCTAGATTCTGATGAGTCGGAGATGTAGGCGTGGCATTGCCTCTTTCTAAGAGGGCACGGACTGATGTCAGTATGAGACAGTGCTGATGTCCGTGTGCTTTATCAGCAGTGATGCAGAGTAAAATCAAGGTCTTCCTTCTAAGTTTCTAAGTTGGGGAACGACTTGTAAGGATGAGGGCACTTTGTAGATTTGCTGTCAAGCAGTTAAATTTTGATGGGAGCTTCTCCTTGGTTCTGTTAGCCAGTTGGTCACTTTTCTGATGACTTCAGTTCATTGATGGTAGTCTGAAAATGGCATTTTTATTTTGAAAATATTTTCTAGTTTGCCTGGTAGTTTAATATTTATATTGCTAGGACACATTCCTGTAAGAATTTTAAGTGAGAAGGTTTTGTAATAAAATAGTAAGACACCAATTAAATACAAAATAATTCTCATGCTTTTGTTACATGCCTTACTCCCCATCTCTCCCTTTGGTTTATAGCTCTTTCCCCATTTTTATGCTAAAAACATTATATCCATGTCTTAAATATTTCTTCACTTGCGTTTTCTCATGACTCTTAAATATTTTTAATTGAAATTCGTCAATGCTCAGGGTTGACCACAGGGCTGGATCCATGCTAGGCAAATGATCTACCTCTGGGCTACATTACATCCTTAGCCCTCAAATTCTGAAGTTAGTTAGGTAAAATTAAGTGAAAATTAATCCAATTCTCTGTGTGGTTAAAGTTGATATAAAGTCAAGATAAGACCAGGTTATATTATTATGGTAATTGTTATAAACAAAACAGAAAAATAAAGCATAGAAAATACCACTTTTTAAAAATTTTTTTCAATGATTCTTGCTTTGAAGATTTTTTTTCATAGAGCCTTAGAATGAAATCAAAATTTGGCTTTATGCAGTGGATGGGTGGGTAGACTGTTAAGGAAGGTAATAGCAAGGAAAGCTGTGACTGTCTGAATTAAATATTTAAAAATAATTAAAATATATTTAAAGCAGTAAATAATTAAAATTGAGAACAAAGACAACATATCTGAGAAATCCTTCAGCATGAAAAAGAAAAAAATTTCCTGAAAAGAAATAGATTTGGATAATAGAGTTGTGTTTTGTGGAAGGAGAGCAAGTAATGGTCTCTTTTCTTTCCTTGCATATTTATAAGGTGCTAACTGTCCTGTTGTAATCATCTGTCTCTGCTTAACTGGTATATTTGTAGCTTAGTCATCAGGTCCTGTCCTCCCCCAACACCCCCCCCCCCCCCCGTCTTCCTCTGGTTTTTATTCTTTTCTTTGCAGGACTGTTGGGCCATCCCTCTCCTGAAAATCCAAACATTTGAGTGCAGTGTGCTATTTTTGTTGTTGCCTGTGGCTTTTATCCTAAAGTCTTCGAAATGGTCTCAAACCTGAAAGACTCTGAAATCAGGATTAATTCTGGTCGTAAATATGTTAGATAAGAGATAGTGAAGATCTAAAGTAGGTGGTTCACAGCCTGGTGTTAGATTCAGTCAGTGCTGTTCCTGATGAATTGAAGCCAGAGACTTCAAGAGGACATTGCTGGTGGCACACAGAGAGCCCACCGGATTTTAAAACCCACCGTTTTTGTTGGTTTTGTTTCATTTTTAAGGTTGGATGGCTGTGGTTGCTGGTAGTGTCCAGTGATTCAAACAGGAGCCTAGTTAGGAAGGATCCTGGGATTTCTCGGAAGTCAAGCTAAAGCTTAAAAATCACAGCCAAATCATGTTTATCAGACTTTACTGCCTGTGGCTGTGAGTCACGTGTAGATCTGAAGAACAGGATTCTCGCTCTGTGTCTGGGGTGGGCTTGAATCCTGACTGACATGTCCCCGAGTGTCAGCCATTGATAGCCTCTCCGAGGAGATACGCATCCTGGAGATGTGGTTATTAAAATGTTCAGGCTCTCAGGATTTGCATGCTAGTGATTTCAGTCATTGCCAGTCGTTTGTTTTTAACCCAGACAACATGTTTGAAATACAGAAGCAACACCATGCTCAGCTTTATGGCCCTTATTAGGTGAAGAATGGAGGAGGGGCCTCAGGATGCAGGGAGCCTTGTTAGAGTTTGTTGCGTTTTAAGCCTTGTTATATTCTGTTACGTTTTATTCCCAGTTTCTATGCTTGGCAATGACCTTTTATCTGATGATTTGCTTTGAAAAAAAAATTCCCTGAACAACCATGCAGCCTGGCTCTCCTTAATATTCCCCTCTAGTCCCAGGCGGTCTGCCCTACTTTTATTTTACCCTACACAGATACATTATTTTAATAGCATCTTAATACATTGTTTTATTGTTTAAAGTAACTGGAAGCAGTCATGTAAAGTGAAACAGTGTTCTTTGTTCTAACTCATTTGGAGAAAGTTTATTTTGTGTTATTTTCTGGTAGGTTGTTTGTTTGTTTGTTTGCTTTGAATAACTCACAGTCATTATTTCACTTCAGTTTTAGTTCTGTGACATGTTAAGGCTGCAAGATCGTAGGAAAAGTGGCTTATGGAAATTTTATGTGCTTTAGGGTCATATAATATTGTCCCTTGGCAATGCAATCAGAGATGTTCTGTTTTTCATAGCAGATAATAATATTTCTGTGTAGTAGAAGTTATAGTCCTTTTTTCATTCTTTCAAGGACAAAAATAGGTTACTGATAATATTTAACTTTATGAGAATAAAACTTGCTAATTAAATGTGTCTTCAGTAGTCTCTTGAGCTATTGGAAGCCAGAATTAGAGGAAACAGCAAATTTGGAATAAAAAAGTTGAGTATGGTTACTTAAGGTATTTTTCTGCCCACTGTTGATAGAGTTGGAGAATTTTAGGTGTTGGAGAGGCAGCTTGCAGACTATTAGTATAGAACCTTGCACGTCACATGAAGATGGCAGAAGCAAAGACCCAAAAAGGTTGGTCCTTTCATGGCGCTTATATTGCTGAGCCCAGCTTTGTCCCCATAGAATGTTAGTTACATTTGCCCTCATCTGGTTGACAGATATTCCTATCGCAGGAGGAGTAAAATATATTCTCCAGAATAAAATGTACTTCAAAATATGTTGTGCAGTGTTGTTTAACTTAATGGCTATTTTCAAAGAGAGAATTCATTTCAAGGTTTTCTTTGTTCAATACCATTGCAGATTAAAACTCTCTTGCTGGGCAGTGTAGCCACACATCTCTATCCTCACATCTCTATCCTCAGTACTTGCAAAGGGTGAGGCAGGGAATCACAAGTTCATAGTATTCTGGGCTTATTCGAGGCTCACCTGAGCTATATAGGGAGAAGAGTCTATCTCGTCTCCTTCCCTCAAAACAAACCAAACCAAACACCAAAGCTATATTAAAATTGACTTTGTTTTGCAACAAAATAACCCAGCTATGCAAACTCAGTACAGTTTCCCTCTGAAGTTATCAGATCTTGATGAAATGATAGACATTTGGTATTCTGAAAGCCTGGGGGTAATTATAGATAATTTGTATATCTCAGTGATTGTCAGCATCAAATAAAGTCAGGACTCCTCCCCCACCCCCCAATCCTACTTCAGGTTGGGCAGTGGGTGTCTTTCTTTTTCTTTATTCTGCTGGCCACAGGGAGCTTGCTTAATCCTGGGCTCTGTTGTTAAGAGTTTCAGCAACTAGAACATCCTGAATAGCTCTCAAAAGCCCTCGCTCTCCTCCCATTAACTGCGGGTCGCCACAGATCTGTGGCCCTGCTCTCTTTACTAGAAAGCTTGTCTCAGAGATCCTAGAGCCTTCGCTCTCTCAACAGTGCTGTTAATTGATGGCGAAGATTGAGTGGAAAAATCTTCAGTGATTAGAAAATACTGGAGATAGGTGTGAAGCCAGTTTGCAAGGTGGTAAATCTTTACCTCTTGGTCCCATCTCTGTTTGAACTAGAGTGCTAAATGCAGAGGTGACCGGCGAAGCACACCCAGACGCATTCAGACGCATTCAGAAATGTTAAGCAAAGATAAAACCGGAACCATTTAAGTGACAGCATTTTGACTATTTGAATTCACTTCGTGTTTGGCTTAATTTGTGACCCTAATTATTGCTAGTATTCGTGAGTAGATTTTGAGTTTAGTGTCCTTCAGGGATTTATCGCTAAGGCAAATGTAAGAAACATGTAATGTCAAGTACTTCTGTTCAATGGATAAGACAAGTAAAAAGTGCAACACTGGAAAATTCTCACAAGGTGTGACCACGTATTTCTAATCATTTTGCTCAAAAAATTAAATTAAGTTGAAATTAAAATAATGCCTTGGTCTTTGGAAACCCATGTATCCTTGTGTCTCCAGGTTACATATTTTAATAAGGTAGCATGACTCTGAAGAGAAGACACATTTACGTTTGCCACAGTGGATGCGATCTATGCTTGATTTTAAGTCCTTGGCTATAGTTTAAAAGGCATAGTTTTAGAAGAGAAGTTCCCATATGTCACTGGGAAGGCTGACTTCTGTCACTTGTATCTTGGAATGCATTTCAATTGGGTACCAATCAGAGTTCATTTGCGGAGTTGACATACCGCAGCAATTTAGAGGACACATCAAACGGTTGACATTGTGCTGCTGCTAAAAGAACAGGCTCAGGTTCTCACGCACCCTTCCCAAACACTCTCTCACTCCCCACATGCAGGCTTTTGAAACCTTCAGTTGGTCCAAAGCTACTCAGTGACCTGATTATCGGTAGATGCTAGCCTATTGATTACTCATGTATGTGTTGGAGCAGAAGTTCACAAGTATCTGGCAGCAGCACAGGTTGATTTTGAGGGGTCAGTGTGTATAAGCTCCACGGCTCTCTGTGCAAAGTTGTGAGCTAGCATCCCAGTCCTACACCTCCTCTCCTCCCTCCTACCCTCCTCTTGCCCTACGCTTTTAGCTTTTGAACATCTGCTGTTTGCTAGCATCATCAATTCTATGACCATTTAATGGTTTTTTTTTTCTTTTTTTTTTTTCTGGTAGGGTGGCACATGCCTGTGGTCTCACCAATTGTGAGGTCTAGTCGAAATGTTTGGGAATTTGAAGCTAGCCTGGGCTACTTGACATCCTATCTCAAAGAAAACAAAATAAACAAGTAAATCAAAAGATAATGTCCCCATCGGAACAATACTGGTTATTTCATTAAAAAAAAATTTTTTTTTGATGGGGTTACTTTTGAAAACTGGTTTCTTTTGGAATCTTAAGGAGAAAAAATACCCTAATCCTCTAGATCCATATAAGACCACAGTGGAGTGCAGTAAAGTATGGCCTAGGAGTGGCTCATGAGCATAGGGACTGACCAGTAGCACCGAGGGCCTGCTTATATTGGACAGGGTGATTTATAGACGACTTTCCCCCGCAAGGCTCCGATTTTACAAACTCTCCTGCTTCCTTTTATACGTTCCAGCGAATTCCGTGAGGCTGGTGACAATATTTTATTCATTTTTTTTATTTGTAATAGTGCTAAGATTAATGTACTCCTGTGTTTTAGTTGATTCCAAAACACATTCAAGGAGATTTAGCACCCAGGTAAGATTTTAAGTATGTTTTCATTCACGGGCCTGCAGTTGCACTCACACGTGTGCACCTGCAAGCAGTTCTGTTCAAAGGACAGCTAGGAGGCCCACGGAATGCCTAGCTTGCACAGTGTCGCTGGGCTTCCCGTCTGAGTGTTAGGGTATTGAGAACTTAACTGTAGCAGCCACTGGCTACGCAGAGCTTCATCCCTCTGGGGGTTAGGTTTTTTGTTTTTTAAAATCACATAGGTGACAGTAACCTTCTCAGAACCCAGTCAGCTGACATTGGTGTCTTCTCTCTGTGTGTGGAACTTCTTTCTTAGAAGTCTGGGGATGAACTCCGTGTTATGCTGGCTTTCTGTGACATCAGTTTAGACATGATGAACAATGGTTGTCTCCAGTTCTTTGAAAATTCTCATGATCTTGTCCTGTGATTTTCTCCTTTTAGGAAGTAGGCATTTTTGTCATTTGACAAGTAATGACATTTTGCTATGATATCTTATATAGACTTGCACAGCCTGTCTGGAAATATCTAGCTTGGGACTTTGTATTTTCTTAGTGACCTTGCTGCAGACATTAAAGTACTTACCTATAGTTTGTGATAATAAAATGGTTTTTTTGGGGGGGAATTTTCACAACATGCTATTTTAACATAAATTTCAATATTCTCTGTGTGCTGCCTGCATTTGAAAACACACACACACACACACACACACAGGCACACTGGCATTTAGAATTTCTTTTTCTTCTATAGTAACATAAGTGAGTGGATATTTGGGTTACATTGTTGTCTCTGTTTATGTTGAACTTAAAAAAAATCACAGACTCTCTGTTGAGGGAAATACATGCTACATACTGAATACATTTTTAAGTTCATTAATTTTGAAGAGGGAAGTACTTGATTTAGAATAGTGGAGTTAGCAGTGCTGTGTTCTATACACCTGCTAGGCGTCCTGGCCTCCAATATGGTGGTAAAAGGCAGCTTTCAGGAATGCATTGAGCGTGGGTTTAGGTTTTCCTCTTCCCATACCTGACACTCGGTTATGATCCTTAGCTGTGAAGCTGTCACCTCCTGGATAAAGAATCATCGTGTCACATCTTAATCCTTGGTGGCACTTTACTTATCTCGCCAAGTCATCCATTCTAAAATGAAAGCCTGACCCCTTTGGAAGCAACTCAAGGATAGATTGCTTTTATCCTAGCATAGATGTAAGGGGTAGTTATGGCTTTGAGAACACATGGATAGTCCTAGGTAGTTACCCAGAAGGATCTAGTTATTCTAGGGAGAATGAGTTATCAAATTAATATGGAATATCTGTGAGAATAAATACCAATAGTCTCCAAGTACAGTTGATTAGCTTGTCATTTAAATATAAAATGTTTGTTATTTAAAGAATGTGAAAGTTTCCTGGGACTTATAGAAGCCTGAAGAAACCATTACTTTAATTATATGCTTATAAGACTTTTAAAAATATGATCATATAGCATCAGAGGGAGGGGGAGTTGTGTCTTCACTGATGACCCCATCAGGCTCCGATAGGCAGTGTCAGTTCCTGGTTACATGGGTACTCTGGTTGCACTAAATGTGTCAAAAAAAAACAAGAACAAAAACAAAAAACCCAAAACAAACAAACAAAAAACCCAAAAACCACCAATCACACAACAAAAACCACCAATCACAAGAGACCAGTAAGGGGAGGAGGGATAGGTGAGGAGTGGAGGGGAGAGAGGATGTGGGGAGCACGATTGGAATGTATTGTCTGCAGATGTAAACAGTCAAATAACAGACTACATAAAGACGTTAAGTAAACCCCCAGCATTTAAGATTTTTCTCCTTTATTTAGCATTTGCAAATGTGTTCTGGGTCACCATTATGTCTCTGCTCACGTCTTTCCCTTGTTTCCTTATGCTCACTGTCTCTGTCATCTTAGAAAAATTGTTGTTATAGTCTCCATTCTAGAAATAGAATCATGCATGCTTTGGGCACCTGATAAGTATTGTACTATACACCCACCAAGAATTTCTAAAGAAAGTTAATGAATGATATTTAACTTTGCTTAAGGGAAAAAAAAGTTGGTATTTACATTGAAAACTGAAATATTAAATCTAAGGTTGTGGCTCCCCTCCCTCAGCATTGTATAAATAAAGAGCTGTCAGTCCATTCAAGAGTTAGGAAGGCAAACGCAGCTGGTCCAGAAAGAGGGGGTCTAGCTAGTGCATAAAATTCCTGTCAGCATTTCGACGCTGCATTCTTTTGGGGTATCTGTTATCACTGAATAGAAAACTGTTTCAAATTGACAGGCAGACAGAACGGAGTGCTGAATGTGTAAATTGGAATCATCACATCTCCCAGTTCCCCCACCAGGTGCCGGCTTGGAGCTTGCTTCCTTCCGCACAAGTGTTGAGAGAGTGCCAGGAATAGTGGTTTTTTTCCTTCTCCCCAATTACTGCACATCTCTTCCAGTGTCTAGTTCTTTTCCTAAGCAGCTTGCCCAGGTGTTTTGGGGGAATGCCTTGCAGGATAGCACAGGGGGTGCAGGTGCTTTGGTGGTGGAGGCTGCCGAGAGGGGCAGGAAGGAGCAAACCCATCTATGTGAGGACTGTGGCTTTCAAGGGATTTACCCTGCGACATGCAGAGAGCGGTCACTATCAGTGTTTTGTTGGTCTTGAGATGCCAGCAAGACTATAATTGTGGGAGTTGGTGCTTGAAGAAAACCAGACTGCTTAATGAGTCTTTATGTTTGGGTCTTTAAAAGTACTTTGATTTGCAAGCTATTTGGATAACTGGTGAAAATTTCAAGGATTGCAGAAACATGAAAGCAACTCAAGTGTTAATGAAGGAATGTTAAAAGCGAATCTTGCTTCTTCCTAGGGTGTTTCTTGTTCTTTTTTTTGATCTTATTGAAAAAAATTACTACATGATATAATTGTTTTGAGTTTCTTCCTGTCATTTATTTTGAGAAATTTTTTTTGTAACATAGTACTATGCCATTTGAAGATAGAATCTAAAATTTTATTCTCTTTGAATGTATATCACAGTCGGTTGCTCAGAACTATTCAAATTCATTTATGCTTGAAGCACTCGTAACAGTGTTACTATTCTTGAAATTAAAGAACTTGGCTCACAGAATGATACTTTAATTAGTTTGGTTAATTGTGCTTTCTTGACTAATGTAAATATTTTTTCTAGAAGAGTGTATGTTCTATCTTTTGCTTATCCCGTGGGCGGTGCATTTTCTTGATGTATTTTCTACTAACGATTTTATATATATTTCATTTTTCTAATCTTTATATTATTGGAAGATAATGAGGTGCTAAGTGTCTAGAGTAGGAACATTTTATTTGGCTTCCTGTAACTTCTCTTGGCCTTTGAGAGTTCTCCTAGCCGCTGTGGTGACCACACAATGGTAGATGGAAATTTCCCAGCATACATCATTGCAACTCACACTCTGACATTTATTGTCATTTGTACTGACTTAGTCCCTATGTGCTTTCACTCAGCACTCAGCAGTGACACTATGGTTAGGGACATTTCTCATGGGGACAACAAAAAGTTAATTTCAAAGGCAGTAAAATGTGGCGCTAATTAGTCCAGTGGGTTACTGACATTTAAAATATTCATTTTGAGTGTGTGCCTGAGGGAGTGTGTATATGTGGTGTATATGTGTGTGTGTGTGTGTGTGTGTGTGTGTATGTGTGAGTGTGACAGAGAGAGAGAGAGAGAGAGAGAGAGAGAGAGAGAGAGAGAGAGGCAGAGACACAGAGAGAGAGAGAGAGACAGAGAGAGAGAGGCGCCGCGCACACACACACACACACACACACACACACACACACACACACACAGAGAGAGAGAGAAAGACAGAGAGACCGAGACAGAGAGCGCTAGCCCATGCCACAGAGGACAACCACAGTGTTGCTTCTTTGACTACGTGGGTTCAGGAGATGGAACTCCAGTCGTTAGTCTTGGCAGAAAGTAACTTTATCTGCCGATCTGCCGATCCAGCTTGTGCATGGTTTGTGTCTTTAGAAAACATTTTATTTGTATTTATGTTTTGTGCATGAGTAAGCAAGTCTGTGCAACGTATGTGTGGATGTCTGAAGAGTCCACCGGAAGACATTGCATCCCCTGGTGCTGAGTTAGGAGCTGGACTCCATATCCTCTGCAGGAGCAGTCCGAATCCCTAGCCATCTGTCCAGCCTGGTGGGTCATAGCTTAACTCACATTTACCACCCTAGTGGACTTGTACAAGTTGTTTAGCTTGAGCCTGTGTTTTATTTTCATAATAAAATTTCAAATTTTCTTCTTTTTAGAATTGTCATTATTGGACCTGGGAGCTATTGCTCAGCATGATGACCTTGGTTAAATCTCTGGAATACATGATAGATGGAAAAAACTGGCTCCCAGAAAGCTTTTCTGTGACCTGTACTCATGTATGCCTGACTGTGCATGCACACACACACATACACACATACACACAGACACACACACACACACACACACACACACACACACCGACATGTGTGTGCCCACATACATATATACTTAGACACATTCATGCATGAACACATAAATAATAAATAGATAGATAAATATTTTACAAATGATTAAAAATAAAATTGATGTTTAAAGACCAAATATTCAAACGGCTGTCAAACAGTAATTATTGGTTTCTGCTATGTGGTCAGGGTGCCCTATCCTGGACATGGTTTAGCACTTAAGAACCTTCTTAACCAGGGTTTTAGAGAGAGCCACAGCCCTGGCATGACATCCAGGTGAAGTTGTAGAGCCAAGTGTCCAAATGAACTGGAGCTGCTCATGGGCTAGGGTCGGGGTGACAAAGGTGACTCACCTCATTGAATGAGAGAGTCCAGTGTGGTATGCAAGCAGGAGGAGACCAGATAAGAAGGTATCAGGTGCTGAGACTCGATGTTTAGTGAGATCTGCAACTTGACTGATGAGGGAGAGGATGAGTCACTCAAATCTATTGTTGGTTGGGAAAAGAGGCCCGTGGTGGTTACCCTGTGAGGTTTGCAAGGTGCAGCAGAAACCAAACCTGAAGTGGCAGGTACATCCCAGAGTCTGTTTAGAGGCTTAATCATCAGGCTCAGAAATTCCCTTTGTACCTGTTACTTCCTGTCTCTTCACTTTCTACCTCAACTCTGTTGTCTGACTTGAGTTTCATCTCTCCCAGTTTTGTTTCAACAAGGCGTATGGCACCTCGGGATCTGCTGTAACCACCGAATTGCCATTGTTTCCCAATTAAAATTCATGAGGAATGTATTACAGCATTCAGTAATGCGGTGGGGCCATTTTTTCAAGGAACCATACATATTTCCATGGTTTTGCTGCTCATGGGTTCCCATGCTTAGACTGGGTTTGTCTTCTTAGAAAAGTCTGTAATCCGAGTGTTGAATAAGGATAAACTCAGTGCTGGTGGCTGTGATCATTTGTATCCGGAATGTTGAAGCGTAGGTGCCAGGCATCAAGGTAGATGAACTCACCCTGGTGGGAACTGGGAGAATAGGAAAGGGCTGTGGAGGGGTAGCTGAGGAACAGTGCAGATCTAATATGCAATATTAAGATCAACTCCAGAATTGTATGAACTGGGTGTGAAGCCCTTGGGAAATGTGGCAGGAAAGTCAGGAGTTCAAGACCATGCTATGCACATAACATGCCCAAGGCCAACCTGGGCTTCTAGGGAGACCCCATCTCAAAAGCAAATTAGAAAACACAGAGAATCAAATTTGATTTTGTGGAGTCAGTTTAATGAAGTTAATACTATTAAAGTGTAAGTTACTGCAGTGATTTGCAGAGACAAGCTTGTCAGTAGTATAATCAATTCCAGAATTAAAAATATTCCCAAAGCTTTAATATCCCATAATTTATAATGTGTTTACTGGAAGTCTTGCTTTGATTAAATAATAGATGTGAGTATGCAGAAGTGACGTTCTAGCTTTTCCCTGGACTTGGAACTTTCAGTTAAAATCTACAGCTACAGTGACCTCTTATTGAACTCAACAGAATCTCAGGCACTGGACCACGTGTTTTATATCCACTGTCCCAGGTCATATTCCCAAATGATCTATGCAGTCCAGAGTATTTTGTCAAATTTGTAGCTGAGGAAATGAACCTATAGTTAGGAGAAATAGGCCGAGTAAATCAATACTGTGTAATGATTGCAGAGATGCATTCATCCCCAGAGCTAACACAAAATGCACACTGCTTGTAAATTTGTGTAAGGACTCCCCACTTTTATATTATATTCATCTATCTGTCTGTCTATCATCTCTATCGTTTGTATGTGTCTGTCTGTCTATCTATCTATCTATCTATCTATATATCTATCTATATATCTATCTATCTGTCATCTCTATTGCCCAAGTGTTTGTGTGTCTGTCTGCCCGCCCTCCTGTGCTGTGGAGGTCAGAACACAGCTTGCAGTCACAGATTCTCTTACTCTTCTCTGTGTCCCACGGATGGAGCTCAGATTGGCAGGTTGGCTTGCAGGTCCCTTTACCACCTTGTCAGCTCCCTTGCATCTACTTTAAATGAAAGTTGACTTTCCTTTCTTGGTTTCGGATCGTTTCTCAATGCCTCCACAGTGACCGTTGACTACCCTGGTTTAAAGGAAGGATGCGACAGTAAAGGCCCATGCCTGCATGAACACGGATCCCGCTCAAGCTAGGTCTGCCCAGCCCCAGACAGCATGCTGGGAAATGGAAGAGACAGCATTCAGCATATGCTCTTGTCTCTGGTGCCAGACGTCTTATTTAACTTGCTTTTTTAATTGCATTGACTAGATATCTTGGCACCACATAGACGCAATGTTAGAAATCCTTTATCAGCGCACAGATGGCTCTTTCTGGTGGCAGCCTTCATACAATACCACTGTCTTCTCATGCATTCAACATTGGTGAAGGGCTTGTGTGCAGGAAGGTTTTGTTCTTCCTAGTACACATACATTTCAGAAATTATCATGTAGTTTGAAAATACTACTTTCTTAGTAAGTAACTTAAAAATGTACTGCATATGTGGAGAAAAAACTGTAGAGCCCCATGTGTAACTTGAGAGTGAGCTCTTGGATCAGCAGTGCCACCAGACATGAAGACAAAACAGAACCTGTGACAGCTTTATCATGGGAGATGAAGATAAGGGACACAGGCAATTATGAGATGTTTCTGTGTGTTTACTCAGCAGTTAATTTTCACTTAGTGCTGTCAACTGCAAGATCATTGTTATATTTTTAGAATGGTCCTTGAACATGCACAGAAATGCATTTATCTCAAATAGGAAACTAAAATGAATGGTTAACTGGGCTAGGGAAATGAGGACATACAGAAATAAAAACGACAGTGGCATTGGAAAGGAGGAAGAGGCAGCCCACTGACCACCTCTAGGATACGTAAGCATAGTCTTAGACACTAATACTCATGATCTTATTCCTTGATGATAAATTATACTTTTGACTTATAATGGGCCTAAATGTGGAACTTCTTACAAGAAGGGACAAGGCAGATTGGCGATACTGGAAGGTGAATTAGTCACTGAGCCTTGGTTTGATTGGCTGATGAAGTCATCGTTATTTCATTCAGGAAGGAAGGCCTGCATTCATTGAGGTGGACTTGTTCTGGTTGGTATGAAGAATTAAGAACACAGAGAGTGAGCACTACTTCGCGTATTTCCCACAGACTTCTTTGGGAAAGAATCAAAGGGTTCCCTGAATGCTTCAACCCAGAACAGTCTACTCTTTCATCCAGTGTTTGCTCTCTGCCTAAGTACGGCTGCACCTTCTAGACTCGGCTTGAGCTGACAGAGCAGGGCAGTGTCTGATTTAGTGGTCTTTTTATTCTTCTTCCCTTCCCTTTTCCCTCCCCTCCCCTTCCCTCCCTTTCAGGGTGTGTGTGTGTGTGTGTGTGTGTGTGTGTGTGTGTGTGTGTGTGTGAGACTATGACTGTGTTTGTTTGACACACTTTGTAGTCTTGGCTGTCCTGGAACACTCAGGTTCACAGAGATCTTCCTGCCTCTGCCTCCGCAGTTCTAGGATTAAAGGCATGGGACACTATGACCGGACTAGTGTTCTCATTTCTTAAATTCTCTAACACAAGGTTTATATCAGGGACAGTGAAAATGTGGCACCTTTAAAAAAATGATAGCAAATTACGAAAAACAACAGGAGAAACAAAGTCATTTGTACAATGTGGCATCCGAAAAAGGAAACTATGCTACATACATTCATTGTTATTTTCCCAGGTCTTAAAGTGTGCTGTCTAGTTAGGGATATGTGTGGATTCTTCATTGTTATGGCATGCTTTTAGCTTGCTGGGAGTGTTTTAAAAGCATGCTCCTGAGTTTTATAATTATATAACATGCACTGTTTATTTTTTGACATACTGGGAGATTTTTGTGTGAATAAATAAAATGTGATATGTATCTGTATGCGATTAGCTGGCCAGAGATGTTTGAACATCAGACTGTTTGTGATATTTAGTCAGAGAATTAAGAAGATGCCACTAATGAAAGACAAAAGCCTAGCAAAGCCACTGAAAAAAGGTTGCGTTTAACTGATGTGGCTTAAGAACGTAAGGGAAAAAATAGCCATCAATGCTTGGGCATTTTGTTGTATCCTTTGCCGTGGCTGTGGCTTGGCTGCAGCCACATCCTCTTTTCTTCACGATGGGTTTCATGGGGGAACTTTCATGTGTGTGTCACCGTATTCTCTTCATTTTTGTCCCTCACCCCAGTTCACCAAGAAAGAAGAAACATCCCCTTAACAGGGCTATTGCTAACCTTCATTTTTGAAGTGCTCATTCTGTGTATCTGCACAGACACAACTTTCAGAACTCCAACACGGCTTTTCATGTGGTGTAATGAGTCAGTTCTGTTGTTTGGAATTTAAATACTTGAAGTTATGTCATGAACTTTGTTGACGTTTTAAAATAAAAAGTAAATCCAAGACTATAAATCCTAAAAGGAGAACAGAAAAGTGCTTGAGCTTTTGAGTTCTAGAAATTTATATACATATTTTTTACAATATTTAAAATAGTCCCCCTCCCCCTACACACATGGGAAAAAAACCTACTTGGTTGATTTTCTGTATTTTAAAGAATAAACGACACATAAAGTTTCAGAAGCTCTTTTTGTTAAGTGTGTATTAGTCTCTCACACCTGTAGTGGATGTTTATACTTCTGTGATGTGTGAATTTATTGTTTGCTGTGGTAACAGGACGAAAGAGGTGTTTTGGGAAAACACACTGTCTATATACATATACATACTTTCTCTAACTCGAGCATCCTTAGTTAACATGGTTTAAACATTTGATTGGAATGGAGCCAGTTCTTGTGCTAGTTCTAGACAGATCGCAAAGCTCGAGGTGTGTGCTCTCTGCCTTAGAATCCGCATACAGTCTTCACACCTGGTACCCACTGCCCAGTTCTCCTTTCTCTCAGACACCGGCTTCATTCTGGCTCACAAGGTATGCGGTTGACTTCCAGGTGCCTGGCTTCTCCTTGTTTTCTTAATTCTTATTACAGATTCTCATCAATATTAGGAAATGTGCACACGTTACTGCCATTTTAATTGGATGATTAACTATCAGGGTTTTATCACACAGCTAGGTATTCAAGTGAGTTAATGATTTGGGTCTTAAATCAATTTAAGGAATTCATCTACCACTTGATCAGAGCTGTCAGGATGTCTGGGCAGGTTCTAGGTTAAAGGTGTAGCTTGATGATATTACGGGAAGGATAATTTATGTTTTTTGATTGTGTCAGTATCTCTTTGAAAATGCCCCTGCAGGTTTGATGGGCATGGGACCCAACCCTTTTCATCACCAGTTAGTTTGTTTCCGCAGGATTTCAGCTTCATGGTTCTGCCTAAACACCAGGCTGTTGATTCTTTGGTGGTCACCAAATATGGCAAACAATAATTGATTTACAAATATCTTTACCTTGTAATTTTATTCCTCAAAAAAGGAAAAATCTTCCCAATTTGAAGGTTAAGGGGGAGGATATCAGATTACAATGTGAAATTATTGGAACATTGTAGATATTCAGGAATGAATACAGACACAGATGTGTAAGACAATGAAGAAAAGTTTTGAAGATATCTGTGTCAGTGGAAGCCAGCGCATTAGACATAGTACTACGTAAGCATTGGACTACTGACCCACATCTCTGACCCTGGAAATGGATAGATACTTGAGTAGTTCCAGGAATTAAGTCACAGCACCAGAGGGAAGACAGAGTAGTTTGTGCTGTGTTCTTGCTGCTCTCTCAGGTGACAGTGTGTACCGATTCTCTGAAGTCAAGACCAGCTGTACAGCAAAGCTGGGAGAAAGATTTGTGATCAATAGCTGCAGCTAGCTGGTCTAAGAACGTGAATTGAAAAATTAGGTTCTATGGTTCTTAAACTACTGATCTTTAACCATACAGACTAGCTAGCTTTAAGATTTACTGCGAATGACATTAAGCTGTCTCATCTCAGTTCTCATAGGGTCTTCCAAGCATGGGAGACATCCAACTCACGGTAACTGAACAGTGGATGGAGCTGTGGACTTGTCAAGCCATTGTTTTGCCTGTGTATCTACAAGGTATAGGCTAGTGTCCAAGGACACTTAGCTTGTTCATCTATCTATCCAACCATTCACCTGTCCGTCCGTCCGTCTGTCCATCTGGTACGCTAACCATGTACCTCAGGCCAGCTTCAAGCTCTTGATCCTACTACCTTAAGCTTTGAAGTTCCACAGTTACAGATTTTTGCCATGTACCTCAGACAAGCAGGCTTTATAGGATATGTGTAGAAAAGGTCTTTGGCAATCTGGAGAAAGTTCTTTAAATCATGGTTGGCCGTCTTTCTGCACGCCTAGGCCAGATCCTTCACTGGAGGACCGTAGGCAATACCCAGAGAGCACTGGCTTCCCTCTGGGCAAATCCTTCGGAGGCTGGAAGTGGGCTGTGCTGGCTCAGGCAGCCAAGCGGCAGCTGGGTGGGAAACCTCAGTCTTGTGCTGTTGTTTAAATTTGATTTAGTATAAATTGAAATTTAATTGTTTATATTGGCCCAATTAAAATCAAGAAATGAGGTATCATATAGAGAGAGCCCGCTGCAGAATAGATAAGCATGTTTTCCCACACAGAAAGCCTGGTAGTTGAGTTGTATATATTTAGTGTTAGGAGCAAAAAAAAAAAAAAAAAAAAAAAAAATAATGGAGTTGTCTGAAAAGATTAGAAGTCAATACATTTGACCTAAATGTATTGAATTATGTGTCACAAGTATTAAATCACCTCTCAGAGTCTTGCAGTTCCTTAGGACCAAGATTAAATTACTCTGAAGAGTAGCAGATATTTTTTTCCTTCAGCCATCTGAAGTGTTGATAGGACCGGCATTAAAAATTACAGTTTCCTGATGCCAAATAGCATCCACTTTGTGAGGAGAACTAAAAATCCTGGAGTTCAGGTTTTCATTAGTGTAAGTCACCATGAGACCGTGTGCCGAGTCTGTTTGATTTTCAACATTCTGAGCTTTATCCCTCACTGTTTACTTAGCATCCTTAGCAGACCATAATGCTATGGAAACAGTCATCGATGTCCCTAAGTGGCAATGCTCTGTGTATCTCAGGGCTCGAGTCTGTGGATTGTAACTGTAAATGAGGTGCTGGTGTGAGCCAATGGGCTTGTCACATACAGAGACTTAGATAGGGGCGGATGAATAAAGGCCACATGAGGATCCTTACTGCAGCATGTCCCTGGGAAATACATATGGATTTAGTGAGGGTCTGTTCCTTCTCCAGAAATACCCAGTGTTTGCTCCCACAACATTGAGGTAGTTATGACACAAGCTTCTTTTGTTTTCTCTGGAAGGACTATGGCTGCCTTGTGTAGAATATTGGACCAGAGAATGAACTGGCAAGTAGATGTTAATGGAAACTTTTTTAGTATTATTATTATTTTTTTAACTCCGTGATTATTTGGTACCGCTCACTGCGATTAGTGCCATTTTTTAATATCTTTTTATTATGGAAGTTTCCAGCCAGTGAAATGGGAAAATGGGGTTTCCTCATTTTCTTTGATGTGATTGTCTTGGAAGAATCATACCCCAGTGTTGTGGTGTGCAGACAGCACTCCTGGGTTAGAGCCCCCTTCCCCTCTGCTGCTTGAACAGCCATGCCTTGCTCCAGAAGAGATGGTGAACTGGCTCCATGCCTCTGGCCTTTCAACTTTGCCTCTGTATTTCTGAAACTGGTTCCATATTTTTTCCCTGAAATTCTGATATTTAATTGTTTATAGTTTGTGTTGACACTAGCCAGCATTTTCCATATTGTCAGTTGAAGAGTGAGCCATGTAGGAAATTGTATTGGCAGGTTTTGGGTGATCGCACGACAAACAGGAATAACAGCTGGACCAAGTACTGTCAGGGTGTGAGCATTAGAACTAAGTATTATGTAAACTGATGGAGAAGAAGAAATTGACAAAGGTAAAAAAGAACTGAATATATAATTGTAGAAGCTGTAAAAATACTGAAACTGAAAGTATTGAAAGGATTTTTGTTTCTTTGCACCTATGTTTTAGCCATTTGTTTGGGTGTATAGAATGCTCACACACTGTTAATCAATCAATCTATCTATCTATCTATCTATCTATCTATCTATCTATCTATCTATCTATCTACCTATCTCCTCCCTCCCTCCCTCCCTCCCTTCCTTATGTGAAGATCACTGTGGTCTACTTTCAAGGCTATTTATTTACTGTCTCCGCATGTAGAGTGCTCTCCCCTGATCAGATACGGCTGGAGCTTCCGAGTCTAGATAGGAAAGCAGTGTCTGCATCTTACTAATTTTTCTGTTTTCTGAAATGTGAGATTAGCATTACTGGTTAGAGCCAATTCTCTATTCTCGCAAGAAACACCTGGGAGTGAGGTGGCCTTGATCTAGTCGGCTTTGTGGTGTATCCCACAGGCATTGCACAGGACAGGACCTGAGGGGACAGTCTGTCAGTCTTAGGTAAGGTAAGGGAGTCTGCTACAGACTCTTCCTTGAAAACCTCTATTTAAAAGTTCAGTCGAAATAATTTAATTAAACTTTTCAACACAAATTGTGATTTTTGTTTCTTTAAGTCCAGAAAGTCCAGTGACTTTCTGAAAGGAGGGCATATATTTGTGCTTATAGCCAAAAGATAATGAACTATTTTCATTATAGATTAAGGAAGAAAGGGCTTAAAATGCAGGAATTTATGTTCTAGCCAAGATCATTTAAACCACTGTTTCTTCCTGATGCTGTGACCCTTCAATACAGTGGCTCATGTCGTGGTGACCCCCATCCATACATTGTTTTCTGTTGTATATCATAACTTTAATATTGCTGCCATTATGAATCATAGTATAAATAATGTAAATATTTTGGAGATAGCTTTGCCAAAGGGTTTTTGACCCACAGGTTGAGACTCCCTATAACCATTTAGCTGGTAGAGCCAAGATTTAGGTCTAGAGTGGATTGACTTCTTAGCCACTCTGTTCTTACCCAAATCTTGTGTCTTCTTGCATCTTCTTGTGTCTGCTGCCCACTGCTTGGTCTGGCACTCTGCTGAGGTCATCCATCAGGTTTTGGCAGTGATCCTGTCAGTCCCTAAGAGGCTTCTCAGAGGTGGAACACCTCCCATGTTATATCCTAAGTTAAGCCCCTCCTTCCCTGTTCCCACCCCAGTGCTTTGTCACCTCATAAGCCCTGTGATGAATGGGACCTGTCGCTTGATGTATCTAATTTTGCCTCACAGACTAGTGTTTGACCCCTCTTAGCACAACACAACTATGGGCTGAATGGAAAAATACAACTTTGTCTATATTCAGACTTCTTTAACTATGTGGAAATAAGATTTAAAAATATGTAAATGATTATAATGAAAACTAAGTGATACGGGCGATTAAAATTTAAGTTGTTTTGGTGGCATTCCAAAGTTATTTGAAGCAAGGCATAGTGATTCACTTCTGTAACTCCGAGACTTGAGAAGACTAAGACAGGAGGTTTACTATGAATTTGAGACCATCTTGGGCTCCAGACCTGAGATGTTTTTTTTTTTTTTTCAAAGCAAAGCAAAACATCAAAGTCAGATGTGTTTCCTAGAACAAGAACTTTTTTATTGGAACTGTTCTTTATGTAATATGTAATATGACGTTTTTATCGTAGGTTTTGGGTTTTGTCAGAAGCAAAGCAAGCTAAACTTTCATTGTCCAGTGAAGATCGACTTTTGTACCTTGTTAAACTGATTTTGTTTGTTGCACACAACAGACTCCTAATTTCAATAGGCTTTGTGGATTTACATGTTCATCAAATCCACACCTTGTCTATATATCCTAGGAATCTGTATGTGATTCTTAGCAATCATTAGCCAAAGGCAAGCTCTAAGCACACATAAGTGGCAAATAAATGCCTTTTATCCTAGAATTGTTATCTACAGTGACTTTTTTTTCAATTATTTTATTAGAGATTTTCTTCATTTACATTTCAAATGCTAATAACTCCCCCCCCCCCCCGTGACAATTTATAAAGTTAAAACAGCATTGTGTTTTGGAGTTGAATTGCTTAAGATCTGTGTACAATATAAAACATCAAATAGTGGTTACTTGTGAAAACTGAGTAGTAGGAAAAACTCTGTGTTTTGTGCATATTGTTTGATTTGGTGCAGGAATAATTGTTTTTATTGTTCTTTAGTAACTACCAAATTGTGTGTGTGTTATAATGAAGGAGACTGCATGTAGTGTTTGCTATATTGCTGGACAAAGACCTTCTTAATGAACCCCATATGAAGAGTGGCGTATTTTTTAGGGTGTCTAGGAAAACAAGCTGAGCTTTATCCATGGGTGTTTAACTTCCTGTATTGTGTAGCTCTTGATAGGATGAGAGAGAGAGAGAGAGAGAGAGAGAGAGAGAGAGAGAGAGAGAGATTGAGATTGAGATTGAGATTGATTGATTACTGGCTTTATTTTTATATTTCTTGGATCTTTAATAGATGATGTCCTTTTGTGCCACTTGTGTATGCTGAGTATTACACCCTGTTGATATTGTTGCTCTGATACAAGTTATTTTGAGCGTTGAGGGAGACACTCAGCAAAGGTGACCTGCACAGGTCACTGTCATCCCTGCACCCTTGTCCTGGCTTTCTCTCTTCATTTCATACAGCTAACAACTTGGTAAAGGATAAATTGGATCACATTCTCTTACAAACCAATAGTTTAGCTTTGGTCTCCCCAACTCCATGGCATCTCGCAGCTGGGCTTTCTCTCCCTCCCTCTGTTCAGAGTCTGTTTGGGGGTCCATTGACTTGAGGCACTGGCTCGGTTTACTTCCTCTATATATAGATGTCATATTCCTAAGTGATGCTTGGCTCAGAATACTTCTGTTGATTTTGTGATTGTTTTTTTTTTTTCTTTGACTGGTGTTTTCTGAATATGCTTGTTGTGTATCT
The DNA here is from genome assembly GCF_000001635.26 of Mus musculus. Classification (NCBI taxonomy): domain Eukaryota; kingdom Metazoa; phylum Chordata; class Mammalia; order Rodentia; family Muridae; genus Mus; species Mus musculus. Next base: position 148,926,575 of record NC_000069.6, on the reverse strand, counting down.
ATCTGCGAATTCCAAACATTCCAACCAACCAACCAGTAAGACCAGGTGGCCCGGGTTTGCTATGTGCATATTTATCACAAGAGCCTCCAGGACTCAGTGCCTTTCTTCTTGCTGGTGAGGTTTTGGGCCTTATGGTTGCTGTGAAGAGAGAGGACTAAGAAGGAAGAACTTGGGAAGTGTAAGCAGACACATGGGAGGCAGAGAGGCTGATGGGAGAGCAGTGGGTTCAGGTGTCTGAAAGTGGATAGAGCTAGAGAAAAGGAAACAGGCCTAGTTAGGTCACACAGGATCTGTAGCCAGGCTGGAGGAGGGCTGCCAGTGCTGAGGTCCAGCTGTGCGGCGTGCCAGCACAGGGAGGGACACCCCGTCCTCCAGGGACCCCTCAGTTGGAATCACCTTCTTTGTCCTTTTTGTTGATGCTGTTCGGGTGGGAGCTTTGTCTTCTTACAACTTTGCTCAGAAAGTCTGTTCATTTCTCAGAGATCAGGAAAATTCAGATGTTGCTGAGTCAGAGCTTTCTGATTTCAAGAGCCTTACTCTAAACCAACCAACCAACCAGTTAAACCAAACCCAAAATAAACAAACAAAAAGAAAAAAACCTCAATTAGAAAGTCCCTGCATTCTTTCTCAATTAAGGTCCTCTTCCTCCTCCTCTTCCTCCTTCTCCTCCTCCCCTCCTCCACCTCCTCCCCCCTCCTCCTCCTCCTCCTCTTCCTCCTCTCCTCCTCCTCCTCCTCCTCCTCCTCCTCCTCCAATAAAGCAGTCTAACATCGGCCACTTCTTCTATCATAAATGACCTGCCCACTGTCTACATTGATTCCCAGCCATGAAAAATCCCAAGCGGAGATAATAACTGGATAACTGAGTAGTGACACACAGGCATAGATGACTATTTTAGTCTATCGTTTATAACTAGTTTATTCAAATAATAAAAGTCAGTCTCACCGTCGTTTAGACAAAGGGTGACTGTGAGTCAGAGTATTAATCAAAGCCATTGGCGAATTGGAAATTCACGAAATGACTTATCATTGGATAATACACATATACCTAGATGATCGCTTCATGTTTATCTACATAGGCAGCTTTCTTCAAAAGGGAGATTAAATTAACTCTTTATGAGGCCAAGTGTACTTTCTAGTTCCTTTGTGGTTCCTTAAATATTCAGATCTCTCCAGTATGAAGCCTTGCTGGCCATTGACTCTGTGTTTTAGCATATGGCCAGTATACCTTAAGCAGGATAATACTGATGCATAGCAAAATTAAACAAGAAAACTCTCTGTATGAAACAGTGAAAAATTTCACAGCACCCATGAGATCTGTGTAGAGTCAAAGTCTTAGCATGAGTTAGCCTGCTACTCATGGCTAATTCCATCCACACCAACAGAGGAGTCTGTTCATAAGCTGTAATCATAGGAGCAGAAAATGTAGAGAATAGTGGGAATAGCGTGTGTTTTTTTTTCTTCTTCTTTTTCTTTTCTTTCTTTCTTTCTTTCTTTCTTTCTTTCTTTCTTTCTTAATTTTTTTTCTTTTTTTCTTTGGAAGTAACTCAATACTGGTTAAAACTGAAGATCTGTAGAAAAGCTTTCACATGTTCCTAATTATCTAAATTGAAAACTTGAATTCCTTAAATCTTTTTTTTTTAAGATTCCTTTTCTTGATTTATTTGTGGGGAAAGGGCTATACAGACAAGCACATGCACAAATGGTTGCACCTGTGCCCCGGAGAAGGGCAGAAAATGGCGTGGGATCCTTGGGACCCAGGCTTGCCTGTGCTTGTGGGAAGCTAGGCTTGTCACGTGAGTGCCAGAACAGACTCTCCAATCCTTATGATTGAGTAGCCAGCGCTCTTAACCGCTGAGCCATCTCTTCAGCCCCTTTGTATTGCTTTTCAAAAATGATTTAATTCAGAAAGTCTATCTATTGTATGAGTGCTCTGCTTGGATGTAAGCACAGAGTGTATGAAGTGCCCTGGGAAACAGAGGTTTCTAGGTCCTTGCCACAGCAGTTATAGATGGTTGTGAGCAGTCAAGAGGACGCTGGGAACCAAACGTGGATCCCTCTGTAAGAGTATCCAGTGCTCTCTGCAGCTCCATGCGCCTCTAATTTAGCAGTGTCTGTGTCATCGCAAGTCTAGCCAGTGCTTTTGCTTTTTTAAATACAAACAACTCTTAGAATTGTATAAAAATGGTACTATCTTTTCTTGAAACATCTCTGCACATACTAATTGAATATAAGACTTCAGAAGGTAACATTGTAAATAGCAAAAAGCTATTTTCAAATAAGACATACAAAGTAAACCACATTTTATCATGTAATATCAATCAGCCTTATTGAAAGTTCTTTTTGGTTGGCTTGGTTTTGGGTTGTTTTGAGATGTTAGGATGAACCCTTGAATTCTGTGCATATTTAATAGATGCTCAACCAGCAAACTACAACTTATTTTAACGATATTTTTGCTTGCAAGGAATACTATGAAACAATCACACTTGTAATTTTTACTGGTGTTATACAGAAATGTATTAATCTGTATTTTGTTTATGTTAGTATAGCATAGAAACATTTTTCTTGGTTTTTAATTTTACTGCTTGTGAAATTTTTAATAGACTGATTTTATTATTTGAATAAACTTATGTTGTAAATTTTGTATGTCTTAATTTTTGATACTAGCTAGTCAAGGCACCAATAAATAACCTTTTTTGATGGTATATTTATTTAGTCAGAAGTCAGCATAAATGGCTGTTGTGGATAAATGAGAGTCTTGTAAATTCATAACTCTTTCAGTAGGTCTTACTTCTGAATAAATTTTAAGTATTAACTTGTCACCAGATGATGACACTGTAAGAACTATTGTTTAGAAATTAAGTTCAGCTTTTTTGTTTGTTTGTTTAAGATGTAAATTGGCTTGTTCCCACCAGTTTTGTCCTAAGGGAAATGTCCAAGACCACAGTTGCAATGAAAACCACAAAACAGAGCAAAGGAAACTCACTAAAATTTGCTTCTGTAGCTGTGGGACCAGTGTTCCCGGGAAATTCTGATTTCAGTCTATAAGCCTGGAAAAGGCAGTCATCTTTTTCATTTCCAAGAAAAGCTTGTCAGTTTTTAAACCTCTGTCTTTGATTTAACTCTGTAATGTTTGAATGTTGCCAGTAATATTTTTGTATTGATAATTTATTACACAAATAGTAGCCACACTGAATATTGGGGCTAACTAAACCGTTGTAATTCTCTGTGTCTTGGAGGCGTATACTTTTGGAAAGCGTTGTATTTTGTAGCATTAAGTTTGCACCATTGTCTACTGGACAGGGTTATTTTCATGTGTGTGTCTCTCCCTCTCTTTTTTTTTTACTTTAAGGTAATGTCAGAATAGCAACATGTGTTCCTCCCCTTGTGGTGGGCTTTAATGCCAGTGTGTGCAGCTTGTTGTAAGCACACGTGAAGTTACAGAAGAGTCCAAAACACTTAAAGTCCTGCTTGTTCTTGCCTACGTGAGCTTAAGTAATGTTGTAAGCACACGTGAAGTTACAGAAGAGTCCAAAACACTTAAAATGTCTTGCTTGTTCTTGCCTACGTGAGCTTAAGTGATGTTCAGCTCTTGAGAAAGCTCCTGGGTTAAAGGAGGCAGGTTTCGGCAGGGAGGCCCCTCTTAAAACAGGAGCCGCGCATGCGCACGCGCTCTGCTTACTCTCTGAGAGCAGAAAACGGTGACACGGAAGCTCCAGTTTATTTTTAATTCCGGCTCTTGACTGAAATCTGAAGGCATTTTGAGCCACCTACCTATTTCAAAGATGGTATGGGTGGACCGCCTGCTGTTAACATGCTGTAGGGAAAAAGGAGAGATGTAAATGAGTCCCTGTGATTGGCTGCCTCTGAATAGAAATGAAGCTGACAATCTGTCCTGCGTGAGCTCCAGTTAGGGAGCCACCAGAGTGTTGGGATCTCTGATTGACAGCTGCCTGTCACCCGGGATTACCATTCGCCTCCTCCTGTTTTATTATATGACTATTTGTCATCACTGGGTAATTCAAAGAAGATTCCATCGTTGTACCTACTGTTTTTGATGTCTCTAAATATGAGGCTGTACAAATGCTTTGACAGTGTTGAATTAATCCTGACTAAAGTGTGAAAAAGATCTCATTTTCCTTCAACACCCCAGTTAGGCAGAAGGTCAAGGTGCATGGCCGCAAACGAGTCCAGTGGGGAGGCCGTCCAAGGACAGAACCACTCGCCTAGCTCTTGCCTTCTGCATGGCTTCACAAGTGGAATTTCTTTTATACGAGGCCAGAACGAATACATTTTATTTAGTATTTTGGTTTGCAGGACGTTCGGACAGCGCATTCTGTGAATGCGACTCTAGTAATATTGGAGCAGAGGTTACAGTCAAATGACATATAACATTATCTCTTCTTCCCTCTCCATATGGACTCACGGAATTCTTAAGAGTGAAGACCTTCCCTTCCTGGAAGTTACAGGAAATAATGTTATATTTTAGTTATGCATGAGTCAAGTATTAACATTTACTGTTGACTCACACTCCCTCTGATGGCTGTATATCAAGGCCAGGAGGAACATGTACAAATTCTTTAATTTACGTGGAGGTACAAAATGAAACCATGGTAAATTCTGTCGGTAACTACGAAAAGCTAGATTTTTAGGTGACATTAAAGATAATTTTTTCCCCCTAAGAATATGAAAAAGAGTTATACTTTTTAACTTTCAAAACCACAAAAGCATGATTCCTGTTTTACCCCGTCCATATCCGAGCATGATAACCTGGCCATCCCACTTTTGCTGTGTGCTCTGTATGGAAAGAACTTAATTAGTTGAGATTGTTGTCTTGTGCACTGTCTCATGCCCTTTCAAAGATCATACGTGAACCTGAAAATTCAAAGTGAGCCTTGCTTCATAGAGTCAGTTCCACCTTTCGGATCACGAGTGGATTATGGGTAAAACAGTCTAATGGAGTTTAATTTAGAGGTAAAAGTCAACACAGAGTTATGGAGTTTTTGACCTTGGGGTCCTCTGCATCTTCCTCCTAATAAAATTAATTACAAATAGAATTCTTGATGGAGTTTAAAGTGAAAGAGAAGCTGTGTTTTTCCCACAGCCTGAGAGTGCCCCCCTCCCCCCCCACCTCCCCAAACTTGTTCATTCCATAGGCGCGGTCTCCTTATAAGGCTGAGATGGGCCACTTGGTATTGTTCATTAGTATTTGCTTGTTAATGTTATCTTGAAAGTCAGTGTTTTATACATTTGCTATGTGAATTCAAAGGAAAGGGGGCAATGGAACCCTACGAGTGTACTTAAAACTTTAGGTTTCTGAAAATGTTAAAGTTAAAATGCCTTTTTGCTCAATGAGCAAATAATTTTTTTTTGTACACATCCTACCAAAACACAAATATCTTGGTTGCCCGTGGCTTAAACTCTTAACTCAGCAGGCTGCATGTTCTCTCTCCCCACAAATCCCTGCGGCAAGTGACCTTGTCAAACAAGTGTGGCATAATGGGAGTCAGCCCAGGGAAGGTGGCTCATTTTCTAGCAACTGTTTGCTGCTGTCAGAACAAAGGCACATCGGTTTGCATTAGGAGGACACAGCACGCAGATGAACAACTGCCTCCTGTTTCCCAAATAATACTCATCTTTCAGGTTTCCTTGAAAATCTGACTAATGGAAGCGGTACGCATGGCAGATATTCTAGGAGGGACATGAATTCTGCCATGGCCTCAGTGAACTTGAGGTATTTTACTACCTAGCATATGTCATATTTATTTTTAGAGCCACATTTATTGGAACCATAAACTTGCAAAGTGCAGGGCAGCACTTTCATTGGTTTTCTTTGAGACTCTTAGTTTTGTTTTTTGTTTGTTTGTTTGTTTGTTTGTTTGTTTTAAATCTCGGCAGAGGGAAGTGGAGGTGTTTTAGAGAAGTCAGAGCTTAATTTTTCATTTACTTATTTATTCTTTACTACAGGCATCTGTAGTTAGCTAGATAGGTAGATATATTGCCTTTAGAAGTTATTGAGTGTAACTTATTTGCCTAATAGCAATTACAATCATTAAAATGTTTACCAGGTATGTTTAATTATGAGTTATGCCTGACACCAGCAATTTGATCTCAGTTGAAAGGGAGGAAATATATTTGCATGTTTTATCTAACTTTTTCTTCTAAAAATGAGTAGTCATGTTTCTTACACAATCTAAATGTTTCACTGGCTTGCGATAGATAGTAAGACACCATGTATTGGGTACGTAGTGGTTAGCCTGAAGAATGTTCTGCTCTTAGCTGGAGCTTTGCTCTCACGTGGTCAGCTTTGCGAGAGCTTCGGGAGCCATAGGTTCCCAGGAAAGAAGGAAGAGTGTGTCTGTGGAGGCCATGCTTCTGTCCTCAGTGTAGGCGCAGAGCTGCTTCTCTGCCATGACACCCACATTACACGCGCAGAACACCATAACAACACAGACCATGTTCCTATTTGTGAACTGGTCGGAATTCTTAACATTTATTCATCAATCAATAAATGTCTTGTTGAGTATGGCATGTAGTTTTGGGAAACATTTGCAAAATATTTAAGGTTATGTCTGTGAGGTTTAGCTTGCCATGAATATGTGTTCTAAATTTTAGGTTTGGAAAATAACGTTGAGGGAAAATATCCCTGCATTGAAGTTGAAGAGATCATAAAGAATGAGTGCCATTGGTTTTTGGTCATCCGGGTTTCAAAAGGATTTCTTTATATATAGAAATTAGACTTTGAAGATTTATTTATCCACCAAATAGAAAATGCATTAATTTCTCTTGCAATTTATAGTTGCGAATAAGTAAGGAAAATGATATTTTTACACCATAGGGATCACTCTGTCACTTCTCTTCGGCCATTGGAATTCTTAGGCCAAATGGCTCCCCTGGCAGCCAGAGGAGGACCTTTCTCCTTTACTTTGCCGTGACAATAGGGACAGAGAGGAAGCGGTCACTTTCCAACCAGTTTGTCTTCAAAAGAGGGATTAAAATTGTATGGTGCCAGAGAGAGTTGCTGTAATGTATCTTTTTAAATTACCAGCTTGTTCTTTTCTACTATTTTATAACAGAAAGATAGCTCAATGCCAGCAAAGAGCCTGGAAGCTAGAGTGAGCGGCATCATGGGAAACATGAAATAAATACCCGGCTATATGCTTTATGGGTTTCCGCTTTCATCTTAAACAGGTACCTATTGTGCACTAGACTCATGTTTGTCCACTGCTCTCTTGTTCAGTTACTTTAGATGGAAAGTTAGCAGGCCTTTTCAACATATATGCACAATTCTCAAGAAGATGCAATACTTCCCCCAAGACCATCTAAAAGGACCTTAGATGCATTCTCAGGCAGCTCTATCAAACTCACAGTGAAATGAAGGCTAAGCATACTTGTCTCCGTTGACGTCACACTCTGGTCTCCAGCAGCGCTTGCCACTGAGATAATAGATTGACTTGGAAACCGCCAAGCTGGACCAGACTGGGAAGAACAGTGAATGAATGGGAGCTGAACTTACAGATGAGAAACTTGGGGATATATGCCACAGTTTCTTTTCTTTTTGTTTGGAAAAACAAATATACAAACAAACAAACAAAAAAAAAACCCAGGATACCAACAACTCATAGGAGGAAGACTTTGTTCTGTCTCACTTTTTAAAAGTCCAGCCCAGCCTGGAGTCAAGGCAGTAGGCACATGGAACTGGTCACCGCCCTCCCCTCAACCCCCCCCCCCCAAAACACACGCGCAGAGAGGAAGAAGAGAGCAGAGGGGCCTAGTGCTTAGCTCATTTTCTCTTTAACCTTTCACCTAGTCAGCACCTTTCGCCCCACAGACATGTCTACAGTAGCAGTTTTCATCCTGTGTGTCTCTGTCCCTTTGGTGGTCAGATGGCCCCATCACAGGGTTGCTTAAGACTACCAAAACACATATTTACATTATGACTCATAACAGTAGCAAGTTATAGTTATCAGGGAAGAGCGAAAATCATTTGATGGTTGTGGTCACTGCAACAGGAGGAAGTGTATTAAAGGGCACAGCGCTAGGAAGGCTCAGAGCCACTGCTAGAGGGCTAAACAGTTCCTCACAGTGCTTCCCTCACAGGAAGCCCCTGTCCTGGGTTGATCCGGGATCCTAGACAGTTCACAACACTTCGTCTCAGTCAGTGTATTTGGGAAATAATCTGGAGAAACTGAACTGTGGGTAGAATACAGCCATTATTAAACAAACCCGGGAATAATATGTGAGGATGCTCTTGAGCAATGTTGAAAGAAACTAGAGTCCATGTAGTTGAAAGTTAAAAATACCTGCTACTGAAGTTTGAATGCTTGGTCAGTCCCTTAGACTATTTCCCATTTAGAACATTCATCATGTGGGTGCGACAGCTCTTGAAGCCTTGCTAAGGTTTACGGAAGCTCCATTTACCTCAGGGTGAGTTAGTCAGGTCAGAGCCAGAAGAGCCTTCAGGTGTGGCTGCTGAGATGAACCGAGTAGATTGCTAAATAACTGGAGGGAGGTTCCTTCTTGTGGCAACTGATGCAGAAAGGAAGTTATGACCCATGGATGTCATAGCCAGTTCTCATAGGCTAGAGCACGCTTAAATTACTTAAAGATGCTGCTCTCGGCTTCTCAGCTGGAAGGTGGAAATGATACTTTTTCTGGTTTCTACACTGTCTGGTCAGAGTCCTTCCGTGTTCCCTTTGAACGAGGGGTCTGGGGTGTTTCTCACTGAGTGATCTATTTCAGTATTTTCTAGTCTTTGGCTGTCTCCTCTCTGTTCATCGGATTGTTTTTCACACAGGCGTACTTCCTGTCTTTCTAAGAGTCAAGGATTCTGGACTGTCCCGTCTGTTTTGTACACAAAATGGAAGATCATTAGCCTGAAGTTGGTTTTTTTTTTTTTTTTTTTTTTTTTTTTTTCCCCTAAACCCAGTTTATAACAAAGGAATTTAAAGATATTTTTTCTCCCCGCCCAGAACACTCCTTTACCCAGAATGGTTGCATCTTTCAATCGTCACATAGTTGAAGTAGACTTCAGGCTACCCCAGGGCACATCTCCTGAATTTGTTGAATATCAGTGTGCCCATGAAACACAGAGTGGTATAAACAGGTTCCCATGTTGAAAAATAAAAATCGTAGTGACAACTCATCCAACACTTAAAAAAAATGGTTGGTAAAACATCCAAGCAAGACTTCTTTAGCACTTGTCATAATAATCCTATGTGCGGGTTATTTAAAACCAGATCACCTACTTTCACAGTGCTACACACAGTGCCTGAATGAAGGAAAGAACACTGACCTGGAGATGGTTCCCTGCTGCTGGTGACTCTGATCTGCTTAGCCTCTTCTTCAGATGCCCATCTGAGGGCACTCCTTAGAGATGTTTCCCTTCACAGACAGCTCCAGCCCTGGTCATCTTAGTTTAACATCTATTTCTACCACACTCCATAGCTTCCTGTATTCCCTGTTGTAGCAGTTGATGGTTTCCCTCTATTGGAGACTGCAGATGATCCAAGGGGGGACCTTTTCCTGTCTTTAATCTGCCTCTTTAAGTGGTTCATCTTCCTGGAGGGCAGCCTCCTTGGTTGTGTGTGTTCCCTGGCTTTCCCTATCCTTAGGGACTATGCTGTCTCTCAGCCACCTGTGTTGTAAACAAACTACTATTTCTTGGCTTTTGGACATGTCCTATGAAAAGCCTGTAGCCTAGGTAAGATTTGTAGAACTAGTTAACTGATTTTCTTTTCTTTTCTTCTTTCTTCCTCTTCCTCCTCTCCTCCTATGTGTGTGAGAAAATTGAAGATTCGGAAATCATGACTTGTGACTTTTTTCTCTAATATATTTGACTTTTAGTTCTGTTTTCACTATAGTTGAGGCAACTTTGATTTACTTAGTTTTTTTGTTTGTTTGCTCGTTTTGTTTTTGTTTTTGGTTGTTTGTGGTGAACATACTATTTTTAACTATCACACATAGTTCAAGCCCTTTCATTATTTCCAGTCAATTTGATGTAAAAAAAAAATTCCATTTAAAACAGTATAAAGATTAGTCATGTTCTCAGTCCAGATAGGACTGCTCAGATGGGAAAGGACACAATTAGAAACATTGTAAACATGCGTGGGAGAGGTAGGGTGAGGACGCCTGCGTGTCTTCCCTCTTTCCTTTTGAACTGAAAAAATGTGTACTGCATGCTCATAGTGCAGGAGATTCCTCAGAAGCGGCTCAGGCAGTCCCAGCAGGTAATTAAGACCTGGACACCCACTGCCTGTGAGGACGGATCTCTTGGATGCTTCTGGAAATGAGTAGAGTTGGAAAGACAGGCAGGCACATTGTTTATCTTGCCTCTTTCCTCTCCTGTAGAGTCCTGTCTGGAGAAGGGAGGGAACAATGGGTTTTAATCTTCTCATGTTCAATATCTTGTCTTTGCACATTCATGCTCGAAGCCCTTTCTCCTTCCAGATTGTTCTTGCCGAACCCTGTTATTTAGTGGTTAGGAATGTATTGACTATACTGTGTAATCCAAATGTGGTTGGCGCTGTTTGCTTCCCAGAGTTTTACATGTGGCCATGTTTTATTGACAGCGTCTTTCCTACTTAATTATGTCTTTTGTTGACAGCTCAAACTGTCTCTGTTTACTCCTATTTAGAATGCAGCTGGCAACAGCGGTTGGTTTGTGAAACGAAAGCACATAATTAACTTCCCAAGTTAAGGTAGAGTTTGTTTCTTTGGGAGAGAAAGGGTTTCATGGGGCATATCCCTTTGCTCCACGTGTGGTGTACCTACAGAGTGATACATTTCTCATGTCAGAGCATCAGCAGAGAAAAACAGGACATCCTAAACTATTGAATATTGTTACCGTATCAAAAATGACTGGGTTTTAAGCCATTTTCAAAACCTAGGAGGCCAGAAAGCAGTAGTCAGTTTACACGTTTGCACCAGTCAATAGGAATGTTGCTACTGCTTCCATTCAGTCTGATGTGCAGATAGCCAAACTTTGACTGAAGCATTTTGAAGAAATATGAATTCCCTGCTACCATTGATGTGTCCAAGAACCTGTACAGAGACTGGTTTTACAAAGAATGAGTGAGTTCATTCATTTCAAGTAAAACCAGGAAGCAGATCCTTAAACAAGAAATTTTGACCATGAGATTCGGTCCTGGTGACACCTAGGACCCAATGAAAGCCCTGCACATTCTCCTGAGAGCACGGCATTCTTTGTTTATATGCGCTGGAGTAGCCAACTCACTTTTATAATTTTCTATTATTAGCTATTTAATTTCTCCATGATCACCACATCTTCGTTCTGTGCATTCTGTGCCAAGTAACATGGAGGTTTTCCTTGCTTTCTAAAAAACCAAACTGAATAGTACATTCCAGTTCAGAATTAATGTCATAACATTGGGCATAGTGATGTATGTTTGCAACACAGCTCTGGCTGAATAAAGGCAGGAAAATCACAAGGCTGTGTGGGAGGGTAGGAGGCTTGGGAGGTGCTCGCACGCGCGCACACACACACACACACACACACACACACACACAGAGAGAGAGAGAGACAGACAGACAGACAGACAGACAGACATGTACACACGCATGCTCTTACTTGGAACAAGAAAAATAAATAAACCAAGTCAAAATGAAAATATTTTAAAAAAGCAACTTCAGTTGCAAGTCTTTATATCATACAAGTTTTACATTGTTAAATCCCCTTTCCATTTTCAGATAAAACGACTTTCTTCACAGCCTAACCCATAAGCATCCCATGATGATTCATGTTTTGTTTTGTTTTTTAAAGAATGTTTCTCCTGTCTATCCAGCGTTACGTGCAGACAGAAGTTGCTTTCCTAAAATAAAATGTAATTCTAATTCTTTTGACCTGCTGTTTCAAAAATCATACAATTTATTGCTCTGTAGTTTTATTTTTAAATGGCAAATAGAAGAATTTGTCATGCGTGACGTTACACACACCTGTAGTTCTAGTATTTGAGACACTGAGTCTGCGGGATTGCAGATTTAAAACCAGCCTGCCCTACATAACAACTTCGAGGCTAGCGTGAGGTACATAGGACGATCCTATCATAAATGGATAGATAGATAGTTAGATAGATAGGAGAAAGATAAATAGATAGATAGGAAGGTAACTATATAATAAATAAATACAAAGTGAAAAAAATGTGCCATATAGAGAACAAAAGTAGATCGAATGTTTTCAGACTAAACATGCATTGGAAAGAGGTAAACACATTGTCTGCTTGTTCTCATCCACCATTGGGAAGCTATCAACATCTGTACAGATGAGCGAGCAGACCTGCCCTGTAAGTGGGCAGCCTGGTATGCGTGTACAGAGAATGAAAACATTGAACCAAGGACATTGTTTTGATGAATATAATTTTGGCCTTTCAACATCTGCTTGTTGGATACAAATCACATGGCTGATATTTCTGGTACCTCTTAATCATGGCTAACGTAAGGAGTGAGAAGTTATCAGTGGGGTGAACTGAAAAATGTCCGCAAGATAACAGCACACAGGGAACTAAGGAGGTCTTTTGAAAATCAATTGCATGAAGTCTATAAGCAGATGTCTTCTATTGTGACCCTAGTCATGGGAACACTGACAACAGAAGACAGTGTGGGGTGTGTGCAGTTCACAGGAGCACTGCCGGTTCATCTCAGGATTTGATTTTATATTATTCTCATCCCCAAATGAGCAGTGTAGTTGGTTAGAGCTGAGGAGGGACTGGTGAAGGAGAAGCTGTGTCGAGCTGGTGAAAACAACTTGGCAGGAACTTTGCTCTTTGACTTCATTTCACCTAGGGCTGCGTCAACCCTCACGAGTCTGTCTTCAAAGAAACCAAAGAGCCTTGACACCTAGCTTCTGAGACGTTGGGGAATATCGGTTCGCAAATAATTCTTCTGATCTTTAAGTTTTAAACCACTGAAAACCATCCTGTAAACAGAGCTGCTGAGAGCTGCCATGGCACCTCGGATGCGGTTTGTAACTGAGTCTCCCTAGTCATATACTGCTTTCTAGTTAATTACTGCTTCCAGACAGAAGAGGAAAGGCCTTGGATTCAGCGTTTGTATGGTCGCATGGCCCTGTTCAGTCAAGCTCAATACATGTTACATGATTGCCTGAGAGGAATAGAAAAGCTACTTTCTCAGTCTCTGACCAGAATGCGTGATGAGGCTCAGTGGCGGAGAGGGCAAATGGGCACAACAGCAATTACACCAGAAGCAAAGTAGTTTCCTTGACAACCAGTTTGAGGATTCATTGTGATTTATTATTTACTACTTCAAAAACTCATCCTGTGATTTAATTAAGGATCGAGGAGATTTCCATAAAAATCTTATCTCTTCCAAATGCGAATGCCCCGTGACTATTGTTCAGGTGTATATGGAGACCACCCCACACTCATGGTGTCTTAAACAGGGCCAGAGGAGGTGTCAGGTGCAGTTCTGTGAGAATGTGCACGGGTCACGCAGGGAACACTTTCCATCGAGGAAATGGGGCTTTTCTGGGAGATGCTGTCTCTCAGTCCTTACTAATGACATAATAACAACAGCCCCTTGGCCTCCGACAAAGCAGAGGTTCCAAGTACATTTTTCCCTTTCTGTTGGGAGCAGCGTTATTAACTAGTTATCTTTGTGTATCATTTCAGAGGCAATGTAGACAGGTTATTTCTTTGTAGTAACCTCCATAATTACATACCTTTCATATCTCACAAATTATAGTCTTTTAAGTTTAGGTGTAATCAGGTAATATTTTTGCCAGAACCTAGAGTTCAGCATCCCCAGGATCCCAGTAGATAATGCTGTCTTGTCTGTGATTGCGCTCGCCCAAAATCTCCCCATGCTCATTACTTCTGCAGCGAGAGCTTTAAGTGAGCTACTTATTCAGCATTAATTAATAATCAAATGTGACGCGCTGCCTAACATGTGCTTCTTATTTAAGCAACATAACCTTCCAAATTTAAAAAAATAATAATAATTTTAAGCATTTAACTGAATTTTTGTTAAAAAAAAATGGTGGTGCGTTTGTATGTATTCTTTTTAATTAAAAATAGTTCTGCTTAGCTCGTTTACATTCCTGCTGTCAGGGTTTCAGCCTGGAGATTCCATATATAATTAATGTAAGGAAAACAAGAGAGCTGTCCCTTGATAGAAAACTGGTAATGGATTAAAATTCCAGGAATGTGGCACACTTTCTCAGAAAGATGCAGTTAGGCCTGAAGTCTGGAAATATTAAACCGTGTCTCACCCGTGTAATTAGCTCAGGACAGACAAGTCCAAAAATATTTGGTTGTGCACTTACTATGGATCATTAAGTGCATGCCCACTATTAAATATTATTTAATAAGAACCTTTTCTTGAACCAGAATTGAGGACTGAGTGTGGCCGGCAGAGTAAGAACCAGTTGATAGAATGTGTACATCGAGGATTTAAACTGCTCCGAGCAGTAGCTGAGGCAGCCTGTGTACTGTCTGACAGCCATTACCTAATTTCGGGGAGGTGGGAGTATACACGTCTCTCCTGGATTCCAATTTGGACCAGTCAGCACTCTTTAAATTGTGCATTACAACTTTTGACAATATTCATCAGCCAAGAGCAATTACAAATTTTCATGGAATTGATATCAAATTGTGGACATAGTAAGTCTAGAGTAATTTCTTATAAGAGGTTAGTTCACAGTGGAGAATAGTTTATCACAATGCAAATAAAAACTTCCTGGTCAAACCCTTCCCAGCACAGTTCGTCCTGAGGAGACTGTGTGTGTTTCACTCTCCCTTAGATAGCATCTTGTTTTAATAGAATATGCCACATGCAGATACTTTAGGGAATAAAAGGGCAAGAAAGATACAGGATTTGATATTCTGCGGCAATAGTACTGTATAAATTGGAATTATTCCTAATTACTAAGTGTGACAAGTTAGACCTTAGTATAAAACCTTGGGGGTCTAGGAAGCAGGTGATTTTCAGAATATGATGCCTAGAGGTAAGATTATGATTCTGCAGAAAAGTGTGAAAAAAATACTGTAAATGTGCATGGTGTGTGTCTAAGTTAGGATCTCTGTTGCTGTGAAGAGACACCATGACCCATGGCAACTCATATAAAGGAAAACATTGAATTGGGGCTGGCTTACAGTTCAGAGGTCCATTATCATGGTGGGAAAACATGGAGGCATGCAGGCAGACGTGATGATGGCGAAGGAGCTGAGAGTTTTATATCTTCATCCCCAAGGCTGCAGAAGGAGGCTGTCATATTAGGTCTACTTTGAGCCTAGGAGACCTCAAAACCTGCTCCCACTAATGCGCCCCTCCAACAAGACCACATGCCCAGGCATGTGTGTACTTGTATATAGGTCACAGGACAGATGTCAGTTCTCTCCCCACATCCTAACATAGTTTCTGAAGACTTACCTCAGTCAGCAAGCTTATAGGGCCTGTGTTTGTGTATGCTAAATAGTCTCGATGGCCTCTTAGGTTTTAAATTTTCTTGAGTATATTCTTAAACACAAGTTTGCTAAGTTCATTCATTTCAGGTTGTGAGTGCATGGATTTGACTTTGCCTGCCTTGATGTGGCTAGAAAGTTCAGCAGAGCCCTACACATGGTCCCTAAGAGTCTCGACTTGGACTTGATCTCAGTGCCTAGCCAGAGAAGCTGCAGAACCTTCCCAGGCATGCCTGCAGGCTGAAAGAATCTTGTGGTGGATGCTTGTGGGAGGAGGCAGAGAGTGCTTGGGCAACCTATGAGAGCACAGGTTACATAGGACTTGAGATGGGACCGTGAAAGGGTGATACCAGGTGCTCGGAAGCAGCTGATGAACAGTACGGAAACAGGGGCCTAATGGTGGCTCTGTAACACGCTGATTGTGTCTTGGAGTGTCACGGCTTTCTTTTGCATTTTCTGTAAAGGACTTGGAGCATCTAAGTTCATTTAAGGGAAATGCAATTGGTTAAAATGAGACCAACGTAGGTTGGGATTTGTCCTGTCAGCAGAACTGAGAGCAAAAATGTTTTGACTGGTGTTTTCAACGTATTCATTACATAGGTTTTAGATTTATTTGTATTATTTCATGTGCATATGTGTGAATGCAGGTGCTTCGGTGTACAGGGCCCTACGGTGTACAGGGCCCTACGGGACAACCGTGGAGTAGCTCCTCAGGAGCTGTTAAGTCAACACTTGTCTTGTGACAGCAAGGAGTCTCTGAATACTGAGGGATTACCACCATGACTGGCTGTGTGATACAACTCTGGTCTTTCTGCTTGCATGGCAGTCACATTAGTGACTGGGCCCAGACCCTGGAGTATTGTTAAATGAAACTATTCAGTGCTAAATGATAGTAATAGCCTGACAGACCACTCTGATGTAACCTTTAGTTACTGAAGTTCCGTTCAGAGCCTTTCCTATTTTGTTTTATTTATTTTAAAGATTTTATTTATTTATTTATTTTAAAGATTTATTTATTTATTATATGTAAGTACACTGTTGCTGTCTTCAGACGCTCCAGAAGACAGCATCAGATCTCATTACAGATGGTTGTGAGCTACCATGTGGTTGCTGGGATTTGAACTCGGGACCTTCAGAAGAACAGTCGGTGCTTGACACAGCTGGAGTTATCACAGAGAAAGGAGCTTCAGTTGAGGAAATGCCTCCATGAGACCAACTGTAAGGCATTTTCTCAATTAGTGATCAAGTTGGAAAGGCCCCTTGTGGGTGGGACCATCTCTGGGCTGGTTGTCTTGGGTTCTATAAGAGAGCAGGCTGAGCAAGCCAGGTGAGGCAAGCCAGTAAAGAACATCCCTCCATGGCCTCTGCATCGGCTCCTGCTTTCTGACCTGCTTGAGTTCCAGTCCTGACTTCCTTGGTGATGAACAGCAGTATGGAAGTGTAAGCCGAATAAACCCTTTCCTCCCCAACTTGCTTCTTGGTCATGATGTTTGTGCAGGAATAGAAACCCTGACTAAGGCAGTGCTCTTAACCACTGAGCCATCTCGCCAGCCCTGTTTTATTTATTCTTAATAATTGGATTTTTATAACATTACTCTTCCCGATTTCCCTCTTGCAAATCAAGACAGTTGTCCATTATTTTCTTTCGTTCATCTTTATTTCCATGTGTGGTGTTCTCCTGCTCTGTGTTTTTGAGACTAAGCTGTTGGGAAGCACAGATGGACAAGTCTATTGCTAAGTTCGGCCTTTCTTAGAACAGGATGGTTCCTCAATAAATGTAACAATAAATTATTAGTAGCCAGTTAAAAAACTAGATCTGCAGGGAAGGGTAGGCAGATCCCAGAATGACCAGTCAGGAGGGTCCCCAGTTTCAGGCCAGCCTGGGCTACTTAATAAGACCCCGTTTTATGAATTAAATGAAACAAACATGTTTCCCCCACTTGAAGACAATCCTTAAGATAACAAGTAAAAGCAGCCCAGCAGAGGACATTGAGTTAGAAGGTTTAATGTTTTGAAGAATTAAAATTTGATGTCATAGTGTTTGGATGGGATTGGTTATATTGGCTTATTAATATGTATTTATGAGGTAATTTCTTTGTGAGGAGATAGTGAACATAATAGAAACCATTTCTATACTTATGCATGCTTTCTTTTCCATCTCTAATCAAAAACACACAAATTCAAGCTATAATGTGATGGGTACCAGGAAAACAGATAACACAAAGAAATTCCTCGGCATACTAGAGAAGGCAGCAGGGTCTTCTATTAAAGGTGCTTACATAATCCCCCATCATTGTTAGAGACTTTTGACATTGTAACCTCTCTTATTTTTGCAGATCATTACTGTGTACATTGAAATTTAACATGTTGCAGGTATTTGTGTGAATTCTTGTTTGTTTGTTTGTTTGTTTTTAGTTTTTTGTTTTGTTTTGTTTATTCTTTTGAGACAAGCTCTCCTGCAGCTCCGGCTACGCTTGGACTCACTGGTAGCTAAGGATGGCCCTGGCCTCCAGATCTTCCTGCTTGTTTCCGCCGTGTGCTGGGGTCTCAGGTGCGCCCTTCCACATCCACCTCAGGGTCTGATTATTTTGTTTCAGCCAGACAGTGAACATGGAGACTGAGATGCAGGCGTGTAGGTCCAGCGACAATGGCTGCAGGAAGCACACACAGCTCTTTCCAGCTCCCGAAAGTGTGTTTCCTAGTTCCCTTAAAGTGCCTAGCTTAGAAAAGCTCCTCACAGCTTGCTATGTAGGCTCTCTCCTCAATTCATAGAGAAGACACCACACCGACTTCTGGTCTTCCTTACACAGAATGTGTATAGGCAGGGATACTTGCCCCCCAAATAGTAAAATGGCATTTAAGGAAGATGATAAATTGATTCAGGAATGTGGCCTTATGTCTTAGACTGTGACAGTCAAGGTGACTAAAGGTGTAGAACGCTTTATTTTGTCCCTTGAAACAGTAGAGGTCTTGTATTCTGATCATCTATCTGGCATGGGTACCCAAGGCATGCTGCTGTGACTGATGTGCTATCTGGCACGGGTACCCAAGGCTGCTCTGACTGACTGATGCTCAGAACAATGGCAGCCACACCCCACGCCATGATGTTCTTATCATTACAATGTTTACTGGCTGCTAAGTCACTTTGAAATCTTTTTCCTGTAATATTTCTGAAGAAAATATCCATTGTGTGTAATTCTAAAGTGTTACTGTGTAAGGGGAAATATAAATAATAAGGTTTATAGAATACTTTGAGTTGCATTAAAATGATCATTCTTTTAAATGTGCACTTCGTATATTTAATTTAGTGCTTTAAAAGAATTATTTTCTAATTGTGTGACTAGCGACTGTAAGCTACCTTAGAATGTTGCTAGGACCCAAACTCCAGCCCTCTGCAAGAGCACTATGCTCTGTTAACCAGTGAGCCGATTCTCCAGCTCCATAGGAAAGATTTTTGATCAATTTGTGTGAGGGGTGCAGAGCTTTGCTGGCCAGTGAGATTAGCAGTGTGCAGGTGAAATGGCCTAGAAACCTAAGAGTGCCCTGATAGGACCTGACAAGCTGTGCTGGTGTGAAAGCTGCATGAAGCCAGTCTCTCTCAGCTTTGGAGTCATGTGACTTTACATAACATACTTCTTAGCCTCATGTGCTGAGTTGTAAAGTGAGTTTAATGTTGAGTTTTGTAACTAGTCCATGAATAGTTAAATAAATAAATAGAAAGTAAGTAAATAAATAAGTAAAATTTGAAGCCAAAGACTGTTCTGGACTCCTGAGAGGGACCTAGGCTAGTGCTGGAGCTTCCTGCGTGTGCGGTTACCTCTGTTTGGGAAATGGAGGGCAGGACTGCTTGGCTGCAATGGAGAGAGGCCCTCAGGAAAGGCTTTTCTTGTAATCAGGGAAAGGAAGGAAGGAAGGAGAGGCCGGCAAGTAGGTCGGATGTTATTCCTGGCTTGAACTGTTCAGAGTCCTCATGTGAACTGAGATAATATGCAGTGTATGTAGAATGTACTCAGTCCTTGTAAGGGGGGGTGGGGGGGGGAGGATGCTGTGTTTCTGCCCTGGCTACCAGTGTAGCTTTAAGAAGAGCACGAGAAGAGGTAGACCTAAAAGGGATTAGCTTAATTCTAATTGCCTGCAATTATGATTTCATCATACACAAACTATTTACATAGAGTCAGTTATGTCTGCTGTATAATTTACCAATTAGTCTTGTTTCCTTGGATAGTTGGACATGGGATCTAGACCTCTCAGAGACTGCACCAAGTGGCAGAATTACCAGCTGACACATCAGGACATTTTTCTCCTCCAATGTGTTGGGAAAAACTGAACACTTGGCAGTAGTTATGTCTGAGTCCTTAAATGTGATTTACTTAGTGTTTACAAAACCTCAAGAAAGGGTGTGGGGCCTATTGTTACACCCATTTGATAGGTGGAGCACTGAAGAGCAGGTTCTGTAGTTGGCAAGCCAGATAACTCTGCTGGCAAGCATTGGAAAGCCTAGCTGGAATCCAGGTGGGCCTCATGAGACAGTGGACCTGCAAAGGAGCGTGTGATAAACGGTTCCTAGCAGTAAACCTACCACAGAGGACCAAGCCCACTCCAGGAGGTATTAGCACTCAACAGCTAGCTATGAAAGCCATGCAAGGACGCCTGCAAACGGACACATTAGCGTAGCCTACAGTCATGCAGCACACCGTGGGGAGTCTGCGAGACCATGTCTGCAAAGGTGGGGTGGCCTTCTGAGGACTAAGGATGCCTAGTTCTATTTGTCTGTTCAGTAAGATTTGCTGAGACAGCTCCTACAAAGACATCAGTCTCCTCTGTCCCTAGATGTGTCCCTAGTTTTTGGCAGGAGATGACGTCTCTTTTAAAAGCTCAACACTGTTAGTGTGATTTGAGCTCCTGTGAACATTTGAGCTCCTGTGGTGTCTGTCTGCCTTAGGTTTTCTGATAAGTCTCACTGGCAGGTTTCTGCTAAGTGGGGAGGGTTTGAAGAGGCGGGGACTCCTACACCTTAGATAAGAGGGGATTCAAAAATGCTGAGCTTGCAGGAAGGAATTGCAGTCGGAGAGAAGGCTATGAAGTTCTAAAGATACGGGCGTGCAAATGAGACTTTAAAATAAGACAACTCTAGAGTGCATGTTTGCCATTTAAAAGAATTTAATGGAATAAACAAGTTGCAGTTTTTCTATAGTAGCATTCCAGGACAGCGTGTTAGCTTGCTGCTCCTCATACAGTGTGGTTAATTTGCAGACAAATAGCGTTCGCAGCCACCTTGCAGACTATAAAGTTTATCACAACAGAATGTTGCTGACAGTGGGATGTCCTGGGGAGATGGGGACAGAAATAGACTGCAGCAAGGATACAGCTAGGAGATGGGCGACTTGTGAATGTGGAAAACCCTGGACCTGCAGGAATCATTTGCTTAAGCAACTGTCCTTTTCCCTGTGGCATAAATATGGGCAGAGGTCACCCAGGGGAAGTGCAATCCAGTTAGGGTGAGGTGAAGGCCATAGAGACCAGATTTCCGAGTAGCCACATGGGTCAGCGCTTCTGTCCAGGAGATAATGGGAACTTCAGTGCATGTCACCTGAAGATTTCAGATGTTCCGATAAAGGGGTGGCCGGGCTCTCTGATCCTCTACACATCTGCTTACGTTAACGTTCAGTTCTGTTTCTTGCTCTTTTGGGGAGAGTGGTGAGGTTTTATGCATGTCTTGATGCCAGGGCACTTTTGGTTTATATAGACTGCTTTCTGTTTAAAAAAAAAAAGAAAAGAAAAAAAAAAGATGTTTCCTTAAACTGCTCTTCCCTCTATACGTATTTATATTGGAGTAAATTTGTAATTTTGTTTTTAAAGCTGTATTTTCATATTTCTTTGTGTGTATGTTCACGTCTTCCTGTGTGTGTCACATATGTCTGAGTATCTATGGAGTCCAGAAAAAGAGTGTCAGATATCCTAGAGCTGGAGTTACAGTTGGTTGTGAGCTCCCCAAGATGAATGAGGGACTTAGGTCCTCAGGAAGCGCACCGAGCAGGACTTTTCAGAGCCCTGGCTAGCATGCACATATGTATATGTATACATATATGTATTTGTATATGTTTATGTATACATATATGTATATGTATTTGTATATGTTTATTGTATACGTATATGTATATGTATACGCATATGTATATGTATGAAGTTATCATGTATAATTTTTTTCCCTTTGAATCCAGTCCAGAATCACTCAATGCAATCATAATATTGTTTTGTTGACCAAATCTCATTTAGTTCAAGCCTACCTCAGACTAACAATGTAACAGCTGATGACCTTAAGTCCCTGGTTGTCCTGGGTCCACCTACAGACTGATCAGACTCCACAATATGACTTGTATTTTTTTTTAATCATGCTGTATAATATTACGGTCTTTTCAAGGAGTAAACCATTCTCTTCTATCAAGATCCTCTAAATTACTCTTCTATTGTGGCATATTACCCTGTATTAAAATTTGTACTGTCTCCTTTTGTCCAAATTACTGTCAGATTGTTAGATTGTTTTTAGAATATATTATCATAAATGGGATTTGGTAAGGATCTTTTCTGAAAGATTGTATGAGTTCATGATCTCAGAAATAGCTGAAGTATAGCATAAACATAATGAAAATGTGGATAAATGTGATCTTAATTGCATTCAATTCCTATTCATGAAATAAAAGCAGCAAAAATGGATTGATATATCTCCAACATTAAAAATGACTCAAAATATGAAGCACTTAAATTATAAACCCAATTATTACAATAAACAACTAGATCTTTGCTAATTTGATATGAGAAAATGCGATCAAATTTGATTTTTTAAAAAATTTCCTTTTGTTCTTGCCCATTAGATACAGTATTTTATGTTTTTTTTGTTACTTATGTTCATTTTATTTCCTGGGCTTTCGGGGATGTTGATATTCACTACTGGGGATCTAATCCAGGGTCTTGCCCAGGCGCTGGCCCACGTTTGGTTTGCAAGTGACATCCCGGCTTAAAATGGATGTTCTTGCCTCATGTGATAGTGCTCTTCATTCTGTCATTTGGGAAGCAGAGACAGGCAAATCTCTGTGTTCAAGGCCAGCCCAGTAGGCCAGTCAAAGCTACACAGTGAGACCTAAAACACAGCAACAACAAACAAGGAAAACCAAATCAAGTAACAGGGCACTCTGCTCTGTAGGGGCTTTTCTATAAGCACTTTGACCTCATGTTCTGGGGTCAGCGTTCCTTCTGTACCTAGGTTTTCCTAGTCCAAGTCTATAGAAAGCACTCCACGCCAAGAGCGACACAGCTGTTCATCTGTTGGGAGAAGATGGCAGCTTGTATTTCATAAATAGGACTTCATTGCAATTTCAAAAGCAGATTCGCCCATATGTTAGTTTGTCCGTGGTAACTAGAACTTAATAGATACATAGAGCTTCATACGCGTGTTAAGTGTGTGGAGAGTGGGCTGAGCGTTACAGTAGTAAACGTTTGGAGTTGCTGATCTTAATTTCTGATGAGTTTCAACTTGGGTAATACTTTTAGGGTAACTGTTTTATAATGATCAGTCTGTGACCTAACACTGGATTAATTCAATAGGATGCCTAGATTTCAAAAGAAGGTTCTGGAATACGGATGCTGCATTTTGAAGAGATAAATATTCTAACGCAAGCTAAGTAACTTCTTGTTCAGAAGTTTTTAATTGTTGGCCTGAAATACTTAACGGACTGTAGATCCAAACCTTTTGGCTACACATTATTAAATTCATCCGTTAGGAGGTGGGATATTTATGGGAGGGACTTTTAAAACTTATTGACCCATCTGATCATTTTCAGTGCCCACACTTAGGGTTCAGACTGACTTAGCTCTGTGAGAAACTTCAACCTCAAACAGCAAGTTTTATTATTTTTAATCTAGCTGTATTCAATATCAAATATCAAGACAATGCCAGTTACAAAGAACAAATTGAGAAGAGCCTACACGGTTTCTGTTTTCCTAATGCAATGGGAAGGGTGGCCCATAACTATGTTTTTGGCTTTGTGTGTTCAAATATATAGCTGACAGTGTCATGTGTTTTTATATAATAAGGGAAATGAATACCCCAAAATTTTATAATGGAATACTGAAATTTAAATTTTGTATAATTTTTACATGTCATTAAATGCTATTGTGATTGTATTAAACATTAAAAAATACAATTATTAAAAAATACAATTTTTGCCAGCACTAAAGTCATTTTCTTGAATTTTGAGACTGGATCTTAATGTGTAGCTCTGACTCGCTGGCTCTCACCATATAGCTTAGGGTAACCTTGAACTTGGAGTAATCCTCTGTCAGTGTCCTGAGTAGTGGGATTAGCTATTGGTTAGATCAGATCTAACCAATATTTCATTTGTATAACATTTGCAGAATTACAGCATTTCCGTATTAAATACAGCGAGCCCGGGCAGTCATTGTGTACGACATTGGTTACTACATTCCTGTGGCAAACACAGCGATCATGCGCAGTCATTGTATATGAAGATTTATGTTTGACCTCTTTGCAGTTCACAAGATTAGACTATGAAGCCAGCTCTTCTGTGTTTCTTTTATTTGTTGTTGCAATAACTTTTCTGTGCCAATGTGAAGTGGCAGAGAGTATGCTGACAAGTGAGCTTGTCTCCTGGACAGATGTAGTTCTTGGTTTTAATGCTGACTCCGTTTGGGAGCCATGATTTGTCTAGGACTTGCCTTACAAGTCAGGTTCACCTAAACTCTCATTTTTCTTTCATTTCCTTTCTTTTTTAATTGAAAATAGATTTTTTTTTTCCTTCCGGAATACAAACTTCCCCTCCCTCCGATTCTCCCAGCTCCATCCCTTCCCCCAGATCCACTCCCTGACTCTGTTTCTCTTCAGAAAAGAGCAGGCATCCAAGAGACCACCACTAAACAGGACAAAACAAGACACCATAAGAGAAGTCCAAAGCCCTCACACCGAGGCTGGACTTGCCAACCCAATATGAGGAAAAGGGTCCCAGGAGCAGGGAGGGAGCCAGACACACGGCCACTCCCACTGTTGGGAGTCCCAGAGAAAAGGCCAGGCTAAGAGCCACAACTAGAACAGGCATGCTGAGGACCTGGGGCAGACCCCAGTGGTTCCAGGATTGTCCCCTCAGTCTCTGTGAGCCCATGAGAGCCCTAAAAGAGTTGATTGTTTTTGTGACGCTTAATTTCTGTTTTTACACGTATTTTTAATAGCCAAGGATCTTTTTAATTCCGACTGTCCACTTTATAAGGATAAAATTAAAAGTATTCTAGGTTATGAAGGAAAATAAACATTTGAGGTCCAGGGAGAGCTGTGCAAAGGACTTTACCAAGGCATGGAAACACTGCCTAAACTGTTTTTCCTGTATTTTCTTGCAATATGTTAGAATCTCTGAGGCTAGAAGCTGACACTCTCTGTGTTGGGAAAGGAACTCTTCCACTGGATCTGACTCTAGGCTGCCTCTTCCTTCTTGATAGATGCACTTGACAGCTCTCTGTTTCTCTCTGTCTCTGTCTCTCTCTCTCTCTGTCTCTCTCTCTCTCTCTCTCTCTCTCTCTCTCTCTCTCTCTCTCACACACACACACACTGCTTTTTTCACTGCTTTTTTCACTGTGTAGAGAAGTCCCATGTTGCTCTTTTAAGGTTTTTATAACTATGTAATAACAGAATCAATTTATGGTATTAATGATTTACAAAATTTCAGTTTTTTTTTAAAAACTTCATCTTTTCATCATAATGTAGATAGACCTCAAAGACATGGGAGATGGTGCCTAGACTCACTCAAGTGTCAAAGCCACCATACTGTCATTTTACAAATGATATCCGCGTCCCATCATGGGCTAGCGTTCCATCCTAAATTACAGTGTGACTGTTGCTAGGGTCGCCTGGTGGATTTTAGAGTGGTCGGTACACTGGGTGGGCTTCTTACAGGGTGTGAAAATAAACTGATTCCAGAGTGATCTAAGAAAGACATCAGAGCCTGCCAGACACAAATACAGCAGGAAAAGTGACTGAGCAGTAAAGAAATGCTTGTTTTTACTTGAGGTGAAATTTTAAAATATTGTTGTCCTTATTTTGTTTTGTTTTGTTTTGAAGTTTGCATACAGAGTAGTGTGTTTCCTTGTGGCCATTTCCTGCCTTTGTATTCTGAAGGGAGGGAGTGAGGCCTGCTGATCCTCTCCTTTTACTTTTTTGGGGCATCTTGGAGGTTTTGATTAGGTCAGCAGTACCAGTAAGCAAATAGCACAGCAGTGACATTGCTCAGGAGCATCTTATATGTGCGGTTCAGTTATGTCACTAGTTTGGCTAGTTTTCCTCACAAGTTCCTACCATCCTTTAGAACACAGTCCTTGCATCTGATTGTGCCACCAGTGACTTCGTATCTTAAACTAATCAATTAAAATTTCCACACTGTTTTGTGGACATAAAAGGAAACATTTCAACATGTTTTGGGT
Organism: Mus musculus; assembly: GCF_000001635.26. Lineage (NCBI taxonomy): Eukaryota > Metazoa > Chordata > Mammalia > Rodentia > Muridae > Mus > Mus musculus. Next base: position 148,900,657 of record NC_000069.6, on the reverse strand, counting down.
CTCCAAAGTTAGTTTTTCTTAGGCGAGGACACAAGAACTTTCCTGGCTTCCTCTTGGAGTCCGGTTGGACTTTTCTTCCTTTTAGCAGAAAACCCTTTTCTGATGTCTTCAGTAGTATTCTTGTATTCACCGTTTGAAAGGGAAAATTCTAAGTTCGATACTCCTTTGGGATTTTAAGGAAAACAGGTATATCTTTTACAAGCACTGTAGGACTAAGCTGGTCAGCATGTGATTCCAGTACTGGGGAGGTGGAGGCAGGAAGATGGCAAGTGTAAGGGCAGTGACTGCTACAGAGTGGATTCGAGGGCAGCCTTGAATACAGGAGACCTTGTCTCAAAATAAACACGTGGAACAGCAACAACAAAATTAATAACAACAAAAGAAAGTGTATGTGATGGAAAGTTAAAAGCAGTAGGCCCTCTGTGGAAGAACTTGGATGGACTTTTCTCGTTGGCAAACGGTTGGCATGGCTAACTGGAAAGGCAGGGCTCTGCGGGGTTCCGTGGGGATTCCTTTCCTTAGAAGGAGCCTCCTGAGCTGTCCCCCTTTAGGCCCCTTGTATGAGTCAGCAGAGGTTGCCTGCAGTCACCCTAGGGTTCCTCGCCCAGGACACAGAGAAATGTGTGGGTGGCTTCGATGTAGTTTCAGAGTTGTTAGCACAGACTCTGGAGTCTGCATTAATTGGCTTCCTGGAGCTGCCTTCCCTGAGCTAGGTGGGACTGCTTCACACCTGGAGAGTTTATTACTGCCTAATAAAACTTCATTGATGTGAAAGTCCTACATTGGAAATCCACTGTTGTCTCTGGTGGGGACCCTTTTACATTCACCTTTTAAAAAATGAGGTCGCGATTAGTAGCTTTCTGCCTTTGTTCCCCACCCCCCCCCCCCACCCCCTGGAATTTTGGTAAAAGTATTGTTTCTATGTGAATACAGCAGGAGGTGAAGTAACCCTTCAGATGTGTACTCTCTTTGATCTGGGAGACCTGCCCTCTGTGTAGATGAAGTCCCAGGACAGGATGGAGCCCTGCTTAGTCTGCTCGGCTGGGTGTGCCTGACTAGATGCAGAAGTCAGTTTCAGTCTGTGTTCTTCCTTCTGACGTCACTGCTTTGAAGGACATAGTTCTCCAAGTCTAGGCCGCAGAATTAATGGGATTCTGATAACAAATGGGTGTAAAGGGGAATTGTAAAAATCGATTGTGTTCTTCAGTGAGAGGTGGCAGTCCCCTCCCTGAGATAAGAAATCGTTTTTCTTTATTTATTCTGTGATTATTTTCTAGTTTCTTTGTTGACAATGCATGAATTATAGAGATGCTCTGGAGAGCTTTCATTTAGTCACACAAAGTGAGTGACCTAGAAAGATTTCGTTCCTGATGCTAACTCCTTATTAGCTTGTAGCTGACTGGGAACAGAAGTGTTGTAAAGAATATTTTATTTCCTTGAAGAGAAACAAGTGGGTCGTTGCTTTCTATCTATTGTCCTGTAATTCATGACCTGAAAGGTGGAGTGGCTTTGATCTCCAGCTCCCCACCCTTCAGTAGGCGTGGCTTCAGAGGGTGAGTTAGATGAAGACCCTCTTCCCAAGGAGACACTACCCAGACGCAGGTCCACACTCATGTTAACTCCGCTGTAGTCCTGAGCAGTAAGACACAGTGTAAGTATGCAAGCCTGAGGTCAGACTCTCCCATTGTCAGGGAAGCCTTGAGCTGGGTTTTGGTTGAGTTCTTTTTCCTTTTCTTTTGAGTCAGGGTTGCATGTAGCCTAGGCTGACATCAAGCTGAATGTACAGGTGAGCATGGCCATGAACTTCTGTTTCGCCTGCCTCCTTTATTGCTGGGGTACAGGTATGCACCATAGCACCTAAGTTATGAGGTCCCGTGGTGTGGACTCACGGCTTCCTGCATGCTAGGGAAGTAAGTGTTCTATCAAATAAGCTGCAGTCCCCAGGCAACTTCATAGTCCAAAGGTAACTGCGCCTTGCTGTGCAGTCCATTGGAAATGTTTCTGAAGCAGATTGGAAATCTGGAAGCCTGTGTTTCTGAGCTTTGGAGAGGTTGTGGTTGCATGCTAAGACTCTTTACAAAACAAAACAAAACAAAACAAAACAAAAAGAAACAGCTTTTCCTGAGGCCTAATGTTATTTTTGTAGACATCCTTGCTGGGAGGTTTTCCTTTAAAGTTCAGGATTAAACCTGTCATATTTTATAACTTAAACTGCAGTGTTTTAATGACACTTGTGAATTATTACCCAGTGGTGGGTAATTTAGAAGTTTTTACAAGAGTGGGATCAATTTCTTTCTAATAAGTAATTTAATCCCAGGGTTTTTAAAGGACTAATAATGAGTTATTTTCTCAGCATTCTGAGAGGACCTCGGAAGTGCTAATATTGACCTATCAGCTGGTCGGAGTCTTAACATTTTACCTTGGCGCGTCCAGAAGGTGACCAAGATTAGTGATACTTAACTTTACATAATTATAGAGTTTTCAAAAATTAAAAAAAATATATTTCCAAAGATAATTATAGCATTTTTGGATTTAAATTGATTTTACTTAAGTTACTGTTAAGATTTAAAAGTAATAAAGTTTTTTTTTAATGCTTTGTGGTTTTTAAACATCCAGTTGAGTTTTTTTATTTATCTAGAATAAACAGCTCGATTCTAAACCCAAATGACACCAGAAGTAAAGGCAGGGCCTGGCAAGATGAATCCGTTGGTAAGTTGGGATGTGAGTCCCATCCCTGGGATCCCCATGGGAGAAGAAGAGGAATAACTCCCACAGGTTGTCTTCTGGCCTACACCCACATCCAGACACGGAATTAAATAAACGTAACAAGGCTGAAGAAACTAAAGCGGGCCAGGCTTCTGGGTTGAGCTGTGTAATCTCATGACCTTAAATTGAACAATTGCTTTTTTTTTTTCTTGAACACCCTCTTTGTGTTTGGGGTTCATGTAAAGACCCTACACATAAAGACTTCCATTTTTTTTTTTTATACCAGTATGTTTACGCTAGCCCATGGGAGTTGTACACTTTTTATCTTTATTGTTAGTGTTGACAATAAGGCCAAAGGTGAATGCTGTTTATAGTGTTATGTGTCATGGTTTGGGATTCTCAGTGCATAGACACCTCAAAGAGATTGTGTATCAGTGGACACAGAAACCCTGATGCTTTAGAGGTTCCTCTTTATGCACGCGCGTGCGTGTGTGCATGTGCGTGTGCGTGTGCGTGTGTGTGTGTGAATGTGCAGATATGCTATGGTGTGTCTCAGACGTCAGAGAATAATTTTTCGTGAGTCAGTTGTCTGCCACGTTGGTCCCAGCCTTTGAACTCAGGGTTTCAGAGGAGCACCTTTACCAGTGAGCTATCTCATCAGCCCTGATGGGGGTATTTTAATAACTAGAGTAGTCAAGAAACCGAAGCAGCATCGAGCTCCCACAAACTTACATGAAATTATGTTTCTAACACCCTGCCGTTAGCCACGGGAAGTTTTATTAAGCTCTTGAGATTTGAGACGTTGTGTTTCATTGACATCATGAATATGCAGAGGTAAATGGAACTGTTGAACTATTAGTGAACTAATTTCTCTTCGAGCCTTGCTCTTAGCTCTCTTCCATTGCAGGAAGAGACCTCATTAACATATGCGAATGGAAGCCATTCAGAGATTTCATAGGCCAGCACTCTTAATAAATGGTGGCCCGAGTTAATGTCTCAGGACAGCTTGAAGTCACAGCCCCGGTCCCACAGAGGTCCCTGATAATGAAAAGTCACCGTTCCTGCTAGGACCCGAGTACAGCATGAGCAGTGGCATCTGTGACTCTGGGTTAGTTCAGAGTTATTAAGAAAAGCAGCACCAGGGAGAGACCTTGAAACTTTTATATTCTGGTTAATAAGAGCCCCTTTTATAGACACGATTCCCACAGCACTGTGTTCAAGTCTGAATAGAGCCAAGGGCAGAAAGGCAAAGTGCTTGTCCCCACTCGCTTCAAGTCCAACAAAGCGTGCTCTTTGTTGACAAAGCACCATATCATTTGGCCAAGATGCTTATGGTTGTGACAACCAGTGGTGGCGTTCCAGTTGTGACCTTTCCGGTTCCTGTCATAGCAGAGCACCTGTTCCTGTTAGCCTCGTCCTAGATGCAGATGATTTGAGGCTTCTGCGCCTGTTGCCTGGAGGTATTTACTCCCAATCACTAGCCTCCAGCCGGGAGAGTTATGGCTTGGCATTTTATAGCTCTGAGGTGGGGGTGGGGTGGGAAGAGACTGTCTGAAGAATCATTTGTTCGGAGAAGCAGAGCAAAGCAGTTATTCCTGTCCGAGTGCTGGGCTTTGGCAGTATCCACATTCGCCCAGCTCCAAGATGCAGTATCGATTTATTTTTTTCTTCTTACAGAAGCCTCCTACTAGCCGCCCCCCCCCCTTCAATTGTCAGCAAGATGGATTGGATTACACTCTGCTATTTGGAATGCTTTTGGTGAGGGTTGGGGGGGGACACTGAAATAAAAATAGATCTCGAGTACAGCTAGGAATGAACGTGGTGATCGTAATAATGTGGCTTTCATTTAGGGACTGTGTGATGTTGGTCATGGGGACCCAGCCATTTGACCAAATATTTGACCATCACACACAGTTTTCCTTTCTATCCCTTTTCTCGCCCAAGACTGACAGCACACAGCACAGCAGAAGCCCGCCCTCCATGGCAACTTACGGCCGATGGCTGTCATGATGTGGAGAGTCATGAAAGCGACCTGTCAGAGCATCCTTACAGCATGTGAAAGCATGAGGAACTGAAATCTTACTTAGCCTCGCTGTCTTCCTCCGTAAACCAGTGACCTTAATAGTTCCCATCAATAAGGGGTTTTGAAGGATTGTTAGCCATTAAACATTTGAAACATCTTCTTAGGGGTTTCTGACCTATAATGGTGAGGTAAAATTGTCTGCAGTGACCATATGGGGCTGTGGAAAGGAACTAAAGCCATGCGGCCAATGGTGTGCATTTGCTTGTGAAAATTTGCTTGACTTCTGTCAGAAACCATAGGAAGCCACACCCTCTCATGTGACGCAAACGCCGACCCCCCTTACTGCACTAGGGTAGCTGTTTCCTCCTAAGCTGTGGCTGGGTTTGGAGTTGAGGCTGGAGGCTGCAGCCCAACACTGTTGTCCTGAAAAGGGTCGGAGGGAGTGCCTCCCAGCTCCCTAGCTCTCCTGGATTGTGGTCTCAGTCTCCAGGACGTTGTGGACATGCATTCTGAAATGTGTGGTAGGCAAGTCCTGGACACCGCAGGAGCTGTATCTTTTCCATGCCCGCTTCACCAACCAGGAAGAGCAGCAAGACAGGAGAGAGACAGGAAAGGACTTGGCGGGAAGGAACCTCCAAGGCTTACCTGGGAAAGCCTCAGCTGCGCTTTCTCCCCTGCCTCCTGCCTGCATCAGGAGAGTGTGATGACAGCCTTCAGGGCTCCTGGCTTCTGAGCAACACTGATGCTCTACCACTGCTTGACCATTAGGCTGTACACAGTGACAGGGAACTTAGGAAGGCAGGGTCAGAAACGAAGGCAAGCAGCAGAGACAAGGCAAATGCACATCGAGGAAGTCAGGGCTGTAGAACCCTTCTGAGCAAGAGCCGGAAGGCTCTGCAACAGTGGCGGTGGCAGGGATTAAAGCCCAATCCAGAGTTTCCAGCAGGATATTGTCTGAAAAGCACAGTTTCCAGCAACAATTGTTTGAGATACGCAAACGAGAAAGTTGAGCCTTACTCAGGAGAAAAGGCATCTAGTAGATGCTGCCTCGGAGAGAGGCCCAGTTGATAGATTTAGCTGGTAAGCGTTTCAGAGCAGCTATTACGGATATGTTCAAAGATTAGAATAAAACCATATTAGAGAATTAAGAGGAATTATGATGACAGAGAGTTAACAAATACAGGGTCTCCACAGAGAAATAAAACTATTTTTAAAAGGCCCCGGAGACGGTCTTGGCACATCTTCACTCTATCACGGCTGTAAGTAAATTAGTATTTTTCTCCACAAACACACATGTCCTAGTGTAGTCTGCTCTGGGATCCTTCCTGCTTGGGTCTGGCACAGAGCTGCAGGCTGTGCCCTCTAAGACCGACCTTACCCGGAGACTAGTTTGCCATGGTCACCTTCAGTTTTCAAGCAGGCACATTCTAGAAGAGCCACTCCTGGATGAAAATGCCCTCTCACATAACGGGAAAAGTCCCATGAAGAGATGATAGCCCCGGCACGTTGATGATTTTGTCTGTAGTTTAGGGACAAAAAGGGTAGGCCTTTTTTCTGGGAATGCATTCCGTGACTCATTCTGTTTGCTTACTGCAAACTCGGAGTTATAGTTACATGGCAGGGGTCAGAGGTCAAAGTTTTAAGCAAAACCATGGAAGTGACTGAAGGAGGTGCAGACTACATTGTGTTGGTGGTGGTTGGTTGTTGTTGAGTTTTTATGACTGACACCCAAGGGTTTTTCACCCTCTAATAAGTCTTTGGATTAAATAGCCAATCCAGAAAGAAATGCCCCAGTGCCACTCAAAGCCTGTTTTGTTTATAAGACAACTTTGAGACTTTTCTTGGTAGTAACCAAATGATCTGCCTTGTCCCACCACACTGCATCGGTTTACCGATGCCCTGTGTCCACAGCTTGGAGAAGTAGAGTGAATTCTAGAGTAATGGTGGGTGACTGGGAAAAAATTGGAAAAGCAAATATGTGATTCGTTAGAAGCATCTCGTTAGTTTAGACTCATAATCTGGGAAAATCTTACACAATTCTTAGCTGATTTTATTCAGAAAAGGAAGTGAGAACTTAGAGAAACACAGGGATTATTGGCTGAAGTTTTCAAGGTCCCCGGACAGACAGATATACACAGACACATGTACACAAAAGCACACCATACCAACACACACATACACATGTGCACACACAAACACATAAAAGCAAACCACACAAACACATCACACTCATACACACATGTACCGACACACATACATATGTAAACACATGTAAACACACACACAAATACACATGTACATAAGCACAAAAACATCTATCATACACACAGAGAAACATGTACAAATACACCATACACACAAATGTGCACACATGTACACACATACCTTCTTACATGTACATGAGCACAAACACATCACACATGCATACATATACATAGACGCATATATACACATAAACACACCACATACATACAAACACAACTCAGGGACGTTCATTTTTTTTCACATGGATTCTTTAATCATCATCTATTTCATATTAGTGGTCCATGTATCTACAGTATCAAAAGTTCCACTTTCATTTTGATTCTGTATCATTCATTGAAGTCCTACATGTATGTACTAGGTAGTGGAATTCTAAGAGCATGTTGGTAAAGACAAAGTTCAAAGAAAACAGCCCAGAACCACAATCTGGCAGAGAGGTGATACAAGAAACACTGTAGCTTTTGTTAAACAGTATTTGCTGTAACAAAACTGCTACGTTCCTTGCAGTGAAAACACCCAAACCCTGATCTCTTTCCTGTGGAGGAGGATTCCATGCTCGAACCCTCTACACCACTAAAGGATGCTGACCATTCCTGTCGTTCCTTGACTGTGTGGGGTGATCGGGAGGGAAGCTGTAAATTCCCCATGTTGACAGAACAGCTCGACATTGAGCTACCCAGTTCCTCCCATGGCTTCCACAAGCAGAAGATTCACTTAGATCTATACCTGTGGCCCTGCACGCTGACAAAGGCCAAAATTAAAGCTTAGAAAGCACACAACTTTACAATCAGTTGTTTTCAACAAAATAGTACCAAGTGTGAATTATGCTCCAAGCCAATCTTTTAGTAGCATGTTGTAATATTTCTAAGATTTTATAATAATATGATTTATTCATTTTTTATTATGGAATTATAATTGCAAATCACCTCTGTGTTAAAGTAGGTTACATTCTCAAATGTTATTTGATGTCACTTGTTTGAATTTACACGTTACTTTCCCCCAGAAATAAATAAGAGCTTGCGAAGCCATACACATATTTTTAATTAAGGCAAATGTAGCAGTATTAGTTAAGTTGCTTTTGAAATAGAGTCAGAAAAGGGGTCAAATGTAGTGGACCTGGTAGGGGAAGAAACAAAACCCTTGTGTGCATTTGTCCAGCTCTACATCTTGTCTTCTGAGTTGCCAAGCTCTGTGCCCATGCTTCTTCCTTGTTACTGGCACACACCTCCTCTGGTCTGGTGTTCTCCTCTTACCGTAGACCCTAGGTCAAACTTCCCAAGTGTGCTTATTGCCCTAGCTCCTGAAGATAGTTGTGTTTCTGGTTATAGAATTCTGCTCTTCCCTCTGAAGTCTTAGTGCACATTTAGTTTTCTCAGCAGAATTGAGCTTGAGCTTGTGTGCTGATCCTATGGGTGTGGACCAGGAACCCTCTAGTAGGATGTGGCACCTCAGAGCAGGCTTTGAAGCAGTGAGGGCATTGTGCAGCTCAGGTAGATTAGGGCTTACCATTGCTCTGACCCAGATACTCTCAACACTCTGGGCTGAAGTGTGGAACTTGAAGCAGTTTCTCCTGATTGTGTCAGGGTTGTTTTGTTTTTCCTGTGATTTCCCTAGAAGGGGTAAGCCATTTGACACAGAGTAATTAAAACAACATCGATAAGACAATAAAATGGTGAAGACATTTAATCCCAAGCTTTGGAAGCAGAGGACTGTGATCTCTTTGAGTTCGAGGCTAGCCTGGTCTACACAGCAAGTTACAGGCCAGTCAGAGCCACACAGGGAGACCCTGTCCCCACAACAAAGAAATATGAACATTAAAGTTATTAAAGGAGTGTTGTAGATTGAGACAGGCAAGAAAATGGAAGTAAGACTTGAGGCAGTGCATGAGAGGCAGTTACTATGCTGAGTAATCCCCGGGCACCACTCTGGTGCCACCGGAACTCTTGTCTTGCTTGATCATAGTCATCACTCCTTCGCTTTCCCTGTCACCGACCATTGTTGGCTTGGGTTCTGGGGCTAATTCATGGGATCTACTTTGGAATTTTGGCTTAGAGTAGGCGGTGGGTGGCTCCGCTGTTTGTCCCACAAGCCTGATGACCTGAGTTAGGTGGACTCTAGAACCCACGTGAGGTGGAGAAGAGAACAAGTATAGAAAGTTGCCCCTGACCTTCACTCATACGCCTGTGGTGCATAAGTCATGTACCCCAGCGCGTGCGCACGCGCGCGCACACACACACACACACACACACACACACACACACATTGATGATAATAATGTAAAACCCCTTAAAATTCTAGCCTTTTATTCCGTTCGAGATTCTTCTCTAGCACTTGGACCTGCTGTGTCCTGTGTAATTCATACAACACTTAAGCATTTGTGTTTTACAGGTAGACTGGCTACTGTAGTAAGTAATTCACTTTATTTTGCAGATTGTGTAACTAGCAGAACCTAGCTCTTTGGTGTTTATTGGAGTGGGTTGGCTGAGTGCTGTCTCCTGTAAATATTCATCTCCCAAGTCTCTTCAATGGTGGCACTTTTCCAAACAGTATCTCCAAGTTGGAAATGTTACCATGCCTTAGAATTCTCCCTGTCATGGTTATTTTAGTTATCGTGGGGAGAACTGCTAGTATGAAGTAGTAGCTGTATAATAGTGATGCTGACTGACACTTAATATGTGTACTTTAAAAATGAGAGAGTAAGGATGGTATATGGCAGGGTCTTACTCCTTCACATTGTGACAGTTCTTCCCGAATTTATCTACGAATTTAACCTAACAAAAGATATTTACCTGCGTTTATAATACATTATAAAGAAAATTATGCTTAAAGGTAATGTAAAGATGTCTAATAAGGGTGATGAGTCCACATAAAGATGTATGAAAGAATCTTGTAGTAACCTTTAGATGTCTAATTAAGAATAAACATGAATTACTGACATCTCTTGGTTGTGATGAATCATGTCTTTTTTGAAGATGCCTTGCTGAAACAATCTGTTTCATATGAGAGTGGAAGCTTGACATTCTGTGTTAATTCTCTCCTAGGTTTCAGCAGAGCAGCCTTACCATTCGGGTTAGTTAGACGAGAGCTATCCTGTGAGGGTTATTCTATAGACCTGCGATGTCCGGGCAGTGACGTCATCATGATCGAGAGTGCGAACTACGGTCGGACGGACGACAAGATCTGCGATGCAGACCCCTTTCAAATGGAGAACACAGACTGCTACCTCCCTGATGCCTTCAAAATCATGACTCAAAGGTAGATGCATGTGCACACATGTCCTGTGTTTGCTACTGTGAGGTTAACCTGTGAGGGTTAAAGTTTCTGTCTGCCCCAAGGGAGCAGATGCTGCCCTCAGCGAAGCTTTTGTCTAGGCGGTTAGATTTTTCCTCCCCTATGTTAACATCTATATTGTATTATGCTTCTGCCACATATAAAGTTTGCATATCATCTTAGTAGAGAATATATAGGAATTCAGACCACATTCCCTTATTTTATAGAAAATAAGAAGGAAGAGTTCAAATCTAAGCTTGTTTCTTGAGAATTTGAAGTCTTTTCTTTAGTCAAAAAGAATGTTTATCTGTCTGGAACTTTATCAGTAATTGCTTACTCTTAGTATGTTTCCAGTGAGTTTTTACAGCAGTTTAAAGTCACACCAAAATTAAGTACTCTGTGTGTGTGTGTGTGTGTGTGTGTGTGTAGAGTCTGATGTGAACTTGAGTTTTCAAGTTTATATGGGTTAAATACTCATATTTGCAACTGTTGGGTTATATAGTAAATGTTTATTCTGATTCATAAGAAACCTTCATTTGGGTTTGGTATAGCTTACCTATAAACCCTGGCTCGTAGCAGGCTGAGGAAGGAAGATTATGAGTTTTAGGGTTCTAGGCCATCCTGAACTACATGGAGAAATCCTTTCCCATGCCATGCTCTTCCTCACCCAGCTCTCACTGGTGAGAGGAGGCGTGGTGCAGGACCCATGAGCTGTCCTCCAGAGTGGCTGCTTCACTATTCCTCTTTGCTACAGAAGAAGAAGGTGGGAGTTGCCCACACTTTCCCTCCATTTAGTGTTGACAGGGTTTGAATGTTAGCCATTTTATAAACATCTCCATGTTTCATTTATCATCCCTTAATGACCCAGAGCACCGAGCTCCTTCCCTTTCTTCCTGTGTGTTCTTGAGATAGTGTCTATTTGTTCCAAGTATGCCCCTGTTTCTATAACTCCTGCTGCTAGTTTTGTTTTAAGGATTCTTGGTATACTTGGGGTGGAAGCTACTTTCTCAGTTGTGTCCTATGTAACGGTTTCCAACATGTTGCTGGCTTTTGTCCTGTGCTCTTGGTCCTTAACCTTAAGAGCAGCAACAGTACAGGGACAGGTGCAAGCTCAGCTCAGAGAGCATGTAGCTAAGTCTGTCCTGAACTAGAGAGGAAGGCCTTCTAAAAACGTCGTCCAGTGTCTGTGTGTTGACAGTTTTTATCTTCACAAAGCCATAACTGCAGTGGAGGTTAGTAGAGTTTTGGAGCTATGCTGACCATGTAATACGTAGACTAAAATTGACATGCAAGGTTTATTTCTGCATAGTAATGAAGGTATCTGTCTTCCTCAAACAGTGCATAGATAAACATATTCTAATAAGGTTCTTCTCTGGAATCTAAGCAACCCCCACTCCACCCTTCTTTACTTTTTTCGTTATTTCAACATGATTCTGAGAATAAATATATGTTATTTACAATTGGTTATTGAATAAATATTTTTGTCCACAGTTAGGAAAATAGAAGTTCACGGCAATATCCATGCGATCCCAGTGAGGGCTCTGTACACCCTGATCTGTGTGAAGTGTGTAGGTCATTGTAGATTGGGCTACATTTGAAAGCGTTGCCATCAGGCTGATGGGTTGCATTGCCACAGGTGTGCCGGATACCTGAGCACCTGGGCTGGGATGTAAGCTGTGAGAACAGCTGCCTTGCTGAATCTGAAGATGTTTATTTCTTCCCAGATGATTACCCACAGAAAGTAGGTAATGGCGGTGGCTCTTTATCACACCATGGCCCTGTGCCCCCATAAATCCATTCTGAGCTTAAAATTGTCCGACTTGGATGCATGCTTTACTGAGGGTGTCTTAACCACACAGCTGGATAGGATCTGAGGTGTGCTGCTAATCCGTGTTATGGGGGATCTGCATATCTCTAGCCTAGGAAATGACAAAGATTTGAGTCTTTCAAATGTATATTCCCTTTGCTCCATGGTGAAGTTGAAGAAAATCCTAAAATGAGCATCGTAGGCCAAGGGGAACCTTCCTTAGACACAAGCCACCTTACCCTTCGCATCGTATTTTTTAAATTTGGAAAACTCATGACAGCACAGTGAACCTTCCCATATGTGAGTACACATAGCAGTTTCTTGTCATTGCAACCCACTACTTCTGCAGTACTGCAGTTCACCAGCACTGCTTTGCCCAGAGGTCCCCATTGTTTAGGATGCGCCTAAGGGACACATAGTTGAGCAGTAGTGTCATTTTTAAATTTCATAGAAGGAAACCCTTGACCTTCCTGTGCTTGGCTTTCCCTCTGTCTCCTGCTTCCCTTCCTCTGGGACACAGCATCTTAATGAGATTTCTAACTTGATTAGCAGATCACCTAGAAGAATAACATCTATGTGTGGGTAGTCATTACAAACACAATGGAAACATCAGCGGATATGAGGGCCTGGAGGAAAACGTGTGAGCACTCCTTCCTACAATTGTCTGCGCTTTGAGAATACGTGTGCTTGAGAGGATGGATTAGGGTATAAATTGGGATATTTTAACTGACAGGCAGTAGCATAGCTAGATTTTCAAATGTGGATAGTAGCTTGCTAGGTCTTCTGAAGAAACTAGAGAATGTTGCCGAAGTTTTAAAAGAGTTCCATCAAAAGGGTTCTTCTTTCAGTTCTTAAGGACTTGGTATTAAGGATCCCAGACACAATCCCAGTTGAATAAATAGTGCTTGATAAGATACTCTCCTTTAAAACCCACATTCTAGACGAGGCATGTAAGACCAGAAGTCTGCCTGTCAACAGAGCTACTGTTGAGTATTCCCCTTCAATTGGTAATGTGGGTTCTTCAAGTTGAGCATCCATAACAGAAAATCTAGATCATAACATTGTACCAACATGGTAGCGCAACAGAAAATGATACCAAAAATGGCTTTTTGACAGAAGTGTGCAAAGTGTGGCTCTACTGAAAGCACTGGCCTTAACTCCTGTCTGTGTCTAAGATGCATGTGAAACAATGAACACCATGTCTCTCCCTCTGTCCTATCTACCCAGTAATATACTACATATAATATGCAGGCCTTTCATATCCATAAAACATTAGAAACATCATGCTTTCAGATGAGAGACCATACACACAGAGAACATTTTGCACATGGCGTTTCAAGTGTGGGGAGCTGTCTGTGCCTTTGATCTATCAGGATACATTAATAACTAACCAATTCTCCTTTCCTCACACTGGTCCACTTGGGTCATGAAGGGCAGACTCTGGAAGCCAGCCAGGGAGGAGCAGAGAGTGAAGAACTTAGTGTGGATCGTTAGCTGTTTTCAGTAGACCTTTGAAACAGCAAAGATGGTGGGAGGGAGTCAGTGCGAAGAGACTGTCTGGCAGGTCTGGCTTTCAGGGCTCGGGCTGGCTAGTGCAAGACATGCACACACTTACTTAGGTGCACAGCAGGTGTTTAGTACAAGTGTCAAACTTGGTGTCCTACAGGTGAACTCCAGTCTAGATGTAAAAAGCACACAGCCTGCCCTTGAGTCGGAATGCAGAAGGGCTCCATGTCTAGTTGCTACAGTATTTGAAAAAAAAAACATTGCATTCTGGGAATACATGCTGTTGGCCCATTATCAGATCTTCAAATGAAGTATATATGGGGCATTGGCATAAATAAGGAAATCATTCTAAATATAGCAGCTGAAACCCATTTTTAAATAGTAGTATACTTGTGGCTCGTTGGTTTATAATTATTTAATCAGCACTCTGACAATTTGAACATAAACACCGTATTGAAAAGAGGAAAGGCAAGATTGAAATTATTTGAAAAACATTTTCATAGTGGAAGCATGTAAATACCCTATTCATGGTATATCACGATGTAAAGCGTGAGGAAGCCTGTCATATTTGACTGGCGTAGTTGGAAAGAACCAGAGGAAAACCAGGGAGGAAGTGGTTTTGCAGCTGGGTTGTCAATGAATAATTACTGTGCACATATCACCGTTTGACTCTGAACACACAAAACCTCAAGTAGTTTAGTGAATTTTTCTATGTCTAGGTCCTCAAAAGCCGAGGCATTGAATAATGTACTGAAGAGAGACATTTATATTTCTTTAAAACAGGGATTTTCTTTTTGGAAAGCTCAAGTAGCAATACTACAAATTCTCCATTGAGTTACAAAGCCCCCTTCCTGTGTCTGGTGAGGGACATGGGTATCTCAGTGCGGTGTAGCAGTGCATGTCAGACTTTCATTTCTGTCCTCACCACCTCATTTGGTAAGAATGAGCTAACCAGGTTTTCATTCCAAAGGGCTAGAGTGAGATTATTGTTCCTCTACTTGCTATGTACCTGGTCATGCAGAGTGAACAGAGGCTGTGTAGGTCACTGGCAGTAGCGTCTTCTCTGTGTCCCTTACTTAGAATCTGAAGTACAAGAAGTATCTCAGATATCAGATTTTGAAATATTTGCCCCAGTTTTCCTGGTTAAATATCCTAGTCCAAAAAGCACCTAAGTCCAATATGCCTTGAGCATTTAGGATTTTATCTTAGAAATATTTCAAAATTTCCAATGAGTAATATTTAAACTGTGTGGTTGTCTTTAAAGGATTCTTTGTAGTTCATCTTCAAAAGGTTGAATTCATCTCTTTTCTCAACAACATTTAGTTATACTTGAAGATTCTTAGACGGTCACCGTTACAGATAATGGTGGCTTTCTGATAATCTTTGGAGACTATTGTAGGGACTCCTTCACATAAAACAATTACAATTATTTCACATCAGTAATGAAAATGATTTTAGCTCTTATCCAGAAACTTTGATTGTTAAGGTGCAGCATTACATGTGATGTCAGGTGAGGCTGAAGGTAGGAAGACTGCTCTGTTCTCACACTGTTGCCCGAGGAATGATAGCCAGGCACACTCCGTCCTAGTAGAGTTAGGCTGTAGTATCTCTTTTAAAAGAGGGGTTGAACATCAGGCTGTTCACCAAGGCTTGGAGGAGGCCTTCATCCTACTTAACTGCCATGCATCACATTTGCTGAGTCAGCTGTCCTGTGCACAGCACATTCGGTCCACTGCTGCATGCAAATTTTCCCTATGTGTTTACAAAGCTGATAGTGTGATATCCCTTTTCTTCCATGCTTTTAAATATTGTGAGCCTTTGAGAAGTTACTTGGCACAGAAGGTAAAACCGCCAATTATATGTTGAATGATTGATTCCTTAGTGAAATTTGTTTATATATCCTGGGATATCTTTTGGGTTTTGTTATTTTGTTTTTCTGGGACAGAGTTTGGCTGCGTACCCCTGGCTAGCCCCAAGTGAGCGGTCTCACTTCTTCAGTCCCCCAGAGTGGCTAGAATTACAATCATACCTGAAGATGACATTTTATTCTTCAATAATGTTGGAGTTCAATTCTGTTACTTAGAGTTGATAAACTAACTTACTTTCAAATATACTAATAGATATCAACTGCATATAAACTAAACAAAGGATACACACCCACACACACAGAGTCCACATAGAGAACATTGTTATGAGTAGTGGTAAATATCAAAGCTCAGACGTTAGCCTGGAGAATCCATTAAAATGCAGCCACGGTTCTGTCAGACTTCATGATTATAGATTTCTGTTGCTGTGTAGTCTCCTTGACATACAAACCTCTCAGCCTTTTTATTGATCAATCAGTCTTCGTAAAGAGGCCCTGTGTCCATGTCAGAGCTCTAGGAAGTTTTTCCCCCTTTCCTTTAATTTAATTAGTACACATTTACTGATCTCTCTTTACAGGCAACAATAACGTTTATGCAATCCTCCTTCAAACCTGAGCTCTCTTCCATGCTAATCGCCTTTTCAGAGCAATAAATATAGCGAGTCTGGGTTTTCATCTGAGGTGATGTTTTGTGAGACTGGGGATTTGCTGTAAGTGCTTGCTAGCCGGGGCTGCTCAGTACACTCAAGCTTTCCCACAGGATCCAAGCAGGCAGCTTCTGAGAAAGTGCGTTCATCCCATGTGTGTGGATCCCGAGAGCTTTTATCTATCTGTGGTGTCAGGTTTATCAGCCATTGGTCCATTAGGATGGAGTTCTGATGCGGAGAAGAAGCAACTTGGGGTCTATTGACTCAGCAGAATTGACTCTGCAGAATAGATTGAGGTTGCTTTCCATGGTCCTGGTGGTGTGTTTCACCAATTCTCCAGCACTTGGATGAGTTTGTCTATAGACAACGACTTGGAATTACTTCTTTGACTGCAATTTTTAATTGATTTATTTTTTAAAATTTATTCACATTTGATGTGCTATCCCCTTACCTGTTTTCCCCTATCCCAGAAAACTCCTATCCCATCCCCATTTCCCCTGCTTCTGTGAGGGTGTTTCTCCACCCACCTAACCACTCCTGCCTCCCCACCCTCGATTCCCCTACAGTGTCCAAGTAGATCAAGGACCTCCACATAAAACCAGATACACTGAATCTAATAGAAGAGAAAGTGGGGAAGACCCTCGAGCACATGGGCCCAGGGGAAAAGTTCCTGAACAGAACACCAATGGCTCAGGCTATAAGATCAAGAATCAACCAATTGGGACCTCATAAAATTGCAAAGCTTCTGTAAGGCAAGGGACATTGTCAATAGGACACAACGGCAACCAATAGACTGGGAAAAGATCTTTACCAATCTCACATCCAATAGAGGGCTAATATCCAATATATACAAAGAACTCAAGAAGCTGGACTCCAGAGAACCAAATAACTCTATTTAAAAATTTAAAAAATGGGGAATACGTCCTTAATCATCGGGGAAATGCAAATCAAAACAAGCCTGAGATTCCACCTCACACCAATCAGAATGGCTAAGGTCAAAACTCAGGTGACAGCAGGCGTTGACTGCAGGCTTTTAAGTTGCTAACATAGGTTATTGAATCTTAGAATAGTACATTCAGCTATTACAGCTCCACTTGGTATGTCTAATTGGACACATGCTTTGCATGATACTGCTGGGCATGGAAACTATAGGTCTCTTAGAAAGGGAGATTACTGGCAATTAAAAAAAAAAAGGAACACCACCCCTCCCCCACGCCCTTGACCCATATTAAATATTCACAGTTGCTGTGTGAGAAAGACCAATGAATTGTGAAATAACTTATAACCAAGCCATCTAAATATCCCTTATGGTCCACCAAAATGACCTTCTGAGGACGGGCAGTAGGGCCACATCAGGGACCTGGAGGTTCCCTTGGGAAGCAGTCCTCTTACTAGGTTATGTGCTCGGGAGTCCCAGTCTGTGTTGATTGCACAGACACCTCACAGACAGAGCTTGCTCCTGTCATACCCCATTCCTTGTTCTGGTGGCAAGCTGTCATTTTCTCTGAGGACAAGGTGTTTCTGCTTTGGTACAACCCGAAGGCCTCTGGGTGAAACTCAGACTCGCGTGCGTGCGTGCGTGCGTGCGTGCGTGCGTGCGTGCGTGCGTGCGTGCGTGCGTGTGCCTGCACGCACTACAACAACGTTGTGTTTACCAGATGATAGTAATACTGTTTTGTATTCAGTGAGATCGTGAATCAAATTTTATACATACATACACATGATAGGGAAATTGCCCTTATTCCTTAGTTTTGTTTTGGTTTTGTTTGGCTGCTTTGTTATTGTTGATTTCAGACAGGGTCTCACCAGGTAGCGCTGTCTTCTCCGGAGCTCTCTATGTAGACCAGGCTGGCCTTGAATTCTAAGAGATCGCCTGCCTTGCCGGACCAAGGTTGGAATTAAAGGAATCAACCTGCCCTGGACCTGTATTTCTAGTAGTTTAATATCACGCATTTATTGGTTAATTTTATTAAATACAGAAACGTAGTTCTTTAAAGCATTTTACATCATCAAAAATCATGGCTCCCCTTATTTTTCAGAAATTCTATATTGGAATTGTTAACACGTAAGACCATAATAGTAAGAACAAAGTAACGCCACTGTTAATGGCTTCTTTGCACGCTAGCTAAGGGAAGTTACTGTGAAGAACGAGTTTCCCACTGGCATTTTACCCATGCACATTAGCTGTCTTGAAGATCTTAAGAACCTAGCTTTCTTACCTTACACTGTACTTCTTTAATATATTACAGCAATTTAAATTCAGTGCTGTTTGCTATTCTGCAAGTAATTTTAGAGCTAAGAATCTCTGTTTCACATGTTTCTAGGAGAAATCTCATTTATGACAAAAAGCAGGACCAAAGAGATTCTGTTGCCCCCACGTACTATCTATTCCATATAAACCAGTCAAGAATAGTATGTAACCAATACATTCAAGGTCTCTGAGCATTTCTGGTCATGCCACATGCCACCAGAATACATCGTTTCAGGACTTCCCTAACACATTGCCCACCTGTGACTTGCAACTGTGATGGATACCTGAGAGAAAGACCTTAAAAGATTTTGGATCAAGTTTTTCAAGTCCTAAGTCATATGTCTCCATTACTTTGGTCCTGATGAGATGCAGAAAAAAATCTTGGTGGGAGGAGTGTGCTGCAGAGAAGGTCCTGCTTCTCACGGACATTGCGGAACACACAGCCTTTAAGCATTCTCTCTTGGTTTTGAGTCTGTTCTCTGACTTGTCCATCTTACACTTTCCCCTTTGTGGGGGCTGCAGAGCAGCTAAGATCATTTGAAGATCCTGTTAAATGGAAATTTGGTTTGTGATGAATTCAGTCTGGGTATATTGCAGTATTTTTTTATGTCATGTGATGTTGTGAGCCATTCTGATGAAGAAATGGCCTGTGGGAAATATTAATGTGACTCATTGTATAGTTTCTGGTAATACTGGCCTGAGTGTGCCAGGTCCCATGCAGAGGCGGGGCGGGGGCGGGGGCGGGGCGAGGGGAGGGAAAGAGGAATAAGACTGACATTCATACTATGTATCAAGCAGCAGTCAGACTGATATTGATACTGTGTCTCAAACAACAGTCATTAAACATGTGAGACATTAGTTGTTCAGCTTTCATACATTAACCCAAGTGTTCTAGTTGGAACACAGATTACACAGGGCACCTGCCAAACCAGTAGGTAAAATTAAAATATGCCATGCAACATTTGGAAAAAGAGCTGAAAATGTAAAAGCTCTAATAACTGAATTTATTTAAAGGACATTAATTAAGTGATAGTAAAATGTGTGTTCATTCAATTAGAATGTTGAGCACGAGGAACCCGTTTCTTCAGTTGATGCTAAACACTATAACGGGGATGGAACCCAGGGAGTTTTAAGCCTATGAGAATGATGGACGTTGTTTTCTCCTTCACTTCTCACACATCTGCCCATTTAGAGATAACACTATCACTAGCATCTACTATTACACACTAATAGCCTATGTGTCAAGAAAGGTTTTAAGTCACGTGTCTTTAATAATAATTTCAATATAATCTCCAATCAAGAGATCTTTCCAAAGATAAGTTTCCCTGCTTCGAGTTGCCTTTGGAACTTGCTAGAACCGTAAATCCAGAGAAGATAAGAAAATGCCTACTGACTTTTAAAAGCATATTTTGTTATTTGATGAGCTTGTTCCACACATTAAATTACATCCTAATCTAGCCCTAAGATCTTCCCATCATTAATTTATGGAACTGCACATTTTTTTTATAAAGATGATCAGGGGTTCTATGAGGGATGTCACACATTTTCAAGAGATATAGAGATAAGCATATGAGGCGTACTGGCTTACTGTCATTACTAATAGACAACGGTTCAAGGCATTTGTGTGTACACTTCCATTTATTTCCACCCTTGATGAACAGACCTTTATTAAGCCGCAATGATTACTGAATGTGAAATGTAACCAAGATTATCTTTTATTCAAATATAATTTAAATATTCATCAAAGCGAAGTTATGCTTAAGACTGACAGAGACTATTAAAATCAAAAAATATAATTAACTGCATTGGGTATCATGAAGTAGAGTTAGCCAAATAGCCGAGAGGTCTAATTGCTCTAGAGTTTGAGAAGCGATGGTTTTATTTTATACTGTATCTGAGGAATTAATAGTAACGTGGTTTCCTATGTGGGCCAATTAAAAGCTGCCTGTTAAGGTTCATTGCTCTATAGGAAACCCATTGACTATCGCTTAGTAAACAGGATTGACATGACAGTGTGTACAAGAAGAGAAAATAGAGTCAAAACCATGAAAATGAGATGTCCTGGAAATGCTTCCTAGACCCGCGTCTGTGCTATCAGAAAGCTAGAGAGGACGCTGTGTGTCTTTCCAGTCTACCTTCTTTGCCTGGCCCTCTTCCTCAAGTATCCACAGCTTTGCCCTGCGGGAGGGAGGATTTATGCTGATGCCCTCACAGAACCTTCCTGGGGTTTGAGGAACATAATCCTTCCCCTGTGAGCCAAGGCTGAACCTCCCCATCACTCAGAGTAGCCCCCGCCCCAACTCTCCAGCTAGACAGCTTCATCTCTCAGGGTGCTCACACCTTGTTCTGGCTCGATTTCCCAATAGAGTTCTCCCCCCGGCAAGCCTCTTAGAGAACTCTACTGCAAATTTCACATCTTGGGTTGCCCAACCAAAGAAAGGACAGTGCTAATATTAAATATAAAACGAACCCAAAGCCAGGCAGTGGTGGTGCACGTCTTTAATCCCAGCACTTGGAAGGCAAAGGCAGGTGGATTTCTGAATTTGAGGCCAGCCTGGTCTACACAGGATAGCCAGGGTTACACAGAGAAACCCTGTCTCAAGGAAAAAAAACTGGAAAAAACCCAACAAGGATATTGGTTATATATGTTTTAAGTATAGCCGTTGAGTTTTAAAACTAAGCATTTCAAAGCAGAAGACAAAGAGAAAATTGCACCGTTCAAGTCTAAAAATGGATTTTTTTCCCTGTCTTTGCCATGTCATCCCTCTTCTTTAATGAAAGTAGTATTTTGACCTTTGCGTCTCCCCTAAGCCTTTTAGCTGCATACAGAAGGAAACCATTCCTGATTGTACCCAGAAGATTTTGCCCTTCTGAGACCATAGAGACTTAAGAGTTGTCAGGCATCCTAATGGTATTTTGACATTAATGACATTGCTGGAATGGAAACATTTAATGGTCAAGATAAGAGTAAGGTCTCTCAAGGTTTCTTTTTCTTAACAATTCTGAATCAAATATGCTTAATACATTGGCCTCAGTTTCTACTATAAAATACAGTGTGACTGAGTGCACTGCTTTAGCTCTCTTGGAACTTGCTTACTGTTTGAATCCCCTCCCTCCCTCCCTCCCTCCCTCCCTCCCTCCCTCCCTCCCTCCCTCCCTCCCTCCCTCCCTCCCTCCCTTCCTTCCTTCCTTCCTTCCTTCCTAGATGTGTAGCATTTGTTAGCTTTCAAAGGGGCTGTGTTGATTGTTTCAGAGCATACGGCCCTTTGCCTGTCCCCTCCCTGAACATGAAGGTAGTGGTGTTTAAAACTCTTAAGGTCCCCACAGATTGCACCTTCTACACAAGTTCCTGATAGAGAACTAAAGCAAGCTATAAGTACGTTATCAAATGGAAGCCCTCTGCCTTCATTGACCTTAAAAACCAGTCCATGTTATTAGCACACGTTGTAAACCAGCCAAGTTCTAAACTATTGCATCCAGGGCTCTGCAGCCAGGTTTAACTTAGGAAGATTCTGTTTGTCCGGGCTTCACTAGTGTGATACCAAATGCTTGCCATGTTCTGACCCACTGCACACCCTAATGTGTCAGCTGGAGGCATCCATGAGCAGCTGACAAGAACATACGTTTGCAAGAATACAGACGGGGGTGTGTGGTTAAGTTTAGGAAAGCTATCGTTGCCTGTGCAGCACATGGCACAGGTCTTCTTCGCATCGTAGCCAACCATGCAGATGAAGGGGGAGCAGACAGATCTCCAGGATGGTGCAGCACACCTCCCAACATGGATGGAGGAGAGGGAACGGCCAGCGTAACCTAGCTGGAAGGTGGGGGCACTGAGGTAGGGCTGTGAGCAGTCACCTGACTCATCCTTCCTGCTTCACAGTGGTGTCCTCTACCACCTTCTTCGCAGCATTATAATGTCCTGCACTGCCCTTTGGCCAAGGAGCAAGGGTCTTGCAAACATCCCCTTCCTTTCATTCCTAAAGAAGTATGCAATCATTGCGCACGCAGAAAAATAGATAGGAGATATGGCATACGTGTGTGTGTGTGTGTGTGTGTGTGTGTGTGTGTGTGTGTATGTGTGAGAGAAGAGAGGGAGAGGGGCAGGCTTGTATTAACTCTAAAGCCAACAGAGTTCTTTCTTTTATAGCAGAGAACAGTAGTACACAATTCTACATTCACCTCATTAGTTCTTCCATATATAGATAGTTTGCACATGGTTATTTCAGGATATTATTATCTCTGTAACTTCAGATTTTTCTGTCTGTCTGACTGTCTGTCTTTCTATCTACCGTCTGTCATCTTTTTAAGATGCTGTGTCCTCTGCGACTGAGACGCAGCAGAAGGATGCGTCCTCTGGTGCGTCATCCGTTTTAGGAGAGCTCCTTGGGTACCAGGCTGCAGAATGAGTGCACATGAGTTGTGTTCAGTTATCGAGAATGCCATCAGCAATGCCTTGTTGCTTTCTTATCAGCTACTTCCTGCTGTCAGCTTGGCACTTATTTCAATAGGAAAGGCTTTGCATCGAGGGCGATGCCTTATTATATGCAGCTAACATGGGGTTTTTAATTGTGCAAACACACGAGACTCCTGCGGTGATAGTCAATTTGATAAAAGGATTAGATTATGAATATTTTGTCATGATTAAATATTACTTCTGATTTATCAGAGGTAAGCCAGTGGAATTTGTCATCTATTTATCAGTCAGATGAGACTCCATTAAATTTGAGTGTGAATCACAAAGTACCGATCTCTTTATATTGTCACTTAAGCATTTGATGTTTTATATTCAGATGAGGGTGGTAAGGATTGTTTGGGGCTGTCTTTCTAGCTCATCTAACTTCTTCTAGTACCCAAGGGTCTGTGGTTTTTTTCTTCAGATTTGGCCTAGGTTGCTTTTAGTCTTCAGGTAAACATCTATAGCTATCCAAAATTCCCGCAGCTTTTTAAAAAAGAAAATGACTGACCTGTATCTTAAGCCAATTTAAATATTTCAATCCTTAACTAAGAAAAAGATGAAACAGAGAATAAGAAAGCCCATTTAAAAATCACTCATTCAGTGAATACTACTTGGTAAAAATAGTTCTAAGCGGAGCTGGAGTGATGGCTCAGCAATTAGGCACCCTGGCTGCTTTTCCAGAGGTCCTTGTTCAATTTACAATACCCACATGGCAGAGCTGCCTCTATCTCCTGTTCTAGAGGATATGATACCTCCAGATAGATAACACAAGTAGGCAACACAGCAGCGAACATGAAATAAAGGTAAATTTTAAAAAAGATCTGCACTTTATGGGAATTTACAAGATGCCTAATGGCTACCTGGGGAGTTGGGATCTGAGGCTCCAAGGCACCACTAAAATCATACAATAAACAAGAAGATGCTGAGCATTTGAGAGGTAAATGCTATTAAACAAGTGGATATGAAGTTAACAGTTTTGTTCTAGGCATTGACAAATTCAGAACCAACAAAAATACAGAACATTCGGCACAATGTAAATCATTTACAAATGAAAGGATGGGTATTTGTGGATGTAGGCAAAAGACAAAAACAAACAAACAAACAAACAAACAAACAAAACAGGGAGAGATCTCTTGGGGTTTCAGCTCCAGGGAAGAACTTAACATTTATAGCCAGTGTGGTTTCCAAGGGCTTTCTTTCCCCATCCACACTTGATCTTTAGTCATGGGAACCTCTATTCTCTGCCCAACAGGAAAGAGTTAAAAGGACAAAGATCTGGGATGAGCAGTGTAAATCTGAGTGTCCTTGAGAGTCCAGCACGGTAATTGAATGTCACCAAGGCTCAGTTGCTAACATGTTTCTATTGTGGAAAGAGTACCCCTGTACCATTGAGTGTCAGTAGGAGTGCTCCTGGCCAGTGGATATCATTTGAACACAAGAGTAGATTTTCAGTTGACAAAACCATAAGGTGAATTTCTCCTGCAGCATAGCCTGAGTGAGCCTAGGTGTCCTGACTCCTACAGGGTGCCCTGAGAGCCATCCCTGGCCTTTGAGTTAGACTCTTGACAGGTAGGTGCTAGAGGAAAGTGTCTTCCCTTTATGGAACTTTGACATATGATCCTCTGCGACATTGGCTTAGTAATTAGTGTATATTAAGACATAGTAAGTTAATCTCTCAGAACTTTTCACCTTTTTCAGAACAGTGCCTATCAGACATACTCTTTTGTAAACCATGGCAAATATTTTAATGCCAAATATTTTCAAAGCTGCAAGAAATAAATAAAGTAACCTAGAAGTATTGACAAACGTGTGTCTCGATAAGTGAGTTTGGTGAAGGGATAACAGGCTTCAGAATGATCTAGAACGGAGTTTGAGTGAGTAGTAGTGCTGTCTGGGCCCCTGATAAAACCCCAGAGTGTTACAAGCATTTTAACAAAATAGGAGAAACTTTTAAACAGGAGTGATATATATATATATATATATATATATATATATATATATATATATATATATATATATATATTTAAGTTTTGTGCACAGCTCAAAAAGTTTTTTTTAATTAGCCACACTTCCAAAAGTCTTCAAATGTCCTCTCTGAGCACTGAATGTGATGTGTATGGGACGCTCATCGAACATTTGTTGCACGTTTGATGCAATGAGATTTGTAGAAGCAGAAACTTTTTATATTAGTCATCAATTAGACTGGGAATTAGTCTTATGTTCATTATAATAGTGACTAAATGACAACCTATCTAACATAAAGAGTCAGAAAAAAACATCTCAGTGGTGTAATTTTCCTGTTTATCAAATTGTCTTCCAACCCGGGGTGTCATCCTTAACCTGCCTTTAAACAGTGCGCTGCGTGCATCCCTGGCTCTGGCTTGCCCTCCAAAACTCCTTCCCATCCCAATCCTTTGCTTTATTTCAGGCTCGAAGCCTCCAAGCGGGTAATTAAGGGACCAGCGGAGCCATTTGTGGCAAAGACGAGCCATAAGGGTGAAAATATTTCTTTACTGAATGATCTTTCAGAAGTAAATAATTACAGAGGAAAAAGATTTGGGAAGAGCAGTCTAAATCTAAGGGTAATTAGACAGAGTGGAGTATGGAAATCGAAGCGCTTGGCATGTACAATTCTCACATCAGAACAAAACTAATTAAATATTTAGAAACCAAAATCCCCTCACAATTTGAAGAAAAATAACCCAGGACAAAAGGGTCTATAACTTTGCAGATAATTAGCAAGGGGTATAGGAGAGAAAGACTTCACAGAGTGGCTCTGTGGCTGCACAAGGTCACATCCTGTTATGTGGTGTCTTTTATAGAGTCTGATAACAAGTCTGCTGCTAATTTCATCTAACTGGGGCGTCCCATAGTGATTTCCCATTTCCCTTGTTAAAATGTGACAGCTGATGCTAGGGCAAACTATATCAGGTTAACAATACTGTTACTTTTTACAGGTGGTATTTTTTAATTATTAAAAGTATAGAAATTATATATATATATATAAAGTATATATATAATATATATAACATATAAAAATATATCACACACATATATATATAAATAAAATGGATTTTTGTCTCCACTTAAATGCTTTTATTCATTTCATTAAATAGTTAGACCTCATGACCCTATGAATCGAGTAGTCTCAGTGGCGTGCTTTGTAAATAAATACCTCTGGTTTTGCTAATAAAAGCAAGTGCATTTGTGTTGAATGTGCATTTCTGCAAACAAGAAATTTTGTTTTGGATTAATAAGGCTCAGAGTGAGTCAAACCTCATTTGCATTAAACTGACCCCAAGGTCCAGTAAAAAGTGCAAGGAGTTTCAGTGTTCTCTAAAACACACACAAAAAAAGACTCGGTTCTAGCACAGCAGCACCACTTCAAGATGCTTATTTGAATAATTAATGTGGAATTTCAAGATAATTTTAGCAGTCCACAAGATCTAAGTCATGCATATGTTTTAGGGTCCATATATGTTGTGGTTGTATTTTCTGGCATAGTAGTTTATGGAGCTATAAACTGTTCGTGGATGGTATTACTGTTCATGTTATTCTTGTTTTCAGTATCTACAACAAATGATAGCAATGAACTTAACTAGGACTTTGTTGTTAAACACTGGTTCATTTACCCAGAACTATCTGGATGGGTCCTTTTACTTTCCTTCTATACAGCATTCCTTAATACTCAACTTATAAATGTACTTCTATAGAGATAGATATGGAGGCAGATAGATAGATAGATAGATAGATAGATAGATAGATAGATAGATAGATAGATAGATAGAGTTTCAAAGATTTAATAACTATAACTTTGGAAAACTAGGATTATATTAAAAATTTCCATAATATGTAGAAAATGAAGTGGAATACAATTTGAATTACTTTGTTTTTCCAAATTATTTGTTTGTGTATCACAAGCATGGGTACTCTAGCATGCTTCTGGTACAATAGCAGCTCTGTTTTTGAAATGCATTAAATAAGACAATATGCTATAATTCATCTAAGTAATTGCCTAACACGCCGAAGGAATTCAGTTCTGTGAGGTAGAGCTCTTCTAGGTAACACAAATTACTAAGTCATGAGAACATGGTTCCGTGACAAATGGGGCTAGCCTATAGAACACCTTCTTCTTGCCATGCTAACTCCACATCATTTAACCTCCTGATGCCATGTTTACCTAGTTAAGCTGTCCTATCATGATTAATAAATACTTAGAGAAAGCAGGCTCTGTTCCCGAAACACTGTGAAAGTTTAGATGGTAACGAGGCATTTCCTTGTAAGCTTTATTTTAGAACAGAGAGATGCTTGAGTGGGCACTCAGATTTCCCTCCTGACCTGGGAAAATGACTGCCACCTAAGTCTTGGCTATGATCTCTGTCTCCCTTTCTTGCCTGCCTTGAGTACCCACTCGGCTTGCACACATCTTTGCATTGGCTCTCCCCTGCTCCTGGAGTCATAACATACTGTGTGTAGAATATTTTCTCCTCAGTTTGCACGAAGAGGACAAGTATAGGAATGATAGAACCAGACTAAAGGGTACTTCCCCCAACAAATAAATTACCTACATATTGTTTACTGTTTTTTTCACAATATAAAATTTTGTGCAAATTGGCAGAATTATACCAGATCGGGTAAACTGATCAAAGGAGACTTGGTTGTCTGCTTTTTTTGTTAACCAAGCAGAAGTAGCCAGGTTAGCCATTTATCATCAATGTCATTCTTCAAAAACATGGACTGAATTCTTACATGCTTGTCATTCGTCCACCTCCAGTGAGGGTCTTAGAAGCCAGCAAGCTCTCTTTTCCTTTCTCTTAATTTCTTTTTTAGGTTTTTGTTCTTCATCCCCTCCATTTGGCTATGAGGCCTCTACATTCGTTTAGCCCATGTACTTGAATAAAATGAAGTGTACCAAATGACGTTATTTATTTTTTTATTGTTCTGGGAAGCCCAGAAGTTAATGTTATTCCTACTCCATATGTTAGATTCACAGTGTTCTGTTCATTTAGAATGTACAATTCACCATGCATGTGTGTTGGACTGCCATCACGACTGTTCTGTTTATAGTTAGCCCTGTGAACAAGGTAACACTTCTTAGTATCCTAACACCTCGAAAGTCTGTATTTCTTCCAGACTTGAACGTTGGACGATTGAAGGTTGCTGGCAAGGGAGGAGTGTGGAAACAACAAGCCTATTATTGCTAGTTTGTTGTAATTGAAGTTTAAAAATAGCAGATGCCAATTAGAGAAGGAAATGGTGGAAACATTCTTCACTGAGCAGGCATACTCAGGAAAGAATTGGACTAATTCTGCAGGATCATTTCAGATTTAAGCAAACTCGAATTTAGTTTCTGTCTGGATAATACCAAGCTTCTCTGTTGAATGCTGGAGTATTTGTTCAAGTTGGTAGATTTTGCATTTTTAATCTTCCTTAGAACTGTGGTGAATAATGGCCCCTGGCAGGAGATAATGAAATTTTCTTAATTTATATTTTCAAGTAGAAGCTTCAATTGAAAATGGCATCCTATGGCCTGGAGACATAGCTGGAGTGCAAGTTCCAGGGGAGCTGCAGTAATAATGTGGTGCCATCAGTGATGGGGAACGGTGGGACAGTGAAGAAGTAATTTAAGGAAGAAAAGAAAACGCACCAAAGCCTTCTTGTAGCATATCTAATGATCTGGGGAAGATTCCCAATGGTTTTTGGAGCATGACTGGAGAAGCTAATGTTATCTTGCCAAAACAGAAGGCCCTGCTTAATCAGCAGAACAAGGCTATTGATGAAAACACCTCTCACAATAGATTACACGTGGAATCTCATCTCCATACTTTGCACTTGGTAAAGTGTAATACTGAGCATAAGATAATCAAAAGCAGAGGGAAAGCAATTGGCCTGGCATTGCACAACTCAAGATTAGAGCTGAACGGGGAAACAGGTTTGCGTGGTTTTAAAGGTATAAGCAGGAACAGATACACACACAGTGCAGGGATGGCACTGGAAGAGGGGACTGAGTTACAGCTCTGGGTCTGGTTTTTAGAATGGTCATTGTTCCCAAGACTTTGCAGGATATCAAGAATTCCTGGTCATCCAGGCAATGCACAAAGTTCATCTCCCTTACCCCGTTGAAGCTTATCGACAGTCTTCTAGGGAAGGCACTGCATATTCTAGATGAAAGGACTGAGCCCAGATGGGTTAGGGCACTGTTTATCACCGACTGCAGGTTAGAAGTGAGTGGCCAGGTCTTTGTCATGTTCAAGCTCTGTGTTATTTTGGCTTTCATCATTCCACAGTAGCACAACGTCTCGACAGCATCCGTACAGCTCTATTCTTTCTCAATACAGTTATGATTAATAGCATGTGAACCAGTTTCTTCCCCCCAAATAAAAAGTCTGTGCTTCTTCAGTTAAGAGTTTTTAATTCGTGTAAGACTTTTTCTGAGGGTCAGAAAAGACCAACCTGCTTTTGAACATAGAATCCTCCTGCCTCAGCTTTGACAGCTGAGATTTCAGAACTGTGCCAGGGTACACCTGTTATTTTCTAAGTAATTTTGGTAAACTAATGTGCAAATGAATATGCTTTCATAAACTATGTTTTCATCAAGTACACATTTTTTCCTCTTGAGGCAGTTTATTTAATTTTGGAAGTTCTGTGGATATTTTTAAAAATTAATATCAACATTGACTACAGATAGGGGTCCAGATACATGCTTTAGAATCCTTTGTAAGCAACCTGCAGGATGTAATAGCCCAGAAGTCGGTGAGTTACTCGTTGGAGTATCTTGTAATTTTTTCTTTCATTTATTACATAGCCTGAACATTGACACCAAGTTTAAATATTTGCTCCAATTTCTGATGATCATGAAATATATTGATACTCTTGTGAATAGTTAGTGATTTAAATTATCAGTCCTAATATGTGGGTTCATTTCCCTGTTAGTTTTAGGGAAAATAATTTATTAGTATACTGGGAAGGAGAGTGAGCTGGACAGTGAACGGCGGGACATCTGCAGGCTTACTGGGTTTAAAATTTACGTTATAAAGATGAATACTGGACTTCTTTTCTTTCATTTCACCCCCTTTGGCTAACATAGAGAGTTTATAATAGCTGGACTTTTATGTCGAACACAAGGTGTTTTGCCAAATTCAAACACACTTACAACCTCCAAAGCAGGAGTTAGTCATTTCTTGTTGTGATTGATGGCTCTAAAAATAAGATGTACGTTTTTAAAGTATTAATGCGGGTCATTATTATGATGACCCTCTTATTTTATTGCATGTGCTGATGTTTAGAAGCATTTATTATTGGGTTTAATTTCACGTGGAAATCTCAGGTTCAGTATGGTGTTCCTCCCCTGTGTGCATAGAGAGAAAGCCCTTGTAGGGTGGGAGGCAGAGTTGGTGTAGAAATTATATGTCAGATAGGTTTTGGGCTTAGTTTTGGTGTTGCCACTTTAGTTGTCAGGTCCCTGATTTCTCAAAGTCTAAGAAATAAGAAAACCATCTACCCTTGAACCAAGGTGGACATCAGTGGACTTGTTAATATTTTTGAATGCTGGGCCAGGTGTTAGCACACGTACATTTATTTTCAGGTCACTTGCATCACGTAGTTTAGTAGAGATTATTCCCTCCTGAGTCCAGTCTGAATAGTTACATTCATACCTTCTTAAAATTGAGGCACCA
Source organism: Mus musculus (assembly GCF_000001635.26). NCBI lineage: Eukaryota > Metazoa > Chordata > Mammalia > Rodentia > Muridae > Mus > Mus musculus. Next base: position 148,870,189 of record NC_000069.6, on the reverse strand, counting down.
TGTTCATTTGATCCAATAAGTCAGACTAAATGCAGAGGCAATCGCAATCAGTAACAATGGAAAAAAATATGTATATATGTATGTATATGTGTCTATCTATCTATCTATATCTATATCTATCTATCTATCTATCTATCTAGTTTTAAATTACATCTGCCTGTGGAAAATAGCCTCTTAAAAATATAGTCAAAAATCTTAACTTCACATTTAATGAGTGAAGGGAATTTTAAATAGCGAGCAAATTTTTAGGATAACATTCTTCCTTTTTCTCCTGTCTATAAAGTAGGTTTATATGAGTCATTATGTCTCATCCACTTTTCCTCACCAATAAGTGATTAGAAGGCCTACACAAAGTAGGGGCAACAGAAACGCTCCACTCTGTGACCAAGCAAGATGAATTGGCATTGCAAGCTCTAATTACATGCTTAAATAAATCATAATCACATTTTCTGTCCTATTTTCATGAGAATTTATGGAGGAAAATTGTGGCTATCCATACCTGTTCTTTTTTTTTTTTTTTAATTCTCCCTCTTTTGTTTTGTGGTCTTCAGAGTATTGATATACACCCTCCTGCTGTTTAAAACTACCCTTGGGGTCTCCTCAGCATTGAATTCTCTCTGAGGTGGGTCCTGAACATCTCCCTCATTAAAAAGCTCTTGGCTGATCCTGATCCAGTGCTAAGGGCCAGGCTCTGATAGCCACTGCTTTAACTATCTTTAGCCATCTGTGTATCTTCATCAGAACAGATACAACTACAGAACCCACCCAAGAGCTAGTGATCGCTGTCAGGTTGTAAACATTGTAAATCCACAAGGTGTTACCAAAATACATCAGTGTTTTAACTATTGCACATCACTGACCTTACTCATAAACAGAGCTTTCTATGTGGGGATAGGGGGTCAAGTTCAATCCCCGCCCTGTGTGGACACAGACTCCAGAATTGTGTCCATTTCTTGGCTTCTGCTGCCTTTTCATTTTCACAGCAATGAAAATTGAGTGTTGAGCCCTTGGTGGGCATTTACTTTGCTTTTGTGGCTATGTAATTGCTTTCTCGTTCTTGATCTATTCAATTATAGCAATTTCCAGTTTTACAGTCTTCCCACAACACTCAGGTTAAAAGACTGCCAGGCTTTTCCTCGTATTGAGAATCCATGCAGGGTATTTTCTTCATGAGCCCAACTGGTGCTGGATTTGGTCCCCAAAAGCTTTCTTTCTTCCTATCAATAAAGATACTTGGGTCCACAGCTATGATTGTCTTACCCTTTTACAATGAAGTTTCTCTTCTGATTGTCTATTTATTGATTTAGTCTAAAAGTCCAACTTTTCTCAATATTAATTTACCTCTCTATCTATCTATCTATCTATCTATCTATCTATCTATCTATCTATCTATTCATTCCTGGGATATATGTGTATGTGTATATGTGTGTGTGTGTGTGTGTGTGTGTGTATACACATGTATATATATGCACACACACGTGCATATATGCCATATGAGTGTGCATTCTTATATATTTATTTCTCTTAGGGAAAGGCTACATATTTAGATATAATTATAAATAAAAATACACATGAAAATTTTACATCTAAAGTGAACATTGGTGATATATTGGGGCAGAAATTTTAAAAAGTCTGACCATAAACCCATGTTTCACACTGCACTGTTGTGTAGCGAATCCTTTGCATAGTATAGTATGCTTAGATAATTAGTGTGCTTAGGACGATGGTTTTCTTTTGTCCTCAGTGTTAATTGGAAATTGTAACTGTGGTCAGATGACTTAACACAAAGTTACTCCCAAAATATTTAATCTAGACAGCAATGTTTTCATTTTCTACTGTTAAGTTTTTTAAGTAAAGTACTAGGAGAAATGGATGGGACTTGTCTCAACTTCACTTCTTGCAAACCTACCATGAGATCGAGAAGTATAAGTGAGTTCAGATAACGTAGTAAGATTAGGTTTCTTTACCCGATTATACCTGTGTATTTCTGGTGTGGAGAAAGTTGGGTATCTTCAATGTATTCTTTGACATAATGCTGCCTCCCTCCATCTCTCTCCCTCCATTTATTTCTCCGTCCTTCATTTTCTCTTTCTCTCCCTTCCCCTTTCCCTCCCTCCCTTCCTCCTGCTCTCCTGTTAGTGAGAATTGAACACAAATCCTGGTATAGATTAGGCAAGCTCACTACCAACTCCATGTATTCATTTTTACTGTGTGTGTGTTCATGAGAGAGAGTGGGGGTGGGGGGCAGACAGACAGATGGACACGTGGTCACAAGCCACCTGAAATGCGTTCTGGAAGCAGAGCTCAGGGCTCCGGAAGAGCAGGAAGCACTCTCTCTTAACCCTCAGTCATCTCTACAGCACCAGCACTTCCTGTGTTTTTCAGAAGGCAATGTAAATCACCAGTCTTGCCACCGTGTGGGCGTTTGCTTTGTTTCCCAAGCCTTGTGTTCTTGATGCTTTTCAGTCTCACAACAAGTGTTTGTTCTCTTTTCCTCTGTCTATGCCAGGGGCCCTCAGTGCGAGGGAAAGCGACGATGTTCCATGAGAAGCTCACTCAGTCATTGAATTGTTATTTTAATGAGTCTTCCTCTTGGAAAATAATAGAATATGTGTGAGCGATTATAAAATATATACAGTGGGTGAATATGAAAGAGATATTTAACGTGTAGGAGCTTACATTTCATGCTTTTTGAGAAATAGAGCATGAAGTATAGGGAGAATCCCTGTAGGAATGCCTAAGTACAAGAGAGGGCACCTAAGGCCCTGCGTCATCGGTGGGGACCAGCGTAGGGCTGAGGAGTCCTAGAAGATCAAGTTAGGCATAGGAAGCCTGGAGATTCCTCAGGGCTCTACCAGGAAAGAACAAAAAATGAAACATCAGAATTATTCTTCTATATGTGTTAAAACACTAGATATTAACCCATTGAGATGTCTTAAATCCATCCACTGTTCATGTATTTTTCAATAAAAAAAAACTGTTTCTGTGATTCATGTTAAAATAATTTATTAATTCATGAACCATAGGTAAATTCTTCAAATGAGTGAAATTAAAACAAAACAAAACCAGATGTGTTATATTGTAATGGATATACTGCTTAGATCATGTTTTTTAAATTTATGGGGCAGGATGTCTTTAAAAAAAATAAAATGCCACATTATCATTCAAACTTAACTATTTTAATATTTACCATGTATCATTCTAGCCTTAGTTACAATTTTACTGTGATATATTTTAAATTAAAAAAAAAAAAACCTTAGCTGCTTAATCCTGTAGCCCTCCTGTGCTTGTCATCAGAACAGTCCCTGGGGTTTGCGTGGTTGTAGTGCCCCTGTGGGTGGCTTATCTCTACCTCAGTCTCCATGCTGCCCACTATCCTGGGGTTCTGTGTGCTGGGGTGGGGGAGATCTATTTCTCTCAGACTGCTTTACAGTGCTGTTTTATACTTCGGCTATTTTATGCACCGTAGAGTATTTGCTATTCAAATTGTTGGATAAATTTTATAATAGTGCCCCGGTTCTGCTTGCTTTGCACTCTTAGTGTGTAGACTACCGAGAAGTGTAAGGAAACCCCTGCAAACATCCCATTCCACTGGGCTGTAATCAAATCAAGTTAAAAAAGAAATAGTTCTTGCTTTTACAAAGCTTAAGAGAAGAGCATCTGGGCCCACTTATGGAACTTAAACATCGACCTGCCTGGAATCCCAGCTTCATTCAGGATCCTTGGTGACTCAGTGGCGATGACAGCAACCAAGAGAGTCCCTCTGGAGAGTAACATAGAGGTTGAGTGTCTCCTGTTCTGGGGATCTTGTTCACAACATTGTTTGTAATAGTAACTCTCGGAGCATCTGTTGGAGACCTGGGTGCACAGTCAGTTCGCAGACAGAGGCAAAGCTTCCGTGAAAAACAGTAGCAGCTCTTAAGCGTGCACTGTGCTCATGGTTATTTTTAGGGCCTTTGCCTTCTCTGCAGACTTTCACATGCAAGGTGGAAAGGGCTAGCAAGAACCTCCTGTTCGTGAGTGCAGACAGTGCCTGCGTTAGAACATGTAGCCCAAATGGCTGTAGAGGCTGGGATCTGGGTCTGTGTATGATCAGCTATGATGTGACAGCCTCCTGCTTACTTGTTCAGTAGACCACCCCGTGTTTGGCTGTACCTTTTTCCGGTTGTAATTTTTAATTCTTAAATATATTATCAAGTGGCCTGGTGCTTATTCTCTCAGAACCTACTGGATATTACAAAACTTCCAATTAAAACCTAATAGTATAATATATTTGGGGGCTATCAACTGTTTCCTTTTCATTCCTAGTTAGAATTTAGTGTGTCCCTTGATATAGAAATTAAAATACAAAGAAAATACGAGCCTTATAGGGACATCTAATATCACCTCCATATGTTGGTTCATGATTCAGCTCTATATTATATTTCCCAAGTATTAAAATGCACATTGTCTCACAGGCTTGAATGATTCTGTTTTCCAGGTGCAACAATCGAACACAGTGTATAGTAGTTACCGGGTCAGATGTATTTCCTGATCCATGTCCCGGAACTTACAAATACCTTGAAGTTCAATATGAATGTGTCCCTTACAGTAAGTATGAAGTTTGCATTTTCTCTTTTCTCCAGCGTCCCTTGTTGGAGCTGAAAGACTGCCCATGTGAAAGAAGCGTATGTGTATGGCCTACAGAACCATTATGCATGCAGAGCACTCTCAGCTTTGGGACTCCGGTGTGGAAGAAAGCCATGGTGTGATGCTGGCCAAGTGTCTGTCTGTGTTCTTAAGTGTTTGGCTTTTAAGGCTCGTGTTTTTCCAGAAAACAAACTTGAATTAGCTATTCAGTAGGGCGGATAGAAATCTCTGCTTTTGCCCAATACCAGTTGCTGACAAATTGGTTTGGCTCAGGGTTTTCTGAAGAAGGGATTGACTTCAGGTCGAATGCTGAGACGTTTGAATAGCTACCTGGTGTCGTGGACATGTGAGTGCTTGGGAAGAGCCGCCAGAGCCCAGACAGAGGCAGGAGTTGTCCCGGAAGGAAGCCAGCCTTTACCAGATTCAGCGGGGAAGTCTCAGTGCTTAAATGAAAGCCAAGAGCACAGACAAATCAGATAGGAGTCTTTGCCTTTTTCTGTTTTTTTAACTGTTAATATCTTGTTTAAGATTTAGAATTCATGTGGAAATTTACAAGAAGGCTCAGTGGTTTCCTTTCGGTATCAGAATGCATAACTCTCCCATTATAGTTCATCTAGGGGGTAGGGGAGAAAAATACCCTAGGAGTTTAGAGAACCTAAAGGTTTGAGTTTAGAAGTCCCTTCATTCTTTGCCTTTTCAGGTTGAATAAAAATTTAGTGTTTCATGTTAGTGCAGAGGCCTGTCCAGTGAGTGATAGGGCGGTAGTGTTACTGATTGGTTAAAAAAAAAAATCCCCCTTGAAAGAGAGGGAGACAGACAGACAGACAGACACTTGGAGCTAGGTGCTATGGTGTACGTGTATCTGTGGTCCCATCTCCCGAGAGGCAGAGGCATCGCATCAAGAGGATTGAGACCATCCTGGGCAGCATAGAGAGGCCCCTTCTCAAAGTAGAAACACCAAAAGGCCAAAGTCTGCTAAACAAGGCCGATCCCGACAGGCGATGGCACACTCTAGCCTACACTCCGAAGATCCACTGCCCTCTCTGCCACACTTTTGATAAATTGATTGGCTGTGTGTGTGTGTGTGTGTGTGTGTGTGTGTGTGGTGTCAGTTAAAGGCCACAGACAGATTATCTTTCTCTTCTTGTCCCTGCTCTGTGTTCCTGTGTTACATGAAACGGATGCACTTTGTATTTTCAATATCTTCTGTACCATTTGTAGGATTGGAAGCCCCCCTGAGTCGCTCCTGTGCAGTGCTGTGGCTTTACTTAATCACTCTCCTGTGCCACTAGACGGACACTGTATTCTTTTGAGCTAACCAAAATTTTTGTTCCATGAAGCCCCTCTCCCTTGAATTCAGCCTGGTTTCTGTCCTCAAATTAGATGAGGAATACAGCATCCATTTCCAAACAGTGGAACCAGTCAGAGCTGCCAAGAGTTGTGTCTTTCTGCCACCTGGCTCCTGTAACCTAGTCTAAGACACCAAGAACAGTGTTAAGCAAATATTACTTTCAGACTCTTAAGTAATTTCTTGCGCTGTCTAAGAGAGGAAAATGGGGATATCTTCTGGAACGTCTAACTTTCAAAATTTTACCTTTCCAGTTCTCCAGAAGTATTGTATATTGTGCATTAAACTTGCAAATAACTCTGTTCAGAGAAGTATCTGCTCTCTCTTTTTTTAATTTAGTTTTTGTCCTTCAAAATAAAAAGTCAACCCAGTAATTAATTTGCTATTGCCTTTCTAGATGTTTGCAAGAGGCAGATATAAGTGTATGACTTTTTTTTTTTTTTCTGTTTGAAGACTAGAAGTGGTCCTATATACCGTACAGTAGTGACACACTATAAACTGCATGACTGCGGGCTCATCTTAAAATTTAATGTAGTCTTAGATTACTCCTAGTCCTACACAGATCCTCGCTGCTTCCTGTTCTCCCATATTCTCCTTCCTATGCTCCTGTGTGTGATACCGTCTCCTCACGTTCTCTTCTGTTTTAAGGGCCCGGCCTTGGCGCTCCCCTTTTTAAAACAGTGCATTTCCTTCTCTGTAGCCCTTACCTAGTCCTTTCTCACATTGCCTGGATAAAACCATGTCACTGTCATATCAGGCTTACCATGTATGCCTTACCACTCGGCTTTATGCCAATCTCTATCCATAACGAATCCTGCAGGAACCTCACATATTCCAAACTACTCCATCCTGTCCTAAATGATTTCAGTGGCTTTCCATGACCTTAGAAAACACAGCAATAACTGTACTCAGCAGAGAACATTAGAAACGCCACTCCTCCGTTTGCTTTCTGTGTGCCCCGTTACGTCCCCCAGATAGCACTGCAGCAAAACCACACACACACGCAAGGCATTCTCCGTTGTGTACAGGACATTGGCACTGCAGCAAGTTAGTGTATATTTCAGAAGTCATAGTGACCTACCAGGAAAAATGAGATTGGCCAGACTGAAGTTCCACATGCTTTAAAGCAGGTCTTGGTGGCTTTGCAGTCTTGTGCCTACTTATTTTAAGCTGTCACAGTATGTAAGAATTTTATCCTGGTGTTACCTACCAGTTCATTTGATAAGACAATTGCATTTATGTTGATGAACTAAATTATTCGTTGAATAAACATGAGATTATTTCACATGAAATAGTGTGTCACTTCAGATGCAGAGTATGTAGGCTATAGTCAGTGTGAGTCAGTTTCTGTCTTGTGCATCCCCAGAGTCCTCTGCTAATGTTGGTGTGTGTATACTTGTCTCTCTGGTCCACAGAGGATTAAATATATCCTTGTAAATTTATATAACCTCCTAGGACAAGTTGGATATATTTGGCATGTGATTGTGACTGCAGATTATTGTTAATTTTATTGTATTTTTATAGTCATCTGGTACATAGAATTTTGGCTGCTCTGACAGATTTCTATACTTTTTGATTTTACAAAAATCTTTATATGGAAATTTTTCCTTTTTTGAAAATCCATTCATCAATCATCAAAGGTTTTACTTAGTTTTTTTAAAATGACTTTTGGATGTACTCTCTCAGTTTTGATTTAGATTCTAAATTGCATAATGTTGATGCCTACCCATCCTCCCTTCCTTATCACCGTATGACCTGAGTCATAAAGAAGTGAAAACATTTCTGTTTTAGGTTTTGCTCAGTGACTGCTCTATGCTTTTACTGCATCAGATAAAAATAATGCAGTAATCTTTAGTGAATGGATGATGCTATGGACAATTCTTTCACTTGTTTTAATTGCACTTAAAATTCTGTTGTCTGTAAGTCAGCATCGTTCGAAGCGTGATTCGCACCCTTTATACGTAATTGCTTTATGTGGGTAAAGTCGTTGTTTCCTTAAGGAACAATACAGCTGTCTATAAATTCAGTCTGAGTGAGCAGCCTGGACACTAACAACCTCTCTTGTCCCCTTCGTCCACCACGCCTGTCTGTTATTGATTCTGAGCAGGTACAATGAGCTCCTTATGGAGGAGTGGTGTTAGGACCGAGTGCTCCATAAACAAGCCTTGCTTCCAAAACGCTCCTGAGCCCCACGTGTTTCCCTCCTGCAGTCAGAATCACACAGATCAGAGCCACTGTGTTTTCCTGGAAGTGCTTAAATAGACTGTAGGTTGTGGCTTAATTTAGAAATTATATGCTGTTGCCATGGCAAAAAATATATATATTTTTTAAAAAAATATTTGTGTGATGTTTCTCTCAAAGGAGTTCCGGAGGATCCCTGTTTTATCTTGATGAATACTTATAATTCTTTTTTAAAAAAATGTAATCAAGCTGAGATTGTAATAAAACGTGAGAGTGCACTCTGGGTAATCGGTAGTCACACAGTGTCGCCTTTTGCGAGGGAAGAGGACGGAACCCAGTGGAGTTATTTCGTAGCACACAGGCAGTATACTCCAAAGCCCTTGCATAGCGTGGCCCTTCTTGTTGGAGACCCTGCTGATGAGAATTTTCTTGGCACTTTCCCTAGTGTGCCATTCACCTTGGTAACCACTTAGGGCTTCCCCTCGCCCTCGCCCTCACCTCCGTGTCCTGCTCTGGCCAGATCTGCCCCGTGAAAGCCTTTCTCTTTCTTGGGGTCTGTGGATCGAGGTACTTGCCGTGAATGCTGGGTATGATGGTTGTTGCATGCTAGCTTGCTTTCTATGTTAATAAATGATGGTAGAAAAATGTTATAAGAAGCTAACCATAATTCTTTCTTCCTTTTTCTTCCTGCCACCTGCGCTTGCTTTTCCCTTGTATGTATTTTGCTTACTTTTTTTAATAGACTTAATATTGCAAATTTGATAATATATAGTATATGTAATATAGAAAATTAATTAGAATTTGTAGTTTGAATTATATGTAATCTTAAGTAGATTTGCTAATATTTAACGGGTGTTATTTACCATTACAAAATCTATTGGGCGAGGGGAGATTGATATACTCCTTGGAAAGGGAGCATTTTGTTAAATGATTAAGACATTTTTCTAGATAGGAAATAATAGAAAAGAATTGAAATATACTGAGATGCATGGCTGTGTAGGTTTTTTTTTTTTTTTTTTTTTTTTACTCATCTAAATATGTCTGGGTGGTAATGGAGCCATCTCAAAATTTATTAAATTTGACTTAAACTCCAAAGCCAAGTTGTGAACCTTACAGATGTATTTTCCTTCCATGCATATATAATGAGAGTCAGTTTGATAATTAAGCTCAATGGAGATGACACACCTGTGCATGCTTTTATTATGTCAATAGTGTACGTATATAAAGGAGAGCCGGGTCAGAATGCAGGGTGACTTTGGCAAGCCCCGAGTACATGTAGCTTGCATTAGTGAGGCGTTTCATGACTTATTCAGGCACACTAAGTGAAACAGCATGCCAACGTCTTTGTATTGCCTCCTTAATCTACTAAAATGATTGATCCGTGTTCTTCCATGTAACTTTAGAATCTCTCTCCTGCTAGGTCCTCCTGTGTTTCTCTTTATCCAAAGTAGTACAACAACCCCTATTCTTCCTATATTTAGCATCTATTACGAATTCAATCTTAGACTAATAGTCAATTTATTTTTAATCTTTTTTTTCTTTTTTTCCCTTGCACTTTTTTTTTTATTTTTCTTCCGATGCTTAAAATAGAAGTGGAGCAAAAAGGTAAATAATGTCTACAGTCTCACCCCAGCTCCCTGTTATGTGCCTTATGGATGTGACCCTCCTCCCCTCCCTCCCACCGCAACACTCCTGTATTACAATGATCGGCAGGACCTCATAATGTACTTCATGTAGGCGTCAGCTGTTCTCAATGAAATTGTATGGCCGCTAAATCTGGCGATTGGGGTAAAATTCTGAAGTCGGCGAAGGGGAGCTGCCCTCTCTGTTTCTTTTCTACCCTCTGTCTCTTTCTCTGACGCCCTTGGATATTTTCTTGTTATCGAAGTGTCCTCTTGCCTGGCTTCCAGAACCCTCTCCGTAGCATGCCATGCTTACAGGGGCTCCTGCTCATCTCATCACGCATCCCCTGTGTTGGTTTCTCTCGGCTCCTGGTTGCATTCTCCTCAAATTGATAGTCTCCAACCTGAAACACCTGTAACTTCTCTAGAACGGTCAAAATAAGTCTTTGCCTTGAGTTCTCTGCCTTGTCAGCTCTGTTCCGTGGGAGGTGGTGAAGGTGGGCTAGGTTTAGAAGTCAATGTTTGGATTAAAACAAAATACTCATCCACTCATGAGCACAGGCTCCAAATTTTGATGCATTTATTCCCAAATTATTAGATAAAAACACAATTCAGAAATCTAAATTTTATCTTAGCTGTGAGCCATTCTATACATAGGTTTGTGTTTGTGAAAATAAAGGCCAGCCACTATGTTTGCTGGTGTCTTGACTAGGACATCTTTGGAAAACAAGGCTAGTGTGTATAAAGTATAAATTTTAAAAGATTGAATGCTGGGTAAAATGGACTTTCCTCTTTTGATTTGTGAGTAAATGCGATGACTTGTGTCTTTTTTTTTTAACTGTATTCGCTTCTTGTCTTTTTTTTCTGTGATGTTAGTCTTTGTGTGTCCTGGAACCTTGAAAGCAATTGTGGACTCACCATGTATATATGAAGCTGAGCAGAAGTCAGGGGCTTGGTGCAAGGACCCCCTTCAGGCTGCAGATAAAATTTATTTTATGCCCTGGACTCCCTACCGCACCGATACGTTAATAGAATATGCCTCTTTAGAAGATTTTCAAAACAGCCGCCAGACAACAACATACAAACTTCCAAACCGAGTAGACGGTACTGGATTTGTGGTGTATGATGGAGCCGTCTTCTTTAACAAGGAAAGAACCAGAAACATTGTTAAGTTTGACTTGAGGACTAGAATCAAGAGCGGCGAGGCTATCATCAACTATGCCAACTACCACGATACGTCACCCTACAGATGGGGTGGGAAGACAGACATTGACCTCGCAGTGGATGAGAACGGCTTATGGGTCATTTATGCCACGGAGCAGAACAATGGAATGATCGTGATCAGCCAGCTCAACCCTTACACTCTTCGATTCGAGGCAACCTGGGAGACAGCGTATGACAAGCGTGCGGCGTCCAATGCTTTCATGATATGTGGGGTTCTCTATGTGGTCAGGTCAGTGTACCAAGACAATGAAAGCGAAGCAGGCAAGAACACCATTGACTACATCTACAACACGCGACTAAGCCGGGGCGAGTACGTGGACGTTCCTTTTCCCAACCAGTACCAGTATATTGCTGCAGTGGATTATAATCCAAGAGACAACCAACTCTACGTATGGAACAATAACTTCATTTTACGGTATTCCCTGGAGTTTGGTCCTCCTGACCCTGCCCAAGGTAAGAATACTTGCTGTTAGTTCTTTATGAATTAACTGAATGGCTTACTTTCAAAGGATTTTAGAATTTTTCCCAATAGTTTGTCTTCTTCTCTTGGTTAAATCACAAAAGATGGTCTGATATCTTGCAGCCCTGTCTGGTACAGTTTTCTTTTACTCCATTTTGTTTTTCTTTTCAGTTACAGGTTGGCGTGCTCCAAGCAATGATAGCATTACTCAGTTTAGGTTCACTGTGAAGCATACAGAACGGCTACAGCCCTGTTAATGCTTTGCTTTCTTACCAGTATTCTGAGTTCATTCTAGTGTGGACTCAGACCTTTAACAGCTTGGCACCAGTGGGTAAGGAAACTATGTGAAGAGATGTCCCAGGGCAATGGATAGGTGTGACACACGTGGCTAGGGCTGTGTGGACTGAAGTTTTCACAGGGTGGGAGAGGGCATCTTCAAACTTCTTCCTCTTCCATCGTGTAAACTACGCGATGCAGTCGGGTAAAATGGTGTAAAATTTCCTGATAAATGAGCGGCCATTGTAAATGAGTGTGTCTGTAACTAGCCGGCACACACAGACAACAGGTCTTCGTGATACCACGTGGTGTGTTCTAACTCTGCTCGCACCTCCTTCATTTGGCTCCCCAGCAGGTATATTAAAGAAGGATGGAAGAAAAAAAAAGGATGATTATTTTAGAAAGAAGGGTTAAGTTTTTAGAGTTATATTCTGATTTATCAGGAGGTGATTTCAGCTCTATGAGAAGTAGGTTCTGGCTGTAATTACATCAACATTTTATTTAAAAAAGATTACCTCATCTCAGGATTAAAGAGGAACGTGTTAATGCATTACATAGTGTGTGTACTAGTGGTGTCTTTCCAAATGAATAATGGTATGGGTTTAAGATAGAAATTAATATTTCAGTTCACTGGATAATTTGGAGTTTTCAAGTTTGGAAGTGACTCAAAAAATTGAAAACCAAAATATTTGTCAAATTATGAATTACTCTTTTCACCACGGGGAATTTTCACCCATCTGTTAAGGTACTACACTCACATACAAACACTTCTTTTCAGTTATGTTATTAAGCCCTAAATATTATCATATGGCCACAGCCTTAAAAGGGAAAATCAGAGCTTTTTAATAACTGAACTTGTAAGTTTGAATCTTCATAGAATACCAAAGAAAGAACGGTCATCGATCATTGGCTTCATGCTGATGGAGATGTGCCTGGAGATTCTTGGTTTCAACATGTGGCTGGGAAATCTGTTGTTAAATTTGCAATAGGGAAATTTCATTTACCAGCTTAAATTTTTACTGAGCTTCTTAAAAATAATTGATTTTACAGTATACGGTGTCTGTTTTCTCTAGAGGCTAGTAGTTTGGGATGTTTCGTGCACCTTAATTTTTCTAAAGGCTACTTACTCGTACAGTGCTTCTGTTTTGTCCTTCCAGCTTCTGACCGGCTTCAGCATCCGCTAAAATTGTATCGATCCCCTGTTCACTTTTTATTGTAGCCGACTCCACCATGACACCCTGATGCATTTGTTTTGGGTGGCAGTACATCTTTCCCCTGTGTTGGGGAGGACAGGAAGTGAGGTGATGGGAGGGGGGAATGGAAGCAAGTTGTTAAGCCAGCCTTAACAACTACGAATTCCTAATCGGGCAATAATTGAAAGGTCGTGAGCAATGTATAGATTCTATTCATTGAGTATAGATCCCATTCACCATAGCATGATGGCATGCCTACTTGTTTCATTAAATATAAGAAGAAGTAGCAATGATCTACGTGCTAATATATTTTGTGGTGCAGTTCCAGTTAAGAAGGCTTTGCTAATTGAGGTGTTTTTCTGAAAGAACACTTCCTAGTGTTTAAAATGAGACAGGCAGCAAATGAGCATTCCCATGACAGAGGCTTCTCCTTCCAAATACTTAGCCATGCTTCCATACTCCCAGAACATAGAAATTCATATTGACCCCTTATTAAACCCTAAGTAATAAAACATTTTACCTGACCTACATTTTTCTTGCTGCTGTTTGACCCATATTCTTATTTGCTCTCCTTATAATGTATCTGCTTAGACTTCTAGAGTCGTTTCTCTGTTCTGAGGTCTGTGCTCTATAAGCCTGAAGGTAGGGTCTCTCAGAACTATCCTGGCCAGTACATTAAGGTCAAAGCAACAAGGCACATTTAACTTTCAGAAGAATCCAGAAATGGATAAGGCAAGGGATGGAGCAACCAGAGCAATTTGCCTTTGTTTTCCACAAGCCAACAATTGGCTCGTGTGGCTAGAACTCCTAGTGAAGTCTTAATGGACGGAGTTCTCACGAAGCAGACACTACAGGAGCTAATACAAGACTAGCCCATATAACCAACAAAACAAAGCAATAAAAATATAAAGCCTGTGGGTTTTATGTGGCAAATTGTACAAAAGGTGCTGAGAAAGCATCATTCTTTTCTCGTGCTTGTGGACCTGGCTAGCCTATCCTGTCCAACACTGCTCTCAGTGATGGCTCATGCCCCGCCAGCTTCTGATGCCAGAAGTGTAGTGTTTGTCTCCTGATATTTTTATATACATATTTGAATATTTTGGCTTTTCTTCTCCACCGTGAGTTATTGTTGTTGTTGTGGTGGTGGTGGTAGTGGTTTTAAACTACATCTAACTTGGTCTGTCTAGAACAGGTCTCAGAAAAACCCTTTTTGGGCCTATTTTGACTTGTCGGTCTGCCCGTATAACTTGCTATTTCTTACTCTCCCTATAGGTCTGATATCCCAAATACTAACAACAAAATAGTCCTATCCTTACTTAGTTTGGGACAGTTCCTGAATATTTGTTTGTTTTGACTAAGAGAAGTCTGATAGTTTTGTAACAGGAGGTCATACGTAAGCCAAGGAGCTGCTTTGTTATGTGTGTGAAATATTCAACATATCACATTTTCTAAATATCTTCCCACTGATAGTAAACTCTCTTCATACAGCAGCATGAGGGTAAATGTAATGGGTGTGCACTTTTTCTCACCAGCTTGGATAGTATCTGGCTGGAGGTCATTCATTCACCAGTGAGTGAACGATCAGACTTTGGTAAGCTTGCCCTTAGTGCACTTGGATATAGTTCTCAAACGGATAGAGGAAGAGCCTGGCAATCCACAGATCATCTCTGGGTACTTAGGTAGACAGAATCTTTTTCTACTCATTCAAGTCTTCCCGGGTACCAGTCAATGTGCTTGTTAGCACTGGCACTTTGGTCTCACCAAAACAGTGCACAGTAGTCGCAGCCCAACCGAGTGTTTGCTAGGATGTCCTGGTAAACAGAACCTTGTAAAAAGAGTTGGTATCCGTATTACAGTTTTCTCTCATGTTGGTCTTCGGAGAGCGTTCTCAAAGTCTGAACCTTTTGCCATGTTCATGATGAAACTTGGTCTTTCCATATCCCAGAATAAGGGCACACTGCTTTGTAGGACTGTCCTTTTCTCCACCTTTCAACAAGCTCTTACCTAGAAAGGTAAGATCAAACATTTAATATGATAACCGGGTGACCTTAAAGCAGTCACCTGCCTTCTCCACGACCAGGTTTCCATGTGTATGAAAAGACAATCTGTGCCTGCCTCATGGAGCTGTGGTAAGGCTTGATCTATTATTGATCCAGGCTGTGGCTTGTCATGACATCTGCCTGTGAATGCTGACAAAATACCACCAGCTTAGATCATTGCTGGATGCCCTGCCTTCTTTTGTCTCTACTCGAAGAAAGAGCTAATGATTCTTAGAAACGCCTCTTAAATATAAAAATTTATGCCTTGGAGTATCCCAAAGTTTCAGTCTTCCGACTTCCCACGAATTCTAGTGACTCCCTATGGTTTAATATATTGATGAAAATATAGGAATGCAGGGCTGCAGTGTGCTCTATGAGATTTTCGTGAATCCAGTGGAGATCCTGTTATTTGCCTCGCCTGGGTCTTTGCTGACCCTTAGCTAGCAGTGAGTACCTGTGGTATTAATCCGTATCTCACTGGTCCCCTGTGTACTGATGAGTGTAGTGTCAGGCAATGCGTAAGGGGCTGTAACTCCAAGCCCTTTTGTCCTGCCCTTTTCTCTCTCCACTCTCTCTGATTCGTTGCTCCCTCCTGGAGACGGGATTCAGCCATTGTCATGTGGCACTTTTGCTAAAGATTGTGGTGCTTTGACAAATGTTAATTTCGAAAGCACTGGAAGCTCCCCCCTCCCCCGCCCAGGTTTAGCGGGATGTCGGGAGGGTGCCCTCACAGACAGAGACAGACAGGTTTGAATGGTTTCCCCAGCAGCTGGCCAGGCATGTTGTTTGACTGATGTACACAGACGCTTCTCATACATACAGCCGTTCACTTTAGCTTAGAAATAAAACACATGCCTAAAAGTTCCCCAGTGAGATGGAAGGGGAGGAAAACCTAAGTCTAATAATATATAAAATTAGAAATGAATATATATACCTTTTATTGTCATCTTAGCATGCTCTCAACCTATGAGAATTAATTTCATGAATGCTTTTAAGACAGAGTCTCAAGTCTTAAACATAGGAGTGAATTTGAATATACTTTTCAGTGCTCAGTATTGTAGCTTGTTTCTTGTGTGTAGGTAAAACAAAAAAATTTTTAATTCACGTGTTCATTGTATGTAGTGATGGATTACAGTAAAAATTCTCATTTGAGCATATCAGTGTTAAATTTTTTTGGTATAAGAAAAACTTATGGACCCTAAATTTAAGTTAACCCACATGTAAGATTTTAAGAATAAATGTAGATAGAACTTTTGAATAATTCTGACAGATTTTAAATGTTACTATGTTCTTGCTGACATGTTTCTTTAATGCTTAGTTGTTAGCGGAGAAAACGATTGAGCATTCTTGTTTTAGAATCTGGTTGACTTTTTTAGAAGATAAACCCTTTCCTTACAACAATTCCTTTTTGTTTATTTTGAAACGTGTGACTATAGTTCTTTTGCCTTGCCTGCTACGGGCTGGTGAGATAGCTAGCAAAAGGTGGATTTTTTGACTCCCGGTCTTTTTAAAAGCCCTGTCTGGATAAGAGACTACACGGGGCGCTCTGCCCTTTCATCCTCACCTTTGTGAAGTAAAGATGCAAAACCCAGAGCAGAATAAGCGTGCCAAACTTATCTTCTGTTTGGATGTAATCAGGCATGCTCCAAATCCCTCGAGCAAGAATGGCTGCTGGCTGGAAAGATGTCAGCGTTTGTTTTCCTCCGGGATATAGTGTGGGTGACTTCAGATCTTTTTATTATCCTAATTATCTGTAATTGTCAGAGGGTCTTTGTGTTTTTTGTTTTTCACCCCCCTTGATCTTTTGGTTTTGTTTATGAAATATATTTGTACAACACAGTTTTCCTGCGTCTACTTCGTTTCTTTAGAGCTGGGGTTCTCATCCTATAGGTTGTGACCCCTTGAGGTTCAAAAGACTCGTTAGCAGGGATCACATAGCAGGTATCCCACACAGCAGATACTTAACATTATCATATGGAACCACAGCAGGATTACAGTTGACAATGAAATAGTTTTATGGTTGGGGGTGTGCACAACACTTGGAACTGTAGTAAGAGCCTTAGAGATGGAGACCCTCAGAGCTTCATGAGGAAATTACAGTTAAATCATGTGACCATATTGCACCGAGATCCAGGATCACCTTTTAGCCCTATAAATAAATTGTAATAAATGTGATTTTTCTTCTTCTTCTTTTTCTTCTTTTCCTTCCCTACTATGATTCTGTTTGTTGGTTTGGGGGATACAGATGGGTGAAGGGGTGTGCAAGTGCGTATGTGCATGCATATATTCACATACGTGCACCTCTAGGTGGGCATGACGGTGTGTTTGAGGTTAATACATTCGTCTTTTTTTCATAGTGCCTACCACAGCTGTGACAATAACTTCTTCAGCTGAGCTGTTCAAAACCACAATATCCACCACGAGCAGTGCCTCCCAGCGAGGCCCCGTGAGCAGCACTGCAGCTGGTCCTCAGGACGGAAGCAGAGGGACAAAGCCACCTCCAGCCGTCTCTACAACCAAAATTCCTCCTGTAACAAATATTTTTCCCCTGCCAGAGAGATTCTGCGAAGCGTTAGACTGGAAGGGGATAAAGTGGCCTCAGACACAAAGGGGGATGATGGTTGAGCGACCCTGTCCCAAGGGAACAAGAGGTATTTCCTGCACCACACAGCACACACTTTTATAGTTTAATAAGTATCTTCTAAGCAAGACCGGAAAGGTTTCAATAGTGAGAAATATTTACACGAGCCGATATCATTATTTCATTATATTACCAATAGAGATTTGTTGTTTTTTTTTTTTCTGTTGTTGTTGTTGTTTTTCTAACAATTTAAAGGTTTTTAAATTGTGAGTGTCACTTAGGTCAGGCACAGAACTGCCTCTCCATTTCCTATGTCGAACTTGAGTCTTTGTCCCAAGACTCTAGTGAGGTTCCCCTACAGCTGCTGTTCTCATTACAGCCATTTTCTTGGATGAGCCCCAAAAGAAAGGGCTTTTTGGTTGCCCCGGCCCCACTCGAAATGCCCCACACCCCATGCTTACTTTATATTTAGTTTATAATCTTTTGTATTGCCTGCTACTTTTTGTCAGCTATTGCCAACTACTGCGGGTAGCACTCATTCAAACTGTAGCACCCAGCCTAGCATCCTCAAAATCAGTTTCCCAAAAGCTGGCAGAACAGAGCATCCGCCTCACCACTCTTCTCTGCGTCTGCTGCAGGGACGGCCTCGTATCTGTGCATGGCTTCCACGGGAACATGGAACCCGAAGGGCCCTGATCTTAGCAACTGCACGTCTCACTGGGTGAACCAGCTGGCCCAGAAGGTGGGTTGGAATTTCTGATGGGACATACCCTTTGAGAACTTGACGTTCTGACATAAATAGTTTAGTTTTCTGTGTTAAACCAAGCCTTTGTTCAGCACAAAAGTGTTTTTGTTTTTAAGGTATAGTGTGTCTATAAACTACTCATCGAATGTTAGCTTTGTTTGGGGTTAAGCTGTTTTCTGTGTTAAGCTGTTTAACCAGTGCATAATTGTTTTAATTTCATCCACATGTAGTTCGTCCTGATTCTTTTAATGTTCATGAGACAAATAGTGTATTGGCCCAATAAATCAAGTATCATTAAGTTTGCAGCTGAACCCACAGAATGCAAACAGATATTTGTATCACACAGTATTAGAAGACAATGAGGAAAAGTGAACCTGAAGCAGACCTAGAAACTTCTACTTAGAATTTTGCACTGGACTGTAGTACTCTTAATTTTCTCTCCATCTAGCTTTCTTGAAATACAGACATTAGTTGATAATTCTAGGTATCACTCTGCCTTCTGATGTAAAATCTACATCATTGGAATAAGTAAAAAACAAAAATTAAAATAACAACTTAAAGTGGTTGTAGGGAAATGAGAGCAGACAAAAACAAAAAACAAAAGGATGTCTCTAGCCCTCTCCTTTTGTTTCGTGTGTGTGTGTGTGTGTGTGTGTGTGTGTGTGTGTGTGTGTGTAAGAGAATTTCTTCCTGTGGTAAGGATCTAAAAGCCTTTAATCTTCTGAGATGTAGAGAATGTTATGGGTCTCAATTAGTTGCAGATTTTGACATATTTGCAAATGTTTTTTTTCCCCCACCACAACAGAGGTGCTTAAAGAGAACTAAAAAGCCACAGATAGTTTACTGAGATACTGTGCACTGCCTTTTCAGATCAGAAGTGGAGAGAATGCTGCGAGCCTGGCCAATGAACTAGCTAAGCACACCAAGGGGCATGTGTTTGCAGGGGACGTGAGCTCCTCTGTGAGGCTGATGGAACAGTTGGTGGACATCCTGGATGCTCAGCTGCAGGAGCTGAAGCCGAGTGAGAAGGATTCGGCTGGGAGGAGCTATAACAAGGTAGGAGGAGCTATAACAAGGTAGGAGGAGCTTTAACAAGGTACTAGGTACAATAACAAAGAAGGAGCTATAACAAGGTAGGAGGAGCTATAACAAGATAGGAGGAGCTATAACAAGGTAGGAGGAGCTATAACAAAGTAGAAGGAGCTGTAACAAGGTAGGAGGAGCTGTAACAAGGTAGGAGGAGCTGTAACAAGGTAGGAGGAGCTGTAACAAAGTAGGAGCTATAACAAAGTAGAAGGAGCTGTAACAAGGTAGGAGGAGCTATAACAAGGTAGGAGGGTCTATAACAAGGTAGGAGGAGCTATAACAAGGTAGGATCTCAGCACTGCAGGACTTGGGTCTGAGTGTGAGGTGACTCTCTACCCCTCGACACTTGTGGCCAGGTACCAAGACACACACTTAGAGATGCAACTAACTTCCCAGTGTGCTCATTTCTCACGGGCAATGACTGAGAAAGGAGCACCGTTCTCCACTTCCTCAAAGACATAAAGGAAACCAACCACGCCAGATTTTAGTGAACGGTGATTTCATACATCTGACTGGTCAGTACTGTTGCTGTAGAGTTCGCCTTCATGCTAGAGTGATGATAGGTCACATGACTAGTGAATTGCATGAAAACACGCAGCTCTTAGTGCTCAAAGCAAAGGTGTGATACCCAGTGGTGTTAGGGGCAGCTCTGGGGAGAAAGGTGTGTCCATCTGGGGGGAGGAAGCTGAGCACCCCTGCTGAGCATTCTCACATGCTGAGTGAGCCTCACCACATCCCTTTACATCCTGTTCATTGGAATCCAGAATTAGCCACAGATAGGCGGACTGTTACTTTTTCTCATTTTTTTTTCCTCTTGTAAAAAATAAAATAAAAACAGAGCTTTGGCCATAAGCGGAGTGGCCCAGATGCCCAGAGGATATTTGTACTTAGTCGCCTTAGAACTAAAGGACGCCAACTTAATCTGAGGATTTTTTCTTTCCTCATTTTTTTTTTCAGCAGATAAAATCTAACCTCTGATTTTCTTTTCTTTTACTTAAAAGCTCCAAAAACGAGAGAAGACATGCAGGGCTTACCTTAAGGTATCTTTCCTGTCTGTCCCCTGCTCCCTCCCCTCCTCGGCTGCCTGCCACGCTTCCGCCATCTTGCTGCTCTTGCTGCATGGTCCCGAGTTCTCAGTCTTTGATAATTATACAATGTGCCCCATATCAGCTGTACCAGCGTTGGCTTCTCCCAGAACAAGCCAACCACACTTTACTGAACTTTTTTGCTGGTTTCCCATTTATTAAAAAAAAAAAAAAATACAAGAACTTCAATGAATATCCTCTGAATTGGAAGAACGCACACAGTAGTCCCTTTGTTTTGTGTTACCATCTCTGGATTCAACCTGAAACAGCTATGATATATTCTTGGCAGTTTATCATATCAAAGACTGTATGGGCATGATATATGTGCATGTGAAAGTCACTGCTTTCTGATCTCTGGGGTGTACTCTTCAATAAATTAGGCTTTGTTCTTGCCTTTTGGGAACTCGCTTAAGGAAGCAGGCTGATGAGTGTGGGTATCCAGAAGTAAAATATGAACATTGCAGTGGTGGTTCCAGTCTGTGCTGGGTGGGAGTTCTTCTCAGGTGCCCAGGAACAAAGAGGCACTTCTGTGCCACAGGGCCAGGGATTTTTTTCCTAGTTTATTAACATACTAGGCACCATGCTGAGGCTCTCCTTGCCATCAAGCCAAGCTAGTACTATTGTATTTTGGGTTGCTCTGTAGATTAGAAGTTTCTTGTTGTTGAGGAGGGGAAGTTAGTTATTACCGTGGTAAATCTAACCCAAAAGGACAGATTCACATAGTGGGGGAACAAAGTAAAGAACATCTATAAATGAGAAGTTACTCAGAAGCTGCAACCTCATAAACTTGGTTGACGAGGTCAGGGCTGGGCATAAGAAACAGGGACCCATTAGCAAGGTCAAGGATTAGGCACCAAGAACAGTATCTCGCCTGTTATCAAATGGTACCTTTGGCTCTGAGCCCTTTGCAAGAAAAGGCAGAAGGAAATCAGGTTGCAGGTAGTAATGTTCAAAAAAAAAATCAGATTAAGAATCTGATTATGGGTGTAAGTGATACAGATCTGTGGAGTAGTTCACACTCAGATGTTTAGGTTTTCCTTAAGATACTAATGTGTGGAATGCAGCAACAAGTATGTTGCCCAAGACATACCTCACTGAGCCGAGAGTCAGCCTCCCCCAGCTCTGGCAAAGGAAGACTGTTGCAGGAATATGGCTAGGCTGATGGTTATCTTGATCCTACCTGGAAATCACAAATGGTAATAAAGTAGGAGTGTTTCACATTGTTGTTCGTGAGCTGTCAGGAGAAGTACATTCACATGGTAAACTGCAATATGACCTTAATCTCTGACCAGTGTCATCTTCAATGTGTTTCAAATGAGCTGCTCTGCTCAGACAAGAATAATAAGCCTCCTTAAATTACAAATCAGACTTACCCTATGCAAATGAAGTAAGTTTCTACTTGGCTACAGAGGATTCATTTGTAACTTAGATTAGAGACTCTAGTCTGTATTTCTTGGTGACTAATGAATCTGGCCTCAGCAGACCAGTTCCTGTTCCAGTCTAGTTATTGGCTGAAGAGGCATGCGTGCGAGCATTCTGGACTATGCTGTCTCCCATTAGGAACAGAAAAAGCCTTTAACACCACCTGGAAGTACCTTCCACCTGCCAGGGAGGTCATGGTGGCTCACAAGGCAGACTGAACGAGGGTATTAAGATGGATTAAGCTAATTAATCTTACTCTGACAATAGCCTCAAACAACTTTTCCCCTTGCTCATACAGAGCCTCTTTAAAAAAAAAGGAAAAAAAAATGTTCATTGTGTTTTCCGTAGATGGCATGATATATTTCTTCAGTGATTACCAATGGATCAGAACAATGCATATAGCAGCCTGGTGACACATTATGTGTAGGCATGTGGAATAGTAAACACATGTACTGACTTCTGCTGTCCAGCTATGTACAGCACAGCACACTGTAGACTAACTACAGCAAGTGCTTGCCTCCAGTGTTTTAGCCCACAGAGCTGTATTGTTGTTTAATGCTGTTTTGCATGGGGTTAAATTATACCCGCACTTAGGAATATTTGCAGCTCAATTGTTTTTCAGCACCTTATATATTTCAACTCTCCTTGATCAGTAGAGCCTTTCAGTATTTTGCCTGTTTTCTTCATCCCTGTAAAAGCAGACCAGCCCATAGGAGTTAACATATGCACACATATGTATGTGTGTTATTTAGGTGATGGGGAGGGCCAAACATCGCTTATATACCTTAGAGAGCTTACCCTTCTGTTCACGTGATAACAGACAAAGTATGTAAAACACTTTGACCTACTGGAGTTCAAAAGGACACCATGAGTGAAATGTCTGGCGGATGCTGGCCTACTCCAGAAACATCAGTGTTTTCTAGTCATACATTTAAAATCTGAAGTTATAGACAGTGCACTAGTTGTGAGTGACCACTCCTGTAAGTCGGAGCTGCTGCTGAGAGTCCCACGACCCCTGCAACAGTTGCCGTATGCTTAGAGAAATGAGAAGCACGCCACCTTTCTTAAGGACTCCTTAATGTCAGGCAGCTGTTCGCTCCTGTCTAGTTAGAGCTCTTGTGAAGTAGTACTTACAGTTGCCCAGCTCGTGAGAGGAAAGTAATCCTCACGTCAGGTAAACATCACAGTTGTCACCAGTCAGCGATTGACAATCCCCTGAGTTCTAGAGGCTGTCAGAACTAATGGTCACTTTTCTAATGGATGCAGGCAATTGTGGACACGGTAGACAACCTTCTGAGAGCTGAGGCTTTGGAATCCTGGAAACACATGAATTCTTCAGAGCAGGCGCACACAGCCACAATGTTGTTGGATACCTTGGAAGAAGGAGCATTCGTCCTAGCAGACAACCTTTTGGAACCAACCAGGGTCTCCATGCCAACAGAAAATATTGGTGAGTGCATCACATTTAATTTGGAAGACAGATGTTGAAGAGAGCAGAGATTGTGTCCTGGGTGTATCGTCTCCCAGTATCAGACTCTCTCTTTTGCTGAGTTATTTAAGGAAAAGAAATTATTGATCATACTTCATGAAATTAATACTTAAGCTGGAGTCTGCCTGTATCTTATAGAAGTTGTTTTTCTGAGTGTGTGAATTTTTCAATTGAAAAATCATTAAAGGAAAAAAACTAGGAGCACTTAAACGCTAGAATATGGATTGCTTAAGGGATGAAAGTGCTTCATACTAGAAGGTGGCAAATGCTTTTCCATTTTTACAACATTCCTAATAATTTAAATCACTTACTATGTTCCTCCAGTCCCATATTTTAGCTCATAAAACTGGAGTGTGACTGTTTACATTAAACACCACCTCCTTTAGGTAAATTCGATATTTAATAGCTGGAAAGCTAGTTGTCCACACCTGTAATATGAGCATTTCCGAGACTGCAGCAGGAGGATTGCTTTGAGTTCAAGGCCACCCTGGGCTATAGTATGAGAGCCTGATTCACAAACCCAAACAGTTGAGGTTGGAGTCCAGTTGATAAGGTGCTCCCCTTGCATGCAGAAAGCCATGGGTTTGATTCCCCAGCACCATGTAGGGGTAGGGACTCTTCCAGCGGTATATAGGTCAAGAGGTAGAGGTTAGTCTGGTCCTTGTGAGGCTGTCTCCCTCTTCCCATTAAAAGATATTCTCACTTTTAGCCTTCTTTCCAGGTTGTCAAATTTCCAATATTTCTGAAGTGTAGTCAAGAGTTGAAATATTGCCAATGAAGGTCAGAATCGACTGTTGTCAATATTTGGTAGGAGGGGAGAGCCTGATATGTAAATTTCTCCAAATTCACCCAAAGTTTACTAGATAGCTTACTGAAATAAAAGATCCCCGCATGAAAAAAATAAAGACCGCTCATTTCTCTACCAGCAGCCATGACGACTCCTTCAGGACAGAAAGAATGAAGTCTCTGCCTGGAATGCTCTGTCTTACTGACATTTCATGACCACCAATAGGATGGTGGCATATTAACAGCTGTAAAAAATAGACATAACTCAAATATGGCACCTGAATTGAATTTTAAACTTAAGTCTATTTCATATATATAAATTTTTCAAATGAAATAAAATACTAAGAATTTCTTCGAAAGCATAGAAATTATAAATCATACCATAACTTCAACATATAAATAAAGTCAAAAGATGTACCTACCATATAGTCTGAGATATCTGGTTGTTTTACAAAATAAAATGTGTTCAGCCAGGTATGGTGGCTCATGCCATAAATCCTAACACTTGTGAGGCAGAGACAGGACTACAAAGAGAGTCCAGGCCAGCCAGGGCTTGTTACACAGAGAGACCCTGTCTCTAAAAGAATCAACCTCCCCCAAAAAGTATTCACACAGTTTAGTCATAATAAAAAAATCAATAAAACTTCCAAACTTTCGTTATCTCCAGACAGTTTCTGAGCTGCTACCATTCTTCAGATTAATGCACATTTAACACCACTCAATTGTGTCCAGTGGTGTCCCCTAAGCACAGAGTAGGGTAGACCCCATCCTCTTAGTGAGGATGCCCTGGACTTACATAGCATGACATTTTGTGACTTCAATTTGTTCCCCAAATTTAGTTAATTTTAAAAAGAAATCTAAAATTTTTCTGTTAACTTCAGCTGTGCATGACCATTTGAAGAGCCGTGTTAAATTCTTGCATACCCATCCATAGACCATGTTTTAGTCTCTAGTCCACATAGTTTTGTGGGTTTTTGGTTTTTTTCTTTGTTTTTGTCTCAATTCTAGAAAACTCTGCAGAATAAGTGTGTGGAAATTATCATTTTCCTGATACATCTTTCTGAGCTTGGAAGGACTGTTCTTCCTATTAAAGTTTTAAGCTTAATGATGTTGTGAATATCCATTTGGGATACAGTGTAACATTTTACTGTATTACTAACCCCTAGTTGGAATTTATTCTCTCTTTATACTTATTACCCTGGTATTATCAGCATGGAAGATATTTTTTTAATTTCTAATTCATAATCAACATTTTATTTTAAAAATGTGTTGTTTTAAGCACAAGGAAATCTTTGTTTTTCCTAAAACTTGTCTTTAAACATACTATGAAAATAGCCTACTATTCCCTTATATAGTTTTTGAAGCGCTTATGTAAATGTAGAGGGTGGCTATATCTTCAGTGATTAAAACAAGTTGGTTTTCTTCTTAGCAGTTAGTTTTCTGTTCCTAGTGTGCATTAAGCATGTGCCATATGAGGCCACAGAGCAGTGTGAGTGTCTGAGGACAGCATCTGCTATCAACTTTGAGGTCCACTTTCTATGTTGCGGTGTCTGCTTGAATGCATGGGTCTCAGGAGTCTTCAGCAAACGCTCCCCACCCACTCATCAGCCTAGGCTACATCTTTATCTTCAATAGGCAGTCCCTCCCATCTCCGCCCCAGGAACCCACTGCTTCCTGCCAGTGAGCTTGGCCCCTAGCCTTTGACTCGCATCCCTCTTTGAATCATGCTTCTTTTATGTTGAGCTAATTTTGAGCTCTCTCCATCCAGACAGACGCTTGTAGTTCAGTCTTCCTGCTCAGTGTTGCGCCATTTTAAGAAAGCACTCACACTTGTGGGTATCCGTCCACATCACAGGTTTCTAGCTGTTACCACGGGGTGACCCTTATGTCCATTTGGTGTCTGAAGACTGAGTGAGAGTCCCATCAGTTTGCCATGCTTTCCGAGACTTGAGCTTTTTAATTTTGCCCGTGATCAGTAGATTGCACTGGTATCTCATGTGGGTTTGCTTTTCGTTTCTACTAAGCAACCTGTGTTTATTTTGGGGGTGACTCTGATGGAGATCTGGTCTCCTTGTATAGCAGCTGCGATCTTAGAGGTAACAAAGTACCATTCACTTGGATTTCTGCACGTGTTTATGGCCCATTCGCTCATCCTTTTATAGAGGATCTTTCATCTCTTCTGCTCTACTTCAGCAATGTTTGTGTTGTTTGGACTCGTAAGCAGGAAGGATTCTCTATGTCTTCTTCAGTGTATGTCTTTGGCCAGAAATCTGCACAGAGTGCTTACTTCAGCGAGAGACTTGTCGTTTGCTTTTGCTCTCTGGGGACCAGCAGAACTTTCTAACATGATTTTGAAAGGTTTCAGCATCTTCCGTCTGCCTAATCCCATCTTGCTTACACTTCTCACCACTGTATAATCTTATAGCAAGTCACAATGCCCTATCATGAACGTGAAATCCTCGGTGTCCTTTTTAAGGGAAAGGACAATCACAGATAAACGTTAAGAAAATAAGTTCTCAGGCTGATAATCATGTGCCACTTCCTCTTGTGGATGTAGTAATCCTTTATTTGAAGGTGGATAGAATAGTCTGTCTATATTCCTATTCCATATTTAATTCCTTTCCATTCAAAGAGTGCATGTTAAAAATTTTATTGTTTTATTAGAGGAAAGAGGAGGATGGTTAGCCCTTATAGATGTTTGCACCTTTGGAATTGACTGACTTCATCATTCCCCTGCATTTGATAGACTAGTTTTCTATCGGCTTCATCAAGCCAAGTGTGATATTTTCCCCTCCGGAACTCCTGTTGCGTAACACTGTGGGATACTTAGTGTTCCATTGCCTTTCTTTGTGACATTAAGATTAATTGGATAATTTAGGTATAAGCCTGAAACATCTATTACAAGATTCCCATCCCTTTATTTTCAGAATAGCCAGAAGGATACCTCTACCCCGTCACATCAGACTTAGTTGTATTATAGCTGGAAAGAAAAAGTGAAAATATTTTCCACAGCAAAGGTAGTTCTTCCTTCCTACTGTGTAGACAGGAGGCCGGGCTTGGGTCTGTTAAAACATTCTCTTCTGCATTGTCTTCTCCCTGGAGTCTAGACTCACCTAGAACTTGGTGGGTCCTCTGGCCCCGTCAGTATTCTCCTCAGAGGCTCACCTGCATCTCACCGCATCCAGGGCCTTAGGTGAGGGAGGACGAAAAGCAGTGGTGAGCGAGACTTTAGACCGCTCTCCTGAAACTTAAGTGCCTGTGTTTTCTACTGTCTGTTGACTAAGGCATGTAGCCATAGCAACCCACATAGACATCAGTGCACTGCCCACTCAGCCCATGTGATTCTGCACTCTGTTCACGTTAGTTAAAACACAGGCAATGCAGAAGCTCCCTGGGTGGTTAAGGTGATGAAGGACACACATGCGTGTATCCTAAAGAAACATTTTCAAGGACATGCTAAGCCAATCCATTTTACCAAATACTTTCCAGGTCTTTCTCTATTCTGATTTTTCCCATTTCTGTGCTCATTAGTTAAAACACTACACTGTCACAGGCTAACACCGAATTTTAGCATAGATGGTGTTGATCAGTTTGGATCGATCCCCTTCCCTCTTTGATTTGCTGTGTCCCTGATGTTTTGCAACATCCCTTTGTATTACTTTCATTGGCCTGTTTTATTTTCTTATCTGTGAATTTGCTGTTCTCAACATTTCACAATTTCTCTGAGTTTTGTATGTGTTCTGGTCACTAATTTGTTGAGGATTATATAGTTTAAAAATACTCCGTTCCTTTCCTTTATTAGCAAAGTTAAAGGTATTGTTTTACATAGTAATAGGGTACAATTAATTAATTAATTAGTCTTTAACTATAGGGCTAAAGTTTTTGATATCTAAGAAGTCTTATCTTTGCTTCCTGCTTTAGAAACCTTCCTCTACTTGAACTTCATAAGGACCCCATCCATCCTTTATAACTTTGTACATTGATAAGATTAAAGCTTTGTTGTTTTACACTTGGCTTTAGTCTTTCTAAAGTTTGTTTCATTGTTCTTTGTGGTAGAAGCAACTAATCTGGCCTTTTCCATACGGATAAACCAGTTCTCTCTGAACTTTTATAAGCACATCATATGCTCTCTTTCCTGTCTCTGACATCCATCAAGGCTCTACCGAGTCAGCGTGTGAGTAAAGTCTCATACTCCTGGCTTTTGTGTGTTTCTGTTTTGTTTTCTGTGAGGCTAGTGGCTTGTGAATCTTTCAGCATCTCTCCTTGTGGAAATTCCTTGGCTGTCTTTGTGTACGTCCCATGCATATGAATTTTAAAATCAATTTTTGAAGTTCCATGTACTCATAAGGTCTTATTCGAATATTTATTAGAATTAAGCTCACTTATAGATTGTTGAAGTTCCTAAAACTAAAAGGCATCCTTACGTCCTAGCTTATTTCTTAATTATGCTTCCTGTGAATAATGAGCTGGTGTTCCCTTGCCCCCCCCCCCCCGTTTCCTTTGGTTTTGGTTTTGTTTTGTTTTTAATTACTATCACATAGCATCTTATGGTGGTGATAAATAAAGCACACTGGTGACTGTCACTCTTTCTTAAAGTGTGTGTGTTTTGGTCATCCGGGGGCATTAGGCACCCTAATTAGTCTTGACAGGAAACCCTTCGGCTCAGGCAGTGGTTTTTTATTCCTTTTATTTTGAAAAGTTATTTTTTAGCAAGTTGAAATATACCAGTTTTTTCTGCTAATCTTTAATTTTTAAATTTCAATGAGTTTTACTATTGTTATCTAATATATTAATTAATTACACTTGCTGATTTCTTCAGGCTCTTATGTTTAAAGTGTGTCCATATTGCATAGTTTACTAAGGATTGTTTTTGCAACAATTTATTCAGTAAGAAGCTTATTAAGTGATCAGTACACATAGGTATCTTGTTTTCTGAAAGGAGATGGAAAATTTATTTAAAATTAAGTATGCAGAAAACTATGAATTGGTATATCAATGGTCAGAAACCACTGAAGGTCTGTAGTTTCTTTCAGTCCGTTTTAATTTCCCGAAATGTTTCTGTTCTCTGTCTCACTGCTTAGTGGCTGATGCAAACATATTTTGATTAGATTGATTACCTCATAACCATTGCTTCATTTCTTCTAAAACCAGTAACCATGTGTAGTATTAATCTGCTTGTAGAAATTTCAGATTAGTTTTCTTTTCTATGAGCGTAATTTTTAAGCTAAAAAGCAAATATAACTTAGATGAAATTAGTTCATTATTACATGCGAGTCTGGCACATTTCAATTTGCATGAAAATTAAGTATATTTTGTTTTATGTGCTCTTTAAGAGAAATAATTAGGAATTGATAGCCCCATTCAATGTAGGGAGGAAATAACTATATATCAGAGGTGCAAGGGTGTGTGTGTGCCCACATGCACGTGTGTGCTGAGTATTTTGCTGTTTGGTTGTGTTGGCAGGGTCTCATCTGGTCAGGTTGGCTTGGGGTGCTCTGTGTAACTGAGGATGGGTTTGACCTCATATTTCTCGTGTCTGTCCCCACGTGGGCTCTGTGATGACTCTCTGGGCCTTTTTGTTGGGTGTGGGAGAAATACTTGTTAGTTTCCCTGCTGCATCTCTTGCCCATCACACAAAGAACCTGACATGAACAGCTGCTTGATACCTTCCAGCTTGCACCAGTAAGACCTCAGTCATCTGCATCTGCATCTGCACTGGTTGGAGTCAGAAGGTGCAGGGGCTTCATTATATAAGCTTGCTATTGAGTGTTTTGATTTGGGGCTGAATTCCTTCCAAGGATCTTTGAACACCAGTGTTTTCATATTTACAACAAAACAAAATTTAAGAATAGTGTGTAAGGGTACAGAGAGTGCAGGGGTGTTTTTATATGGACAAAGGGAGTGAAGTCACATCTGCCTGTTGACAGCTTTTCCTGAGTGTACCTTACTCATTTCACTGCTTGTAGAAATTAGAAAAACATGTAACTGCCAACTTGATGCACAGAATGCTATTAAAATTCCTCTACCTAGAAAGAGGTGTCCCTGTGTGGCGAAGGCTTTCAGGTTTGCACTTTAAACTCGGTGTCCACTAAGAGGGGGTCTTTGGAAAGTTAACTTACTACAAAAACCCCAGATGATAAAGTGTTGCAAAGAGAAAGTATAATTCCTGTGGCCTTCATTCTCCTTTGTCAGTTTACAGTTTAAACGATGTGTTTCCCTTCCTCCCCCTCCCTTTTTTCTTTGTTTTATCCAGTTTTAGAAGTTGCTGTCCTCAGCACGGAAGGGCAGGTCCAAGACTTTAAATTCCCTCTGGGCTTAAAGGGGTTGGGCAGCTCCATCCAGCTCTCTGCCAACACGGTCAAACAGAACAGCAGGAATGGTGAGACCACACTGCCTTGCCTTGCTCTTCTCTTCGCCTCTCCTCTTCCCTTCCCACCCTACTTCCCCCTCTTTTTTTTTTTTTTTAAGTTTTGAATTGAACCTGTTCTGTCTTGATAATTTATCTTTAACACAATGGAAATGGCTTAGCATTTAAAATAATTCCTATCACTTTCTCCATAAACTTAACGTATGTCTCTTTAGAGAGTCTATTTAGAGAGATTTTCTCTCTTTCTCTTTCTCATTTTTTCCCTCCTCCTCTTACCACATGGTCTTTCATCCCGAGCAATGGTGTGGTGAGTCCTATGGCTGTGTCTTCCTTCCTTCCTAGGGCTGGCCAAGCTGGTATTCATCATTTACCGGAGCCTGGGACAATTCCTAAGCACTGAGAACGCAACCATAAAGCTGGGTGCAGACCTCATGGGTCGGAACAGCACCATTGCGGTGAACTCTCCCGTCATCTCCGTCTCCATCAATAAGGAGTCCAGCCGCGTGTACCTGACAGATCCCGTGCTTTTCACACTGCCACACATTGATGTAAGCTAATGTATGCTAATGAAGTCACAGAAGGTTTTAAACCCCAGAGAAAGGAAGGCCGAGCTGTCACCATCACCGGACTGAGAGCGAGGGTGCCTGGGTGGGAGAAGACCTTTCCATTTGAAATTTAAATGTTGGGCTGGGTCAGAGACACAAGTTTATTTAAGTCTGTGAACATAGAATTAACTGAGCCGGGTTCAGTGATTATTAGAACTTAAGTGTATTCTTAATGAAAGCTAATTCAGTAATCAACAGGAAAATGTAAATGACTTTAATCTGCTTCTGGATGGAGATCAACTCTTACCTTAGCAGCAGGGTAGCCGCGTGCTCACTCTTAAGACACTGCTCTTGCAGCATGGCCAGCCATTCGTTTTGTAATTAGTTACATTGGGCTCATTGGGTATAAATGCTGACCTGGCGAATAGGAAGACCTAAGTTTGATTCACTCAAAGCCATGAAAAGAAGCTAGGCACGGTAAAATCCACAGCGTCTTTAGCCTCCTTGGAAAGCCTCAGGCCACTGAGAGACCATTGCCAGAGGCTGTCTTCTGACTGCCACTTGATGAGGTATACACACACACACACACACACACACACACACACACACACACCTACACCTTTATGCACATGCATGCATATGTATGAATGCATGCATGCGTGCATACAAAAATTAATTCTTTTGGGGTCAACTTTAATCCAAGATTATGTTTAGAAAATTCAGAATTGAGGAGGCGTGGCCTGTCTGAGGGGCCTCACAGCATCCCTGGATACCTAAGTGACCGTGATGTTGGAAGAAGGCCAGCTGTTCCGTGTAGAGTGAATGAGTGCCCAAGGAAGGCCAAGTGCCAGGACAGTCCAGAATAGGCTGTGTGTTCCGAGCCTATCTATCAGCTGCTGTATTTGATTCCCTCCTGAGAGCCTTACAGTGCCACTACATTTCAAATGTATTCGATGCATCACTTGCAAATAACCAAAACACCCTTTTTTTTTTTTTTTTTTGACTCTCGGTCCTTACAGAATTTTCTCAGAACAAATTCACAACTTTAATCTTGTATCAGAGAAGGGGCGAATTGTGGGGCGGGGGAGATTCTAATATACCTATCAGTAGGTAAAATCATCAGATGAAAATTGTAATCGTGTGAAATGGGTCTCCAGTAATTTAGAGTACACGTTAGAGTGTTTCGGACTATAAAACCCCCTTTAAGCTAGATACGTGCCTGGATAACGTAGTCCACAATTTTGCTGATGAAAAACTTTATAGTCCGAAACATGCAAAGTTTAATCTAAATTACCTTTTTACACATATTAAACAATTGCTGTTGCCATCTTTGAGTGTAAAATCCTAATTTTATCTTGTCATTTTATTTCCCAGCCTGACAATTATTTCAATGCAAACTGCTCCTTCTGGAACTACTCAGAGAGAACCATGATGGGATATTGGTCTACCCAGGGCTGCAAGCTGGTTGACACTAATAAAACTCGCACAACGTGCGCTTGCAGCCACCTAACCAATTTTGCTATTCTCATGGCCCACAGGGAAATTGCGGTAAGTATTTGCACTTCTAATTAGTCGCAGGGAAAGACCTGCGAGATTCGAAACAGTTTGTGTAATAGTCCGTCTTTGGGTGCTTATCATAACTAAAAAGCAAACAAAGTAATGCGGGTTTCTAATCGTTTTCACAGTCCTTGTTTGTTCGGAAGGCTTGGCCCTTCCTTTCTCAGTCAACAAATCTGTTACATTCCTGTTCCTACCCACCCTGGCAGGCAGATGTTTCAGAGGCAACCAAGGATCTTTAGAAATGGGAGCATATGCATACAGCATGGGCTCCCCGGTGCGGGGTCCCTCTCCTATCTTGAATTATGGACTCTTAGCTGCAATGTTGCTGTAAGAGTTGGCACATGGTGTAGAGCTGCTGTCTTCCCTACCAGAGAAGCTTCTGGAATGGGCCCACAGAGTTCTTCCTGCTGTTAGAGAGAAAGATAGTAGATAAGGAAACATGTTCAATCCACAGAGCACGGGGTCAGGCTGGGGTTCAGTGGGTGACGACGGTTCCCTTAGCATGAGAACAACTCCGTTCACCCCTAGACCCTGCTCACTCCCGCACGTCCAGTGTACAACTCTTAGTTGTATCAGGTTCGCCTGTGTCTTTTATTTGTCTCTCGGCGAGTCTGTAGGTACTCAAAGAGCAAAGAGAAACTTAAAATTTGGATTATATATTAGCTGCAAAATCATTAAACTGCCATTCATGTTCATTGTAACTCGTTTTGATCCCATGTAAATATTTTTTTATGCCATCTTTGAAGTAGTTATTTTTCAAAGATTTGGCCTCTTGCATCATCCTCTAGATAAAATCTCACCGGTCATTAGATCATTTTTGAGGAGTAAATCCTGAAAGGCAGCCTTTACCTCCGTCAACAGTCAACATCTTTATCTATGGGCCTGTGTTTGAACACATGAATATTCCTCATCAGACCCTTGGGTGGAAGGTGCTGTCCCTCCGCCTGGTAACGTGGAATGCTGACGTCATTTCCGCTTTCTGTCTTCCAGTATAAAGATGGAGTGCACCACCTGTTGCTGACAGTCATCACCTGGGTGGGCATCGTTGTCTCCCTCGTCTGCCTGGCTATCTGCATCTTCACCTTCTGTTTCTTCCGAGGGCTACAAAGTGACCGCAATACTATCCACAAGAACCTTTGTATCAACCTTTTCATTGCTGAATTTATTTTTCTCATCGGCATCGATAAGACAAAATACACGGTAAGCACCCGCTGAGTTCGCTGACCTTGGCCCTGTGGTGGGTTTGTCCGTTAGCTGTGGATATCCGTGCGATGCTGATACTCCTATTTTCCCTCGTTGTTTGATGCAGTTGATGGTCTGGTGAAGGATAAATTGTAATAAATTATAAGATAACTCAGTCAGTAATGTTATTACGAATGTATTCACTTCATGTATTAAAGAACAAGTGCGTTTTTCTGCCCATCCTGAAATGAAGGCGCATTTCCCAAATTCCTACTTAGCTTCCATAGGCATCCTGAGCAGCGGTCTTTCCTTCATGCTGAAAGTGTTCATTCCCCATCACAAGGCCTCCGTGTCAGACAGAGAGCATAGTTCATTTCTGTATTGCCCTGCATTCATCTGCGATGACTTCAAGAATGCCCCAGAAACAAAAAGGAATAATCCTATAAAATTAGAGTGAGGCTATCTGTCATTAAAGCAAACTTAAATTCCATCATAGAGATTAGAGATAATGGGTCTGCATACAAACGGCCTACAGACTTGTGAAGCAAACATCTGCAGGTGGATATGAGGGGTCAGAGTGGGGGCTTCGAGGAGGGAATTTAAAGGTCTGTCTCCCTATGCTATATTTAATTTCAAAATAGTACTGGTTTACAGTGAGGATGTCTGGCGCACTTGACGGTGTGTTCTTCAAGTATTGTACGCTTGATATTCACCGCGCCTTTAACTTGTGTCCACTTACGGAAGGTATTTAAGACACTCGCGCTTCTGCCACTGACTGCTTGAGAGCTGAGGAGCAGGCACTACACTATGTACTCAACAGAAGCAATTGTGTCTTTCCTTCACAGATTGCATGCCCCGTGTTCGCAGGGCTTCTTCACTTTTTCTTCCTGGCTGCTTTTTCCTGGATGTGCCTGGAAGGTGTGCAGCTCTACCTAATGTTGGTTGAGGTTTTCGAGAGCGAATATTCAAGGAAGAAATATTACTATGTCGCTGGGTACCTGTTCCCGGCCACAGTGGTCGGCGTCTCAGCAGCCATTGACTACAAGAGTTACGGGACAGTCCAGGCGTAAGTAATTGCAAGTGACCTGAGTGGTTTTCAAGTGAATAATTTTTTAAAGCCTGTTAGCTGTCAGCCGTGGTCCTTGACAGACTAAAATAGCATCTGAAAGCTTTATTGGGGGAGAGAATGGACACACGGTGCACAAATTACAATCAAGTCTTCTGTAATTTTCTGGGTTCAAAGGATTTGTTCTCTGGTGGGGCAGATTCTAAATTATGGACTTTCTTTTTTAACACAAAAGATTGACCTGAAATGAATTGAAAAAGTAAATAACTTTTGGCCTCAGAAATGTATTAAGTAAAAATTCTCCTGAACGTACACATCTGACTTAAGCTAGCGCTTTTGTTAACTCACTCTGTATGGCTGATTCCGTGAATAGCGGCTGCGCATTCCTTCCTGCATGGTGTGCTTTGAATTTTTTTTTTTTTTTTCGAGACAGGGTTTCTCTGTGTAGCCCCAGCTGTCCTGGAACTCACTCTGTAGACCAGGTTGGCCTCGAACTCAGAAATCCGCCTGCCTCTGCATAATATTTTTACAACGGACTTTGAGAGTATTAAAATATAGTCACTCTCTCTTGTTACTAAAAAAAAAAAAAAAAAAAACACAGATATGTACAGAGAGTGGCAGAAGGAAGACATCACCTCACTTCATTTGCGGAAGACATAAATTTGACTTCCAACTCCATTTGTTTTTGTTTTTTTTTTCTCTCTGATAAAATTAGCTAATAAGATTTACTTATAGTCAAGGAACCCATGACATTACAGATAGTGAAAGACGAATAAGGACAATTCAGTGAGGATTCAGAATTCTATGAAATAGGAACCGCTAGCGAACGTATGTCTTAATGAGTTTATGCGCTATATATGTTAATGGGGCAGAGCTGCGAGGGTTTCTTTCTCCCCTTGCCTTTGTCCATTCCTGATGGAGGTATTTACTCTATATTGTTTTGCTACTGATTCCATCTGAGTTGCTTACGCTTTAAACTCTGTTAAGCAGTTTAATTCTGATCAACTTGGGAAGCATTTTTGAAGACTGCATCCCTAGTTTGAAAATGGCAGCCCATTGTGGAGTAGTGGTTGGCATCATTTCTAATCAAGGGGCTGGGGTGGGCTGGGGTAGGCCTTCAGTTTTCCTCTGAAAACTTCTATCCCATCCCGGGCCTAAAGTCAACCTGTTGTGGGTTGAAGTAAATGAATCGCTCAAATTTGTTGGGTCAAAGCCGACTCGGAATTATTAATAAAATTCCTCTCGCCCCTGCTTAATGTATTTTCAAAGGCAAATGAAGGGGTGGTTTCTTGGCTGGACTTTTGTGGCTCTGTGTCTCTGCTTAATGTAAGGATCCAGGAAAGCTACTTAGTGCATTCTCTTTCCTTCCCAACAGTTGCTGGCTTCACGTTGATAACTATTTCATATGGAGTTTCATCGGGCCTGTTACTTTCATTATTCTGGTAAGTAGACTCCATGGCCACAGCCTTTCCAGTTGCTTCTGCAACAGAGGCACTCAAAGACACACTCTCCCACTGCTAACTGTACAGTCGAAGATGTAAGCATGCCTACTCAAAGGACATCGCTGCATAGTATGTCTAGACTCATTATTGAAGGTTGTTCATTGGCTAATTGACTATGCCTGAAAACTACCTCTCCTAGGAGAATTAACTAGTGTTTCAAATAAATTCCGAAAGGAAAGGTCAGCCCTCAATCCGTAAAGCCCTTGCTATGCAAGCATGAAGACCTAATAAGCGCCATCTCAGTAGCCATGTGAAAGACATGCAAGTATAGCACGGAGAACCTGTGAGCCCCGACTCGGCAGGACAGAGACAGTAAGGCCCTGGCCCTTCAGGCAGAGCAGAGCAGTCGAGTCTTCAGCTTCGTCTCAGAACAGGCAGTAAAGGGATGAGGAGGGACACCTGGCGTGGAACTATAGTTCTTTCACAGAGGTACAAAGCAAAACTGAAAGTAGCGACGGATGCCCGTGTAAGCCACTGATGTGTCGTCAGTGTTCTTGCGTGATGCTTTCTTTCGCATTAGGTTGTTCTACCGAGGTTATGGCCCCAGCTCTGGCTTTTAGTTCATGTGAGCACGTTCTCGGGTGCGTTCTAGAATGAAGTGACTAATGGCTGCCATGTAATGTTAACATTCCTTACAGACATGGGCTTCTTACAAAGCCCATTTGGACTTGAAAACTAAATACAAAAGGCAGCTTTAAGTATGTTTGGGACATAAAAATGTTACATGTTACATATTTTGTTGTGTAAGATTTATATCTATAAAGATGCACACTAATACATGAAAACCGTTTTTTCATTTGGAAAGTAATTTACTGTGTACCAAGTAAGAAAGTGGTCTAGGTATTCTATTTAGTGCATCGCCCATTTTCTGTGAATGCCCACCATGCATTAGTCTTTGTTCACATTTATTCTCTATTCTGCCTTCAGACTGAACTATGAAGGGCTTTGGATAACATTGTTCCCAACCTAAAAACAAGCCAAAGAAACCAGTAGGGAGCAATTGCATAAGGATATCCTCGAGATTCTGAGACCGATCGCTTTGCCCTCTAATAAGCCCAGCACAGAGAGAATGCAAAACAATATCTTAAAATACAATGTCTCATCTAAATGGATTAATAAGATCTTATAGCATATGTATACTGAAAACACCTAAGTAGATACTGTGGTGATACAAGGCATTTAAAATCTAATTTCGACACGAGTCTTAATAATATAAACTATATTATATACTGTCTCTGTAAGGTATCCTTATAACAAAACATTTCTTGTGATTCCAAGAAAATACATTGTGAATTCTAACTTTTCTGAGTTTAAACCACTTTAACACTAGTATTAAATCGGTATACCTTTATACTGATCTCTGAAGAAGAATAAGAGGCTATGAGAAATAAAACTTCCTACTTAATGCCTTTCTATAGAATGTCTTGCCTACAGGCACTGGACTTATTATATCTATGAGGAAAGTGCCAGTTAGTAATGAGCAGGGGGAAACCATTAGTATGCCTGAAATGGTTTAATGAAGCCTTGGATCATGACACGTCAGGAGCTGTTCTTATCATTTGGACAGCTCCATCTGCATCATTAATAATTAATTCAGTTCAGTGAGAGTTCAGCTCACATACTCACTTAGAAGTCTTCTTCAGAGAACACCTCTCTGGCTGCTCGTCCAGGGGAAATCGGTTTCTGCTTGGCTAACAGCAGAGATCTGGAGACACAAGCGAGGTCTTAGACTTGCATTTGCCAGGGAGCAAAAGCTCCAGGGAGGACAAAGAGGCTTGGAACATGTGCAGTTCAGCCAGGTTATTTCGGAGCGCTGTTTCTGGTCTTCTGTCTTATCATATCCATGTCGGCCCTGCAAGCTGTGAGATGAATGTTAAGCCGCTGAGCCCAGGCAGATCTGATTCCGTGGAGCGAGTTGATGACCATGAGACAAACTATGCTTTCCTCTAATGCCTGGGAATCTCCCTTTTGTAAAAACTCTTTTTGTATGGTCATGCTAGTGATATAGGTGATATTTAATCAATAATAATATATGCAGTTATGTTATGGGTATTATTAATCATTGGAAGATTGCCCCAGTTTCGTTGATTGGTTGGTTGATTATCCATCTATCATCTTATCTCTCTGTTCTAATCTTTTCTATCTATTCTTCCTGTCTATCTATTTGCTGAGTAGAATTTTTCCCCTTCTGCTGCCCCTTTAGGCTTGTTCTTACCCACTTGCACACACAAGCCCACAGTGTAGTGTTAATGTAGGATTAATTCCTGTTGATTCCTGGGTGAATTGCTTGTTACCCAGTCATCACCCTATCCATTTAGGGTACATGCATACCTAACAGAGTTCTAATAACATAAATTTACCGATTTATGTGAATAATTGGGCTTAGACAAAGCTTTGCCTGTCTAGCCTAACACTTTTCCTTACCCCCTGATATATACTCTTTGAAACTATCCTCAAATATTATGTTTAAACTCATTAGTATTAAATAGTATTTGTGTTGGGGGTAGCAACAAAGGGCAGAGGGTGGGGCAGAGGATGTCCTACTAAGACAGGACAAGGGGCAAGAGCAGGGACTGTGGCCTTCTAGTGAGAAACAGGGAAATACCTGGTTATTGTCATTTCTTGATTTTTCAAAGCTTATAGAAGTCAGTAAAAATAAAATAGAGAAAGAAAAAAGTTAGAAGTAAATTTTATTGACTTATTATTTCATTTAACTTATTTTGTTACTTTGAAAAGACAAAGCAGAAAATACTAGTATGGACTAGAACAGCACTTATGTCTTGGGAAAGGTGCACAGAAGGAAACTCAAGTGTGTGGACAGTAGTCTACTTGAACACCACCTGTTTTGTCTTGATGTGACTTTTCTGAACCATTCTTTTTATGGAAGCTGCTTTTATTTGCTTTTCTGGGTCTCGATCTGAGCCCGCCCCCCCCCCCCAGTTCCATTTTAAGATTGTCAGGAAGAAGTAGAGGAGAAGGTGGCAGTTGGAAGTGTATTAAAATATGCTAAGTGGAGAAGCCATAATTCTTTGGTGGGGTGAGCTGCCTCCTGAAAAATCATAGTAACATTATTTATTCTATGACACGAGTTTAGCATTAAAATATTCAAACGCTGGATCAGTGGAGAGTGTGAGACACTAGTGTGCTCCGCTCCATACTCTCTTTCATTCCAGGAACACCCTCTGTGTGTGATGGTGGGTGGCCTCCTCACTGCTCAATATCTATGCCATAAACAATTCTTCCATTTCTCAGTATGCTACAAATAATATATGTCACTGAAATTTTATTATTTAATAGGCATGGAGAAAACTCTTAGATGGACAGTATTTTTTTGCCATCTTGTGCCTTAAAAGCTAACCTTGTGAGCCTCCTTTTATAATTAATTTGTAATTAATTTGTTTAGAAATAATGGCATTTTGTCCTACTAAACATACACTTGCTCCATTATTTCTGTGTTTTCAAGTCATTTTTCTTCAGAGGCTAAGGCCTGTGTGAGTTAACTGAAAGTTCTATGACAGTATGTCATTAGCTATCATTTGCTTTTTCCATTTCTTTAAATTTTGTAGACACTCGAAAAACAATTTGAATACAAAAACCCATTAAGCATTTTATTATTTTTTCTGTCATTTTTTGCATTTTATTTTTCCTTAAAGTGATTATCATTTCAGTCTTCTTAATACACTTAATCTTAAAAGCTAAGATAGGTGTGGTGTATGCATCGTTAATTCCAGCACTTGGAAGGCCAAGTTCTAGGCTAGCCGGAACTACATAGTGAGACTGTGTATCAAAAACAAACAAACAAACAAACAAACAAACAAACACATCCTCTCCATTCAGAGCACTCAAAGAGGGTTGAAAGATTTCATCTACCTCTGTAAAGAAGGACATTGCATTCAGGAGTTGGAGTCCATTGGTTTGTTTACCTTGACATTGGGTGGTTTGTGTTCAGTATATTGAAATGTAGAGTGTCAGCAGCTGCCACCCTAACTAATACACTGGCATCTAACAGATTCCCAGCAGAGCCTGGGCTTGCTACAGTGTTCTGCCTTTCAGCCATTCTTTAATGTTACTAGTTAAGGCTACTGCTACTTAAATAGAAAATTAATGGCACTGTTGATTTTTTTTTTTTCC
The DNA here is from genome assembly GCF_000001635.26 of Mus musculus. Taxonomy (NCBI): domain Eukaryota; kingdom Metazoa; phylum Chordata; class Mammalia; order Rodentia; family Muridae; genus Mus; species Mus musculus. Next base: position 148,829,670 of record NC_000069.6, on the reverse strand, counting down.
CTTTTTAAAACTGTTAGGAATCCTTCTTACCATAATCCTTTACAAAGTCATCAGTGTTTACTCCATTGCTACAGAGGGTTCTAATTTCTCAGAGGCTGAGTCCATCTTAGGTGTCCACAGCAGGATAAACACACCCTTATATAGCACAGGCTAGGCACTTAACTACTTGTTGGGTGAGAAGTATTGTATGGGTGAGAGATGGGTGGTCCATCTCTGAGGATAAAAAGTGTGTCTGTAAACCAGTCACAGGCATGGGTAGTCCAGCTTAGCTCTGGTTGTAGGATCGAAAAACAAGAGTGTCCCCCTCCGCTCTCAGCCTGGGGCTGGAAGCTGCAGCCTTTTTCCAGCCTTTACCTCTCCTCAGTCAAACCTGTAGGGAGTCCAGGCCTCTGGATCAAATTCCATCTCTCACAGTTTGCATTTGATTGTCCCTTCAAGTGTTCATTCAGCTGAACACTTAGTAGGACTTACTCTGTTGGAAACAACTAAGTTTCATGCAGTGTAAACATGAGAAGAAAAGACAAAAGCCTTTTAACATTAGGTGGGAAGTATGCAGACAATAAAAACGTTACCTTCTCATTAATGTTAACTGTTTCGTGGGCTGTGTGTAATTGGTTCCTCTCGGTCGCCTTAGTGCATGGATCATCCAAGTCTCATTCCATGTGTTTAGTTGGTCAACATCAAGAAGTAGCTTAGCAGCCAGGTCTCTAGAACTCAGCAGTTTCTCCACTGGAGGTACATAATGCAAATTACTTCTTAGAATTCTCTTCAGGGTCTCTATGAGGTGGCTTTTAGGCCTTGGACTACATTTACCTAGAGAAAGTAATCCAGGTTTTTTAATTAATTTAATCATTACCACATGATACGGACTTAATGGGCTCGTGGTTCCCTGTCAGATGATCTGTTAGCTCACTCTTAATAGGCAGGGTGTTTTCCTCACAGCCTGAATCTATCACTGTACACATAAATGAAACTGACTCGCTGTACAGCGTCCATATGCTGCGGGGACTGAACTGGGCGAACTCATTAACGACATTTGCAAAATGAATTCTTCTCGCTGTCCATAGTGATCTAATGCGTGTTCCCTTCTCCATTCAAACAGCTAAATATTATTTTCCTGGTGATCACGCTGTGCAAAATGGTGAAACATTCAAACACTCTGAAACCAGATTCTAGCAGGTTGGAAAACATTAAGTAAGTACTTTGTATTTGAGCTGTTTTACTTGAGGAGCTCAGTAAAAGATATTCTCCGCAGAGAACCCAGGCATTTCTGCCTTCTAGCACCTATAGAACCCAGGCATTTCTGCCTTCTAGCACCTATAGAACCCAGGCATTTCTGCCTTCTAGCACCTATAGAAGGGATGCTGAGTAAAATTTTACTGATGAAGGTTCAGTTTCCCGGTGACCACATTGCGGGCACCGGCCCAGAAGTAGATCATTTCTGATGTGATCTAGAGCGGAGAGATTGTTTCTGTGGCTTCGTGGAAATTTCATGTCACAGTAGTGATTTTATCTGAATTTAAAATGCGATTCCAAGCGATGGTCCTGTTTGCATGGCTGACATGATTATATTAAGTTTGTTTTGTTAAATGACTTTTTGATTTAAGAATTCTGAGCAGTTTCTCCTCCTAATCCTGTTTTCCTAAGAGAATTTACTCTATTACTATAGTTATCTCGAAGATTATCTGTTGTTTTCATGCTAATTAAGCAGTGTTTACTTTATCTCAATGTTGAATAAAATCTGCAATATTCTATTTGTGAAAATGCTATCTAATTAACCCAAAATTGATAGCTGTTGATTCATTAAATCAGCTATGGAAGCATTTTCAGACTTATTTTTAAAATGTGACTCTGGATGTGGGATTCAAGGAGATATTAAAGTTGGATATGCCAAGATTGTGAAAATAACTATTTTTAATGTTAAAAAAAAATGGCAGATCTATAGTAAGGGTAATTTTTTTAATTAGATGTTTTAAATAGGTCAGTGCCAGCTTCATTGCATGTTGCATGGTGAGAGAGAGAGCTAATCGGTAGCTTCTCTCTCTTTTCTTCCCTCTCCTCTTTCTGTCTTCTCACCTATGCCAGTAATTACCGTGTTTGTGATGGCTACTATAATACGGACTTACCTGGGTAAGGCAGAACCCTACATTAACGAACTTCTTATGGCATGATTTATTTATTATTTATTTATTTTTGCAAATCCGTCAGTATCATGAATTTCTCTTGATTTTTGTAGTTATTTTGGAGTATCTAATTTGCTGTAGTATCCTTAAACTGTAATGTGCCTTTATTTTTTTTTAATTGCTTGCCTCTGCATTTTGACTTCCTTAATTTTGACTAATTTATAAAATATATAAATGAGTTCTTATTACTTTCTATTTTAATTCTGTCTAATAATTTTGTTTCTCTTTTCTGCTTATAATGCTTTCTAGCTATGAAGATAATAAGCCATTTATCAAGTAAGATCATTAGTTAGACATGGAATGCAATGACTTTAAACCCTTCTCATTCCGCCCCGTTTTCTGCAGTTATTTTCGCCTTAAGCTATTCATGATGAAATCTCTGCCAGAATATTTTATTTTAACGTTTTATTTTGAAGTGTGTGTGTGTGTGTTTTAAAATCTCATTTCAGCTAGGTCTTTTCATACTCTCATCGTAACTTCCTAGGCTCATCTACGACTAGTTTATTAGAGTCTGAAGTTTAGGCTCTCCGTGATTATCTGCCACTTAACCTTTCTGTGGGTGTGTCACTTTATCCGATATCATATGAGTACACCACAGGAAGAAAAATACAGGAGTAAACTAATTAAGGACTCCTGATTTTCTTCCACTAAAATTCACGTGAAAGGCAATAAAGCCACGGGGGATATTTTACACCTTGCATTTTAATATAGTTTTGGTACCTGTTCATTCTGGAGCGAGAAAAGGCCATACCCGCTGTTGCTGTGCTCACTGGAAGCTGCAGTACTAAATGCTCTTCTTTCTTAATCAGCGGAAGGTTAAAGCCAAAAGCTGTTGAATTTGGGTGAACGTAGAGCAAGTCACCCTCTCCTACTGAGTCGTTGCTAAATGAGAAGTAAGCGTGGCTCCCCTCATTGAACCTGTGTAAATAAAAGCGCTCCACTTTCTTTTTCCAGGTCTTGGGTACTTGGCGCGTTCGCCCTGCTGTGTCTCCTGGGCCTCACCTGGTCCTTTGGGTTGCTTTTTGTTAACGAGGAGACTGTTGTCATGGCGTATCTCTTCACCGCCTTTAATGCTTTCCAGGGACTCTTCATTTTCATCTTCCACTGTGCTCTTCAAAAGAAAGTAAGTAAAGGGTGACTCTGGGGAGAGGCTCAGTGCCCTTGGCCTTGGACTTGAAAATGGGTTTATAGAAGATTTCTCCTGAAGCTGGCTTGTTCATAAACAGCTTCATACATCAATTGTCTGTAATACCTGTCTAGAAATGTAAGTGTCCACGCAGAGTTGCATAGCAACAGTCATCTTTTGAATCTCTGTTTGGAACTGCAGCAAACTAGCTACTTACGTTATGAGTCTTTCTTTGGTGGAAGGGTTGGTGAAATACCTGTGTATATGTAAAGGCTTACACACACACACACACACACACACACACACACACACACACTCTACAAGGTTAACTTTAGTCTTAGCTCACTAACAAGAATGCAGCGCTCCAAAATGAAAATGAATCCAAGGACAAATAGCATTAATTTTTAAAGACCCAGACATGCAAAAGATTAATATTGATGTTGTCTTTGAGAGATTTTGAAAGATCTAAACCAACCGTCATTTAGTGCTTCACCTCTGATTACCTTGTCCTGATTTCATGCACAGGAAGTGGAGTCAGCAAATATGATTTTGAAAATGAAAGTTGAGGATGAAAACCTTGAATCTGTAGCCGGAACCAAGGAAACACTTAGCTGTCCGTTAAGTGTAGGCTGCGCCTCTCACCAGAATCGCCCTTCCCCGCCTGCATGTCTGATGGAGTCTTTTGATTCTGCTATTACTAGTTGGTCACTAAATTGAACAGAGAAAGAGAACTGTGAAAGTGAAAACTATTAAGTTTTCAGCCCTGACAAGATGATAGTGTTGTTACTTCCATCGTGTTTGAATAAGCTGTAATTTTGAGATAATGATGGTGGAACATGAAATACTGACAGATAATGTACAGTCACAGCAATATAGGCATTAGGCAAAACCAACACCGGAGAGTGTTAGTTGGATAAAATACCATTTTGATTACCATTGTCTTGGTTATACAGCCTTTCAGAGCTACTAATAGCTATTACGTGTGCAGGGAAATTTCCTAAGGTATCTTGTGTTTTAATAGCAGTGTGCTTGAAAATCTTAAACGTTGTCCAGGGATGTGCTTGGTAAGCACTGTCTTTCAATGTAAAGACATACTATCTAAATGAGCATTCTGCATAAAGCATTCCATCATAGATTGATCGTTTCCTAAAGGCCATGGCCACCAGCTTCGGCGGTCTAAGGAAGGAGGTCGCTTCTACCAGCGTCTTTGTGATCCTTGGCCATGAAGTGTTCACTGTATTTTTATGTTAATAACTACATTTTAAAAGTATCCTGTGTCCTGCCCTTCTTATGAACATGTTCCACACGGTCTTACATGTGTTTTAGTGGGTGTTGCCATGATAGATTCTTAAGAATATGACATAAACATGGTTAAGTTGAAAAAAAGAAAATCAAAGCTTTGTTTCCTGTATGAGTGAGCACAGTAGAGCCCAGGGAATGTGTTGAAAGCATACTGCTGCTTATGTTTGTCCTAATACATATCACTTCATGAACTGAGAAGGTGACTATGCAATTGTGCTTAGGCTTAGAGAGTCATCTGGTGGCATTAATTTTATAATTTTGGAAGGAGTGTCAGTCTGGACCTTTGTAGGGAAGTAGCAGATTAAATATGAGGAGGGCATGGCCTCAAATGTTTTGTATTCTACTAGAAAAGATTTTTGTTTTGTCTTCAATTTTTCCTTGTCTATCTTAATTTCAAAATCTAACTCTAATGTACAAAACAATGTTAATCCAGCAGAATATCGATACCCCCTCGTATCAGCCCCTTCCCACAGCTCCTTCCGCACCTTTAAACCCCTCGCTGTCCACAGGAGAAACTCCTGTGGCTTGGATCTCACAGCTTGAGTGTTAAGCCAAACTTCCTTCTAGGTTAGTCACTGTTTGTGTCTGATCGTCTACTCGAGCGTCAGGGTTGCTACGAATGGAAGCTGCAGGTGAATGTGCTGTGTGCTAGTGGAGTGCAGAGGCGTGTAGGTTCCACAGATCCCAAAGAGACATAGCAGAAAACCAGGGAAACATCCTTCCTATTGGCAAATGTATGAAAGTACCACTTACTAGCTTTCTTCTAGTGCCAAACGCGCCATGTCTGTGCAATCTAGAAGGACAGGTATTGACTCCTGAGGAAGGCTAAGCTCATAAAAGACGGGGATGGACTTCCGAATTGGTTATGTACAGACAAGCATTGATGATGACAAGTCTTTTGGATCAATATTTTGCTGAAATAATAGTCACCAACTATTCAGATAGAGCACACCTTTGCTGTATCACTTTTAATAGGAATTTGCATAATAGTAGCAGGCTGCAAAGAACCTCTAGATGAGATCTTAAAGCTACCACCAGCCTGTCTTCAGGACGGACAGAGCTTACCTCGGTGACTAATATTTCAGCACCTTGCATTGAACCTGAGTCGAGTTCATCCTATCTTCTCCTTGGAAGTTTAGTCTCTCACAGTTGTCTTCATTGCTCATTTAATGAGACAGAGCCGGAGAAGCCAGCGCGCTCACATCAATCCCCTGTCTTGTGCTTATTCAATCCAGGTACGAAAAGAGTATGGCAAGTGCTTCAGACACTGGTACTGCTGTGGCGGCCTCCCGACCGAGAGCCCGCACAGCTCTGTGAAGGCATCCACCACCCGCACCAGTGCTCGGTACTCCTCTGGCACACAGGTAACCGAGAGCTTGACAGCGTCTTTAATTAACCTTATTTATAGAAAGCCCGCAGAGAGGTGTTCTGTTTAGACACACTAATTGTTTCCTCCTTGTCCTCATGTAGATAGTTAGGACTGCCCTCTTTTAGGATCTTGATTTCAGTGTCTTCTTAAATATGTAGTCTGGGTGTTGAGGTACGAGCATCCTTTTTGAGGAACCCACTTCATTGTGCTCCAAGGTCATCTAGGGACAGTGTTTAGTAGACATCACAAGTCATTGAATAATTCTCCACTTTAAAGAAGGCCATAAAATACCATGTAAGAAAGGAAGCTGAAAGCTAGGTGTGGTGATACAGGCCCATAATCCCAGCCCTAGCGAGATGGAGGCAGAAAATTCATGAGCGTCCATGGCTACAGAGTGAGTTGAGGCCAGATCGGCCTCCATAAACCCTGTCACAATAAGTAAATAAACAGACCCACCAAGGTGATTAGATTAAAGATCACACAGCCTGTGGAAGAGGAACAGGGCAGTATTGCTGTCCTCATTTTTGAAGGCCCAAACTCCAGTTGCTACTAATGATTCAGGGTGGATCAATGTGTTGTCCGTGAGGGACGCGCAGGAAGTGAAGGTAATGTGCTTGTCTTGCTGTTTGGTATTACCAGAGCCGTATAAGAAGGATGTGGAATGACACCGTGAGGAAGCAGTCTGAATCGTCTTTTATCTCAGGTGACATCAATAGCACTTCTACCCTTAACCAAGGTCAGTTAACGGGGGAACCGAGGGGACAGCGTGAAGGTTGTGCTTGTGCGAGCTTAGACTAACTCTAGAGGAAACACACCCTTCTTACCCGTGGGCTTAGATCACCAGTTATTAAACTTTGGGGGTCAACTTAAAACATCAGTCATCAAAATATGTGTAGATTTATATTATTTCCATAAGATAGCGGTAGAAAATATCATTTAAAGCTCCACATTAACAGAACATGGGTGGAGAAATTAGTTGTTGAAAGTGTACCTTGTTACAGAGCAAAAGGATTCTCTGATTAGCGCACACTGTCCTTTCTAAGTCATCTAGGCAAGTGGTCTTCCTTTAGGGTCTACTAGAAGTAAAGTAGCCATTATTTATGTAAAATGGTGCCGATTCACATGGAAAATTTACAGAGTTCTGGCAAAGATCCTTTATTTTATATTTCTAGAGTAAATATTAAGTGGCAAACCACTTGGAGTAAGTTAATATGCATGGAAGTACAGAAACCAGGTTCCCCCATAGAGTTCCATGGATTGAGTATAATCAACTTAGATGTGTAATATGAACCATTTTAGTTCCTAAAGGGTAAAGGTCAACAATGGAGGAGCTTAGCAAGATTAAGGCACGAATATGAAAACCACGGGTTCTTCCAAATAGAATTTACGCCATTTTAGTCAAGGATGGAGAATTGGCATTATTTTAAGTTTTGATTTAGTGCTCTGTGATAGATAGAACTGCCATGGCCGAGGTTCAGCTGTGTGTGGAAAGGGTACCTGTATGACATCCATACCAGCCTAATTTTGACCTCGTTTTACTCAAATTACGTTAGTGGCACGAAGGTGTCTGGCTTACGGTTTCAGTGAGTGCAGTCTCCGAAGCACCTTTGCCCAGGGTTACCATAAATCTGTGGACATGATTGTCACCTAGGAAAGTTTTAGACTCGCTTCTGAAACCTGGCACAAGAGAGTACAGAACAAACATGCTTGTCCCGGTCTAATAATTCTTGTGTCCCTCCCTCCCCCGCCCCCCACCAGCATGTGTGCTTTTGCCTTTAATGAGTGCAGCCTTTTGCAGTTTGCCGTCCTTCTGACATGTCTGTGGAAGCTGCTCTCCCCCCTGCTTGTGTGCAAGTCAGTATTAACACAGATGTTTTCATGAGGGACGGTCCCACACCTGTAAGTCTGAACGTCTGAGGTTCCCTCTGCTGGGCCTTGGTGGTTAGGGTTTTAATATTAAGCAGTAGCATCATGAAGTCTAATGTTGATCTCCATGCATTTAATTGGCATTTTTGTTTAAGAGTGATTTTGTATAAATCAGTAAATGTCATTCTCAGCAGATGTTTGCTTGGGAGACTTAGAAAGCACCTGCGAATTACCGGAATTTCACTTCCCTCTCCCCTCTCTCCTCCAAATTAGTAGTTCAAATAGAGTCAGGAAAATTCCGGCGGCAGACTTGCCGTTGCCAGCCCTGCCCACTGCCCGATGAATGAGGTGAAAGTACTGCTAGCGTAACCCTGAAACAAGCACTGATGGACTCTTTCTCTGTTTCTTTGCTTTAGGGATGACTGGCAATTACCTACTAACAAACCCTCTTCTCCGGCCCCACGGCACTAACAACCCCTATAACACCCTGCTCGCTGAAACAGTTGTATGCAATGCCCCTTCAGCTCCTGCGTTTAACTCGCCAGGTGTGCTTACACTTACAACTAAAACTGTCTTTCTGTGCTGCTGAACAGAGCTCTGAGCCTATTTCTAAAATAACTCACTGCTATACATTTATTATTCTTTACCTCTTTACTTTCTCAAATTAAGAAGGAAGGTGTCGCCCACGCCAGGCATGTAAAACTGCACTATATTATAGTCAGAGGCCCAGCGGGATAGGTTTGCAGTAACTGTCCATGTTTTTGACACAGGTGACATAAATCTTAATATATTACTACAGGACTGACATCACATGGTCCGAGAGCCCATCTTCAAGATTTATATCATTTAGAGGTATCCTATCTATATAATATATTGTTCAGTTGACTCTAAACCTTGCTGACAAATTTTGCTTCTGGAATGAGCTAGCTGAAGATAATTTGGATGTCCGGGTGTGGAGAGCTACACCCGGCATTATCAGTAGAATCAAACTATAGTATAGTGCAGCTTTATGTAGTTTTCCTGTTTTGTAAGGAACTTCGGGTGGTTTCAGGATATTCAGTCAGTCTGCATCCCGTGCTTTGAAGAGGGGGAGGGTGGAGGTTTCACTCACCGGTCCTGGTTACTGTATTTGTTTGCTAGCTTATTAAAAACCTACTGACGGGTAATTTTAAGATCTTGGTCAATTTTAACATATGGTGAAACCTAGCTTATAATGCTTGTGAGTAACAAGTGCAATTAAACAGAGCCTTTTGTTTCCGGTTTGTCTGTTGTTCTCCTTGCGATTCCTGGGTAACGTAACCGCAGCTTCTCTTTTCATTTTTCTTTTTCCCTCACTTTCCTCACGCTCTCCTCTAGCAACCTACAGAGAGACAAGTATGGGAGTCAAACTTAACTTTGCCTATCAAATGTAAATTTTTTCAGCATGATTTTTAACGGGCACAATTAAAACGTACCTAGCAGTCATGAAGTAGACTCAGCGGGCAAGTGGTTCACAATTTGCAACCAAAAAAAAAAAGTTACCAAATTCCAACAGTGCATCTGTGTGCTGGCTTTCAGTATCCTAGAGGTCTGTAGCAGACGCTGTCCACACTGAAGTCTGTGTAATGCTGAAATAATTTGCTCTAGAAAGCCTGAAGTACTGTCAGCCAAAACGCTTAATAATTGACTTATCATTTCTGCATTCCCACAGTAATCTTGCTACAGGCTATGCAAAGTCTACAAGTGAATTACCTGAACATGGGCAGAAAGAGATGCCTCTTTCAAACCAGAGAAGTCTTAAATCTGCAGTCTATCATAGAAAACGCCTTTTGAGTTATACCCAGCGTCTATTCTTTCACACTTTGGGAGCCATGATAGAAAGGAGAAAGCAAAACGATTGACCCTCCTCGCAGGGGAGACGAATGCCGAAATCTTAGCCGTGTGGCAACCAGAGAGTGCTCAGAGTGTTCTAACCGTAGCCTTAAACGGGAGCGTGCATGCGCACTTGCTTGAGGGACCCAACCCGAGTAGATAACAACCGCAGCGTCATTCCGCAGCGTAACCGTGCTGTAAACGGAAAGGACGGCTTTTCCAAAGGTAGAGAACAAGTCTTTATAAAACAGTGAGTGACAGGCGAGCCCCCGCCCACTGTTCCCACGGGGGCTAATGCTGGCTCGGCCGTCGATCAGTATTGGTCGTGAAGCCCGGACCATCCACAGACGTGGTTTTTTGAAGGGCGTTGTTTTCTAAGATAACTGCAGCTTTAAGAGTGGAGTGAGCACTGAAGAGAGCCCTCCTCCTCCTCCTCCTCTGAGAATGAGTTTTCCCGACCCTCTCCAAGCCTTGCATACAATGCAGCAGCCTCACAGTGGCCAGCCTCATTCCGTAGCCTCATGCCACTCCGTTGATTTGCTTATGTATTTATTTATTTATTTTTAATTTTTCTTTTCAGACCTCTCTGTAGACAGACGCTTTTTGTTCCCCCCCTTTAGGGCTTTGAGGTTGAAGAACCTAATTCCCCCATCGTGTACACCATTTAATTTCCTCTCTCACTTTTTCCCATTTGCTCGACTATCACTGTGACGTCTTAGTTTACATGTCTCTGTGTCTGTTGAAAATACAACTCCTATTCAAATACCGCATGTGGCCATCGATCCTTCCCTCCTGAATCTCTCTTCATATCACAAGCAGATGTATCCAATCTCTCATTCTTTTAAAAATAATAATAATTTTTAAAAAACCTATTAGCCAAGGCTGACACCTTCTCCCATTCCATAGTTAATATCGCTTCTTGGTTTAATTTCTGTGACCCATACTTAGGAACCCTCTAACATTTCTGCATTGCCCTCCATACCTACGGTGTCTCTGGCCCAGTCTTGCACTGTAGTCTCTGCTGGATCATTGGGTACTGTCACTGTGACTGATGCAGTCTGCAGGGCTGCGGGCCAACTTTGACCTTTCAAAGCCCAAGGCCATTGCTATTGAACATACCATTAAGTAGCAAACACAACTCAAAATAACGAGAAGTCCTCAATGAAAAGTCAAGGCTGCTTTTGCTGGGAATCTAATTTGTTGAACCCTTGCTCTGACTAAGTTGCTGAAGCTTAGAAATTCTTCATCATGTTACAATAAATCATTTTACTTTCTTTTATATATCAGCTACTCTTAGGCCAGATAGCCTGAGCAGACAGACATAATGTGAGTTGTCCAGAGTGAGTCACCCCACCTGCTGTCTGTCTTGTTGTTGGATGGTGCTTGTGGACCCTGGTCCTGTCAGTATGAAAGATGCCTGACTCTGTTCCACATGAATTCCTTGTATCTGTCCATTTTTTTCCCATTTCCTTTTTTTGTTTAACTTCATCTCCAGACAAAAGGAAATGTTAGAACGTTGTTTAAAAATTGCTTGCCAGTCCTGTGGGCTTCTGTTGTACGTTTGCCTTTTTTGGTTTCTGTTATGTGGCTTGTTCCTTTTTTAATTTAGTGTTGTTTAGGACAAATTCTGTTGATTTTATTTTATGAGCCATGGTCTTGTACTTTAAAACGTAAACGTCACTTACAAAATTGCTTTGCATTAACTATGCAAGGGCATGGAGCGAAGTCTTGTTTGTAAACGTGTCAAAAATTGGACTAAAACCTGATTGATGAACTACTGTGTCCCCCCAAATTGATAAAGTAATATACTGTCTGCCATTTTCCCTCCCTGGAAAACAGTGTCGTTTTTATAACACTTCTTCCTGTTATCTAAGGGTTGCAACTGTTTACCGTTGGGAATGCGGGAAAGCCGTGCACCATTGGCGTGCTAGGTTTCAAATTCAACTTTGTCCTGAACGACATTAAAACATTTTGTATAGGAAAAGTGAAGTTTCTTGAGGAAGGCGCAGAGGCAGTAACGGTAACCCCGCCCTTTTCTGTTGCAGGACATTCACTGAACAATGCCCGGGACACAAGTGCCATGGATACTCTACCGCTAAATGGTAACTTCAACAACAGCTATTCCCTGCGCAAGGCGGACTACCACGACGGCGTGCAGGTCGTGGACTGTGGACTAAGTCTGAACGACACCGCGTTTGAGAAAATGATCATTTCAGAGTTAGTGCACAACAACCTCCGGGGCGGCAACAAAACCCACAACTTGGAGCTCAAGCTCCCGGTTAAACCGGTGATTGGCGGCAGCAGCAGTGAAGATGACGCGATTGTGGCTGACGCCTCATCTTTGATGCATGGTGACAACCCAGGGCTGGAGTTCCGCCACAAAGAGCTGGAGGCGCCGCTCATCCCCCAGCGGACTCACTCGCTTCTGTACCAACCCCAGAAAAAAGTGAAGCCGGAGGCAACAGACAGCTACGTCTCCCAGCTGACGGCCGAGGCCGACGACCACCTCCAGTCCCCCAACAGAGACTCTCTGTACACGAGCATGCCCAACCTAAGAGACTCTCCCTACCCGGAGAGCAGCCCAGACATGGCAGAGGACCTGTCTCCCTCCAGGAGGAGTGAGAACGAGGACATTTACTATAAAAGTATGCCCAACCTTGGAGCTGGCCGCCATCTCCACATGTGCTACCAGATCAGCAGGGGCAATAGCGATGGTTACATCATCCCCATTAACAAAGAAGGGTGCATCCCTGAGGGGGACGTCCGGGAAGGACAGATGCAGCTGGTGACAAGTCTTTAATAGTACGGCTAAGGAATTCCTAGGGCCACATGCAAGTATTAATTGATAGAGACGCTGCCAGTGGGGCCCTGCAGCTCCCTCCAACTCGGCCAGAAGACTCGGCTCTGTTGGCCCATGGTTCTCCACTTGTAGTAAAACGGATCAGACTGAACCTCACAGTCCTGTGAATTTTTATAAAACATGCAAAAACTTTGTATATACACAGAGTATACTAAATTGAATTATTTGTTACAAAGAAAAAAGAAATGCCAACCAGGTATTTTACGTTTCTGCTGCTGTGTAGAGAGATTGTAAAACAAACAAGAGACCCTCCCTCCCGGCCATGTTCCTTGCGGCAGTTGGTGAACTGAGTCTGTAAATAGGGCCCTACCGGTTTTTGTTTTTGTTTTGTTTTGTTTTTCTGTAGGCCTGCATTGTATTATATACAAGACGTAGGCTTCAAGATCCTGTGGGACAAATTGACTGTATCTTACTTTTCCTGACAAGACTTGGAAAAGCAGGAGAGAGATTCTGCACCCGTTTGCACTTCCCTGCAAACCTTTTACATTACGGCAACAACTGAAACCATGTCGAACCAGTAGCAATCAAGCCACAGGCCTTATTTCATGTCTTCTCAACTGTACAATGAACTATTCTCATGAAAAAAAAAATGGCTAAAGAAATTATATTTTGTTCTATTGCTAGGGTAAAATAAATACATTTGTGTCCAACTAAAAATATCATTAAAATAATTTTAAAAGAGTTTGGAGAAAATATTGTGTCGAGCTCTTGGTTGCACAAAATAGGCAAAGTTTCTTCTTCCACCCATCATGGTGACCTCTGCCCATCGTTGTTGATTTCCCACTGTAGACGGCGTCTGCTGCGGCCACTTAGTCCCCTTTCTTACATTTAAATTTCTTATTGCCAAAAGAGTGTGTTTTATGGGGAGAAAACTTTTTGAAGTCCTGCCATGCCTTGCACAAATGTGGGGAAATCTGGAGGTCTTGAGTCACCCCTCTGTTTATTCTGGAACAGAGGGCGAAGGGGTCACCGGGCACTTCTCACAGACTTTCTAGTGAACAAAAGGTGCCTATTCTTTTTTAAAAAATAAAATAAAAATAAAATAAAACAGAAATATTACTCTTCCATATTCCTTCTGGCTATATTTAGTAATTAATTTATTTTATGGTAAAGTTCTAATGACATGTAAATTGTTTCAGCAAAGCTCTGCTCTTCTTTCAAGCTCTTTGTGTAAAGCTGTTAATAACGAGCCTATTACTAATATCCAGTGTAAAGTTTAACACGGTTTGACAGTAAATAAATGTGAATTTTTTCAAGTAGTAACGTGCACTTTTATGTATGTTAAGCAATAGACTCGACCAAGGTGGTCCTTTCCAATCCCATCTCCCCCTCTGCTTAGGAACCCTCAGACTGTAACCATAGTTACGTATAAGAATGCAAGCATAAGTATAAGTTGGCCTGCTTATCCTTTGCAGTGAGAAGAATAGATTTGTATCCTAATTATCTCTCATACAGAGACAAAATCTGTAAAATGAGTTGTAGTGGGAAGTAAAATTTTGTAAAATAAATGAAGGATTATAATTCTAACACTGAATTTGAACAGAAAAATACACCTGATTTTTTTTCTCCCTTCAATAGAGTTCTGAGTATTGTGCAAAGGATAGATTCCTAAAACATATGCTCCCAACTTATGAATTGTTAAAAATTGACTGCTCAGAGTGGCGAGGTCTGTAATGATGGAAAGCTCTTGCTCCAAATGCAAACCTTACAATTGACCTTCCATGGCCAGATCTTTCTGGTCTGTAATGTTATCATCTCTACCCGTGACTTCCCAAGTTTGGTCTCCTCAGGTGCTTCTCAGTGAGACATCACTTTACATGGACGCAGTGGGATGTGCCTACGGAGTTTTAAAAGGGTACCTTTTTCTCTAGAAATATTTATTTTAGGATATGTGTGTAAGTATTTTGTCTGTATGTGTGTCTGTACCACATACATCCCTACTACACTCAGAGGCCAGAAACGATTACCAGGTCCCCCGAAACTGTAGTTACAGACAGCTGTGAGCTACCATGTGGGTACTGGGAATTGACTGAGTCCTCTGGAAGAGCAGCTGAACTTCTGAGCCATCTCTGGAGCTGCAAGAGAATCATTTCCAAACTTGTATTCACGTAGCCCATGGAGGGCACAGTAGACCCTAGAAATGTTTGAAGATAAGCCATAAGGTCGCATACCATCAATATCCAAGTGGAAACTGCCATCAGAAGCTCAGGGTCCAGGATTTACCATCTCTGGAGAAAGAGTCCATGTGATTCATTGGCTGAAATGCCCTGAGTTTATGAAACTGCTGGAAGAGGGTGTTGCAAAAGCGGGCATTGGCATTTCAGCCTTGTTGCGTTTTCTATCTAGAGTCTTAAACTCCACACTAACTTTTGCATATAAACTAGACAGCATCAGTCTGCTTTCATCACGAATTTGGGCAAGAAAATACTAAGAAAAGGAAAGGTGGTGTGGGCTACTCAATTAGACCCATTTGTCTCTCTCTCAAGGCCGTTCTCAGAACCCAGAAAGAACGAGAACTGCTTGATGTCTAAGCGCTTAGTGGTCTGTCTTTAAAAATCATTTCTCACTACTCTTTACCCCAAAGAATACAATTGGGAAATTCTCTCATCTTTGCTGCCAAAATGTTTTTAAAACAAACGGAAAGGAGTCTGTATATGTTGCTTCTCACCCCCTATAGGTTTCCTCCTAGCACAAGGTGGTTTTTATGTTTAAAATTAGGAATCTAGCGGCTAAACTTGTGTGTGTGTGCACACATGAATGCAGGGGTGCAAACATGTCTGTGAACACATATACACGTGCATGCACAGGCACTCTTAAGTGTTGTATGGATGAACATGTGTCTGTCAGAAGTTAACTTGAAGGTGCCTTTGTTAATTACTTCACTCTGTTTTTGAGAGAGGGGCTTCCTGGACTTGGAGCTCACCACTTTAGAGAGAATGGCTAGCCAGATCTAGTTTTCAGGACCTTCCCGTCTCTTGCTGCAGTACTGGGGTTACAAGCACAGGCTGGGATCTCAACTGATGTCCTCGGGCCTGTGTAGCAGTCACTGAGCCATTGCCCCAGCCCCGAACTTTTTTAAGGAAAAAAAATGCTAATGGCTTTTTTTATTTGTCTACTTGCTTTAAGTCTGCTCAAGTACTCCTGGCTACACAGTTCTTGCATCCCTGGGATGCTGTTTGTCTTGATGGGTTTGTAATTTATAATATTGCTCTACCATCGTTTTCTCTGGGAATAACTCCTCTTTGAATGGTAATAAGGAGAATGCTGTCGTCTGTTTATCTTAGATGGGCTTGATAGCAGTTGTACTACGTTCATGTTCACTTTGAATGCTTTTATAGACGGTTACACAGAAGCTGATACAAGTTGTGTAAATATGGTGCCAGGTCTGCTTCAGTCACGTTCACTAGAGGTAGCCTGGTAGCCAGTAAAACAGTGATTATTGGAATGAAAACCATCACTTGCGACCACACCACACACACACACACACACACACAAACAAAAGAAAAAAAAAAAAAAAACAGGACAAATTCCTTGCATGTTTGCATAAGAGCAAATTTCATGTGCCTTTTTTTCCCCTGTGGGCAGAAGAAAGATGTTCAAGACGGTTCATGTATTCAGATGAGTAGAGCGAGGGGTGATGTACGTTTCTCTGAACTCAAGCTTGAAACTGGGGCTTACAACTGAACTTTTACTCTGCTTCCATGGGGTGGGATGGGTCCAAATATTTGAACTATAACATTTTTACTCCTTATAATTTTTCTTTAAAAAAATAAAATAAAAACTTGAAAGGCTTACCTCCCAGCTGGCTTCCTGGAAGGGAGCCAGCTTGTCTTATTTCTTGACCCTGAAGTTTTCTCTAAGGATGGTCCTCCCCACCACATTTCACAAAGAGAACAGTTCCAGATCACCCCCTTCCCGTCAAACGACTGCATTAAATCTCAAGCTTCAGTAGGAAAAGTTACTGGCGAGTGGGAAGAAAATAAATGAGGCTACTTCCCAGGGCAAAAAAAAACCATGAATGAGCCTTAGAGTTTGGATGGCTAGGACTGTATCTGGGAAAAATTGTGCTGGTCTTCACTACTGTTCATGGTGGGAATTTCTGTTGGGTCAGATGACGTCTCCAAAGGACTATACACATGGTTAGCTGAGATCACCACCAACCCGGAAAATGTGACCGTCTGGTGGTTGGTTAGAGCATCTTCAAGCAACAAGTGCTCTGCGACATTACCTGTGTGCCCTAGGGAAGTATTTAGTACTAGTGGGAACTGACAGGTACCCAAAGTTCATCTCAAGGCCATGTGGCCACTGACCTGAGCTGGTCCATCCAGAGAGGCATCTTCCCGTCAAAAAACAAACAGAACACGAACAATAACTTTGACATTCCCAGGTGATTAATACGTGTCTTTTTCAATAGACCTCTCCCAGCTCTCTGGCATCCCTCTCCCACCCACGCCACCCTCCTCCCAAAGGCATTCCTGCTCTTCTCAGAAGCCTTGACAGGCAGGTTTGATTTTAAAAGCCTATTGTTTCTAGAAGGTTTTTCTAAATGGGGTGCACGATGTCATTATGTTTACAGGCCTTAGTGTTACAGACAAGTGTTTGAAATTAGAACTAATACCTAGAAAAGCCAGTGCTTGTGAGTTTACTACACTCTTGACCCTGCTATAGATATCACACACACACACACACACACACACACACACACACACACACACACACATGCCCATCTTTCTATTCTGTGCCCATTGAAGCTGGAAGACAAAAACCTTGTGGAGATATTCAAAAGGCATAGCTATCCTTAAGCAAGCCCATGCTGTGAGCCTAAGAGACCAATGGCGACTGGACAGTCTGTGCATAGTTTTTCACCAGCAGTTTTGAATCATGAGTCAGAATTGGGCTCTTGAAAGAAGCATTTTAGCATTCCCAGTCATGTGGCTTTCTCATTTGACTTTATTAGGGGGGAAAAAAAGGAAGAAAGAAAAAAATTTTTTGCTCTCTCTTAAAAGAACTGCAGGGACAAAAATGGAGAAGAGACTGAGGGAATGGCAGTCCAGTGACCAGCCCAACTTGGGACCCATCTCAAGGGGAGGCTCCAAGGCCTGACACTATTACTGATGCTATCGTGTGCTTACAGACAGGAGCCTAGCATGGCTACCCCTGAGAGGCCCAACAAGCAGCTGACTGAGACAGAAGCAGAAACTTACACCCAACCAATGGGCTGAAGTGGGGGGCCTCTGTGGTTGAATGAGGGAAAGACTGGAAGAAGTTGAGGAAGAAGATCAGCAGTCTCAACTAACCTGGCCCCCGAGGGTTTTATAAAAAGATAAGGGGAGGGGATATGTTTTTGGTGGAGGCATAGTCAGGTGTGAGGAAAGGGAGGGCTTCCTGGGGTGCCCATGCGGAGGCGTCCCTTCCCCCTGAGGGGCCACGTGAAGAATAGAGTTTATTCAGGGGATGGGGATGGGAGTTGAGAGGGTAGTAAGTAGAGACACAGAAAGGCAGAGAGAGAGAGAGAGAGAGAGAGAGAGAGGCAGACAGACAGACAGAGACAGAGAGAGAGAGAGAAGAATACATGGGGGGGAGAGGAACAAGAGGAAAGAACAAGAGAGCAAGAAGGCAAAGAGAGCAGAGGGGCCAAGCATCCCCTTTTATAGTGAGTCAGGCACACCTGGCTGCTGCCAGGTAATTGTGGGGCAGAGCCTAGACAAAATGCTACCACCACCAGCCAGGCATCAAACACTAGCTGGTCCCAGGCCTGACACAGACAGCAGAAGACCGCCTGGTCTGACCTCAGTGAGAGAAGAGGCACTTAACCCTAGAATGACTTGAGACCCCAGGGAATAGAGAGGCCTGGTGGGGTGGGGGTGGGGACATCCTCTTGGAGGTGGGAGGAGGAATGGGATGAGGAGCTGTGGGAGAGGAATAATGACTAGACTGTCAAAGAGATCAAAAATATAAATAAATAAATAAATAAATAAATAAATAAATAAATAAATAAATAAATAAGGCTGACCAGGACCACAGAGATCCAACAGGAGCAATTATGATAGCTGTGAGAGGGTGTTGACCAGAAGAAAGACTCATTGGTGGTTTTCTCACAAAGTATCAATCATAATGAATAGTCGGCTTTTACACACAGACATAGGCTGGCTGATGTTTGAAAGATAACCTGAGAAGTTTCGTGGCATCACTGTTTCATGTTGGAGCAGGAATACATTTGCCACCGTGTGCCTCTTCATAGTAGCTGAGGGAACAGCTGGCTGGCTGCGTCCTAAACACTGCACACTTGTTTGGTTCAGTTCTCTTCCCCAGTCCTCTGAGAGTTTTCATTTCCTACTTATACAGGGAAAAGAAGAAGAGAAAGAGGAAGAAAGAGAGAGAGAGAGAGAGAGAGAGAGAGAGAGAGAGAGAGAGAGAGAGAGAGAGAGAGAGAAAGTTAGTTATCAATGGTTCCTGGTTAGCAAATGACATCATACACTTCAGATGTCTTCTTTGACTGAGTCTTGACATGACATCTGACCAACTCTGATTTGCCTGGAGGTCAGAGAAGATCCCCTCTCTCCTGGTTTGGCCTCTGCCTTCAATCAGAGACAGGGTGTCTCTGTTGCTTTTGAGTCCACAGAGCTGAAAAAGAAAATGAACTGGAGACAGTTTCTGAGGTACAAACTCCTGGTAAAGATAACCTACACAGCTAAAAAAAAAAACAAAAACAAAAAACCAAAACAAAAACAAAAACAAAAACAAAAACAAAAACAAAAAACCAAAGAGAACTAAAAACCAAAACCAAAACCAAATAAAACAAACACTAAAACACTTCCCGGAAGCAGATCCGTTAACCAGGTTGCAAGTCAAATGTGATGCTGGTTACTGATTTATTGCTTTGGCAGTAACTTGATCAAAAATTCTCCAGGAATCCGGGTGTGGTAGCACACGCCTTTAATCCCAGCACTTGGGAGGCAGAGGCAGGCGGATTTCTGAGTTCGAGGCCAGCCTGGTCTACAGAGTGAGTTCCAGGACAGCCAGGGCTACACAGAGAAACTCTGTCTCAAAAAACCAAACCAAACAAAACAAATCTGCAGGAAGAAGCTGTAATGTAGGGAAAATATGAAGATTTGAGTCACAGCATCCAGTTTTTGATCTTCCCCTGACTAATAAGATAACACTACTTAACCACTTTGCAGTTGAGTCAAAACACCCACCCCACCCCCCCACCCCACCCCCACACACACAACTAAGATGTTAAATATTTTATTTTTATTTCCCTGTACAACCAAGCACTAAACCCCACAAAAGCTGTGTGAAGAAAATGGCAGCACCTCGGTTTCCTTATGCTCCTTATGACTCGCTATTTACATTTTAAAAGTATGTTTCGTCATTGAGGGTTTTCAAAGATTCTCATCTCCCTGTCTTTTCACTGTCTGAACAGAAACATAATATTTTGCTTTAAACAAGTGAAATTTCCACTCAAATAAGATGGTTTTCAGGGCCCTGCCCCTGTGGCCCTTTGTGACAACAGTTCTATGTCCCCTGCCAACTAGACCTTCCCACGTGCCGGACAATATACAAGTGTCTGTCACAGGGTTACACTCCGGCCCCTTGCCCTTTCTGAGCCTTGGCAGTAAGTCCCACAGTCGCTCCCAGGTCCTGAGGCCAGTGCTCTGGTGGCTAGGAAGTAAAACTTAAGAGTGTGCTTACTTGAGCTCAGTTCTCTTCAGCTTTGACCAAAGGCTGAGCCCACTAAACACCCAGCCCTGCTCCCCTCCAACCCCTGAGGGCTCCCCAGCAGCCAGTCTGCAGCTGAGCCTCATGGGCCATGTTTCTTTGGGGCTGCTAAGAGGGGAGAGAACCATCCAGAGAGAGCAGGCATTTGCTCCCTAGACTCCAGCCAGCCTAAGACAGTCAGTAGCTCTGGCCAGCTGTCATGGCTGCTCGATAGTTTGATGCTCTAGTCTCTGTCCTTGCCCCTGCCCCTCCCTCCGTTCCTTTCTTCCCATCTAGCACTATCCAAATTTTTTCCCATTTTTTTTATTACTTTTTGTTTGTTTGTTTGTTTGGTTGGTTGGTTGGTTGGTTGGTTTGGTTTTTTTTCCGAGACAGAGTTTCTCTGTGTAGCCCTGGCTGACCTGAAACTCACTCTGTAGACCAGGCTGGCCTCGAACTCAGAAATCTGCCTGCCTCTGCCTTCGAGTGCTGGGATTAAAGGCGTGCACCACCACTGCCCGGCTATTACTTTACTTTTATGACCATGCTTTTTATATATCATCTTTTTCTTTTATGATTTAGCCTTTCTTATTCATGTATATGTATTTTTTCCTGCCTTTGTTCTTTTCTGCCTCTATGTTCTTCTAGCATCATAACCTTTTTTTTTTCCCAAAACTCTTAAGCATTAACTGGGCGTGGCAGCTCTACCTGTAATCCCAGCTTGGGAGATGTCCATAAGGGAATGGGACTTAAGGCCAGTCTGGACTACATACTTGTCAAGAGAAAGGAAGAAAGAAAGAAAGAAAGAAAGAAAGAAAGAAAGAAAGAAAGAAAGAAAGAAAGAAAGAAAGAAAGAAAGAAAGAAAGAAAGAAAGGAAGGAAGGAAGGAAGGAAGGAAGGAAGGAAGAAAAAAAGAAAGAAAGAAAGAAAGAAAGAAAGAAAGAAAGAAAGAAACTTATTGTAAAATTATACAAATGACAATTATAAAATTGCTTGGATTTCTCCTTACATTTCTCTGTATTTCCACTCTTTGCAAAAAGACTCCTCTCCCTGCCCCACCTTCCCTTCCTTAGCAACTACCATTTTAACCCGCAGCAGCTCTGGTGCCACATCAGGAGAGGGCACCTTAAACTATAGAAGCTGTGTGGACTATGGGAAGAATCTTGAGTGACAGAGAGACTCGTAGGTTGTCCCTTCTGCTGTCCTGGCTGACAGCTGGGTCACTCACCATGTGCTGTGTCCTCTTGTGACACTTCTGTGACTCTTTGACCTTCCAGTCATCTTTCCCATATCTGATGCAACTTAACCCTAACCCTTTCCTGTTCGTTTTGTCCCTACAGGTCCTTTTAGAAGGGTCACTTGAGTGACTTATTTCCCTATAGTTCATGCAACATTTAACTACTTGAATCAGTTCATGTAAAATGTAGCCAAACTTCGAAACTGTCAGAGCAAGCACAGTGGACTTGCTACCTTGGTCCAACCTCATGCTTTGACCTCTACTCAAATCACTGCCTGATTTTGGCTCACTCAGAAGAGAAAATGGAGGTGCTAGGTGTTGCTTTGGGCAGGGGGGGGGGGGGAGAGGGAATTGTCATCAGCTTGGGGCTCTAAAACTACAAACCACATGAAAAATCTTCCACCCTACAGAAATGGACATTTGGTGACCCATCCATTGCCAGGGCTGGTTTAATCATGTCAACATCCCCTCAGAGTTGATTATCTAATATAATAATGACAACGTCTAACACCTATCTAAAACATCTAACGTGTTTTAACATACATTTGAAAAGCAGCAGATCTTTGAATATTTATCCGTTTATTTCGTATTCTCCTGATTTAGTGTGCCTTTATATGCATATTAGTGCCGATCATTTAATGAAACGGAGGTATCAGGATCTGTGCAGCGTCAGCCTCTCGCAGACACGGCTTAAGCCTCTTCTCTCTTACTTAACCTCTCCTAAATTGTTTCCTCCTCCGGAAAATTGGAATCAGCCTACCTTGCCCAGGGTTGGCCCGAGGATTATCGGTAATATATGTAAAGAGCCTCCACCAGAACTGTCTGCCACCAGGCAGTGACTGCGTAGCCGCCTCTTTCACTGGGAAGATATCGGAAGCAGCGTATATACCTCGTGACTTCAAGTTTGAGACACACAATCAGACATCAAGAGTTTTGGTTCGCCCTTATCTTCCTCCAGCCGCCTGGCCAGGAAATGCTCTCAGGTGCATCCTGTGAGCAGGGGCCCTGGAGCTCCAGGCTCCTATCTGTAAGGAGTGCCTTTCCTCATGTGGCCCAATGGGATCCTCAGCTCTGTGCAATAATCCCTGTTATGGAAAGAAAAGGAGAGCAGGACTCAGGGGTTCCTGTAGGATTGATTTAGCTACTTTACAGAGTACATGCACGCCCAGCTTTCAAGTGAGGCCACTTCCTCTTCCCGTTGCACCTTTGCATTCTTTCCTGGATGTAGTTGTTCAGTTCAGTTCTCTCAGTGGGTACTATGAGAATGGTTGCACAGAGTAAAGGAAGCCTTACCCTGCCTCGGTTGTGGTGATGAGTGCCTACTGAGCACCTGTTTTTGACTAAACTCTTTATGGAGAGCATTGTCTCGCTTGTTTTTGAGATTCTAATTTGTACCCAGTCTGTAACAAAATACCCTTTGTATTTTAAAAGTGAAAAATAGGCTTGACAAGGTGGAATAACTGCTAAAGATGAAAACTTGAGTCAATAGAAAGTCTGAGGACTTTATTACTGCAAATGGAAATCCCAGACAGGAAACAAACAAACAAAAAAAAAAGAGTATTTATTTATTTGTTTGTTGGATATCTAGATAAGTTCTCTCTATGAAGCCCAGGCTAAGTGCAACCTCCTGATCTTTCTGCCTCAATCCCTCAGTGTTAAGGAAAAGCACTTTGCTTTTAAAAGATATTTACAACCAAACAACACAAAGGCTCAGCTCCTTTGAGATCATAAGGGAGAGAGCAGCTGACTAATGGAATCCTGAGAAAAGTTTACTAAGGAGATGGTGTTGGATCTGGGTTTTGGAGGATAGGTAGGAATTTGCTGGATGGACACAGTGCAGAGGAATGAGTTATGGAGATGGAAAAGTAGAGGAGAAGCAGCAGGTAAGACAGGCACTGGGTGACCTGCAGAGGAAGGCACAGTGGGACATGGTCAGGGAGATAGCCTGGGAGAGCTTAAACGGATGCTCTAGTGAGAGCAACGTTTGTGCCCGGGTCACAGCAAAGGAGGAGAAGCAGTGTTAGCGCTGGGCGCATGCTATCACATCAGCTTCTAGAGCTCAAGACCCTGGACAGACATCATTGCACAGGACACAGCTAGTGGAGGGAGCCTGGGTCAGGACTGAGAATTACAGGAGGATCAGAGGCGAGAACAGGGAGGGAGCCTCTTGCTTTGTCAGCATTACTTAGTCCTGACTCATTCGGAGAATACCCTTCATTGTCCATTCTTGACATTCTTGTCAGTGAGGAAACTCCTGAGGAAGTTCTTTCGGGGGTAAAGAGAGTTTTGTTTTTGCCCTTGATCCAGGCAGGTTTCAGAACGTCCCGGCAGGAAGAGTGTGGCGGCCATGTTCGCTCCCAGCGTGACAGCAGACAGGAAGACTGGTTAGCTGGTTGCTTCCTTCTCCCTCCCCATCTTCAGCCTGTATGATAGAGTTACCCACATCGCGAGAGTACTCGCTGGGAACATCCCAAACAGACATGCCCAGAGGTGTTTTCTCAGTCCAATCAAGTTGTCAAAACAAAGCACCACAGTTAATACTTCTTAAATGTCCTCAATAAGAACTTAATATAAATAGTTCCTACATGAAGAAACAAATGCAGAAACATGAACTTGCTCTGTCCTGTATATCACAATTCCAGATACAGCGCACCCGACTTCCAACTCTGCAGTTCACGCTTGCCTACATTTTAACTGTATAAGCATGAATATTACAATACAGTGCCTTATATCTGGTTTCACAACACTGTGTCCCCCCTTGCAAGAGTGTGCAGCTGTGGTTCTAGCCTTTTGTTGGCTGTTTCAAGCTCCGTGGATGATATTCCTGTATATTACATATTTGGCCTTGGATTCCATTCCTAATGTCCTTTTAAAAGGTGGCCAGCTCAAAACTTCAACCAGTTAGAGACTCAGTCTTCAGCCGTAGATCTGGAAAGTGCAGTATGGGGGGGGGGTCTGATCCATGGTGGTCTTACTTAAAAGCCTACAGGGCTGCATAACATGAGCTTAATTAATATTTAGACAAGAGCTGTAACATTCGATGAATTGATCAAAGATTCGTTATGTTTAGGGAAGATCCCTCGCTTTCCAAGAGCACTGTGAGGAATGGCGAAGATCACCTGGTGTGGCAATAAACGTGCCACCAGCAGAGGCCATGGAAACACTGGTACTCACGTAGAGGACATCAGCAGGCCCACTATTCTAAGAACTTCCCTTGAATTTCTTCCTATGATCCACCCCCTAGGAACCCCAGCTCTGTGGAGGTGGGCAGATGAAGATGCTCTACACGCTGCTGTGGCCTTTTCTTCCTACCACACCCTTAGTAAGTGCGCAGGGGAATGACGCTCAAGTCCACGCTTGGAGCTTCATTCAGATCCAGTGTACCGACCACACCTTTATAAAATGTAAATTATCACTGATGTAGTGAGGATACTGACCTAACCAGGATGCTACGAGGATATCACATATGCAATAGAGAGGTGAATAGTGAGGAAGAGATATTGATTTAAGACTCTGGAGAGACATTATTGCAAACAGAGGGCACAAATAATAATAATAATAATGAGGGTAGCATACAGAAGGATCAGAAATGGAGCAAAGATAGGGGGGGAGTAAGGGCTTAGCCAGTTATGGTTGGGATCCTGGAGACAAGGATGAAGTAGTCTGAACTGCATGTAGCTGTCTTCCTGGGTCCTTGCATCCTAGTGGAGCACATTGGTCTCTCGAGCATACAAATAAGTTATCTGCATACAGGCTAGCTAGCAATGGGCCTTCGGCAGTTCGTGGCATCCATGTTCAAAACTTTGCCTTATCCTATCCTGGTTATTCTCGAGTGATGCTCCTCCTTTGCTGCCACCACCACACCGACAGCCCCATGAGGTGCTGAAGGCCTATAGTCAGTGAGAGAATATGACTGGCTCAGCTTTTGTCTGCAGCTTCCCGTCCCTGACTGCAGTTGGGAACGGAACCATCTGAATAGGCATCAGAGGTCAGAGCCCCTTCAAGAGGTTAAGGGTAGAGAGGATAGAATGAGCAGGAAGCTCTATGAAACTTGACCAAGATACCCTGTGCTTCATTCTGTTACTATGACAACACTCTGATTGCAAACAACTCATGGGAGGAAACGAATTACTTGGCTTACATTATAGGTCACAGTCTCTCATTGAGGGAAGTTGGACCAGGAACTGAAGCAGGAACTTAGAGCCCAAACCATGGAGGAACACTGTTCACTGGCTGGCTTGCAGACTTGTGCTTAGCTGTCTTTCTTCTACAGACCAGGACTTCATACCCAGGAAAACTGCAGACAGTGAACTGCCAATGTACCACCCATGATGAGCTAGGCCCTTCTTTTAATCAAGACAATCCCCCAAAGACATGCCCAGGCCAGTCTGATCTGGGCAATCCCTTAGCTGAGTCTCCCATCACAGGTAACATATGGACTGTGTCAAGTTGATTGTTCAACTAACTAACTATCTATCTATCTATCTATCTATCTATCTATCTATCTATCTATCATCTATCTATCTATCTATCTATCTATCTATCTATCTATCTAACTATCTAACTAACTAGCTAACTAACTAACTAACTAACTTTCTCTGGAAGTCACAGATTGCTGGGGTTTTTTGTTTGTTTGTTTTTCTCTTCTCTTCTCTTCTCTTCTCTTCTCTTCTCTTCTCTTCTCTTCCTCTTCCTCTTCCTCTTCCTCTTCCTCTTCCTCTTCCTCTTCCTCTTCCCTTCCCTTCCCTTCCCTTCCCTCCCCTCCCCTCTCCTTCCCTCCCCTCCCCTCCCCTCCCCTCTCCTTCCCTCCCCTCCCCTCCCTCCCTCCCTTCCTTCCTTCCTTCCTTCCTTCCTTCTTTCCCTCCTGTCTCTTTTTTTTTTGGGGGGGGGAGGTCCAAAATCTGGCAGAGTGCATTTTCTTTGAAGAAGCTGAGCAGTTATGGTTTGGGTTCCTGTGTCCTGCTCCGTTTCAAGGTGACCCAGTGTTGCCTGTTATTCATCGTCACGCGCCTCTTCTCATTATCTGCCTCCCTGATTACTGTTCTGCAGGTTGATTGGAACTGTATTCAAGACATTTGTACATCATAGTTCCTGGACACATCTATATGTTAGCAAATCAAGTATGATTTATCTCTGGAATTATTGGCTAGGGTCGGCTTCTTCTTCTCAATGCCTGCTCTCTCTAGCTTGTAATTTTAATTAGCCCTTGCTCCTTGTTCTCCACCCCCATCCCGGAGAATGGGGCTAGCTGTCGCTCTGGCATGAGTCTCAGCCTCCTCCACTGGAATGCTACTCTGAGTTCTGCATTCAGATTCCCTAATAAACTTGGGATGGAGGGCAAAGGAAGAAGTCAATTTAAAGTTGTGGCATGTAGGAAATAGAGCTGCTTTTCGGTCTGGGGGCGGGGTGGGGGTGGGGTTGAATTGCTATTGGAAACTGGCTTTGAGAGTCCAGCTACATATATCCACCATGTCCAGTTCTGGCTGGAGATCACCCTTTCCAAGTGCTGTCATGCAGTAGGAAGTTGACCCCCACCTGGTGAGTTCCAGAGTCACCTCTGTCACTTCTGGCAGGAATGAATTGCAGCTGTCATTGCTTGGTGACATAGCACTCTTTGAATCACACTGACTCAGGGAGCAGAAGTGGATGGGTAAGACTCTGGGCCTTCTGCCTTAAACTCCAAGTGCCGGGATCACAGGTAGTCTTCACTGTGCCCAGTTAATGTGATGCTGGGGAGAGAACTGAACTTCGGGCTTCATGCATGCTTGACAAGCACTGTACTGACAGCCCCAGCCCCAGCCCCAGCCCCAGCCCCAGCCCTGATCTTGGCAGCATCTCGTACCTAGACTGCTTTGTTTTCTCTCATCTTGCTTCCTAGAGGCATCGGAGTTTTCACCCATTTTGCTTTGGTGCTGAGGTAGGTAGACAGTGGCTTCCTTGGTAGGCCTATAGCTTGGCTGTGGCAAATGTCTGCACAGGAGCAAAGTTCAATTACTTCCTGAATATGTAAAATAATCGTAAGACAAACCTGCTTTGAATTTCTGATTACCCTCTCTTTTCCCAAGATAATATTGTATTGTTTCCCCAAAGATCTAGTATCTTGAACAAGATAATTATATTTGTACTAAAATGCAAGTCAAATTTCTCCTCTCTGAAAAACAGGAGAGGTGCCGATTTCAGAAAGATTTAGGTTCAAATTTAATCACTTTCTCTCTGAACTTCAAGTGAAATTTAATTATCCTGATCTTGACTTAACACCGAGGAACACACAAACACTGCAGGCAGGAGCAGATAAGAACGGAGCATGTGCTGAAGAGAACAAAGAACAGAGATAAAGTTTGCAAGATTTAAGAATGTCATTTATAGAGCCAGTTAAAGGGCCTGTCTTCCTTTTAAAAAAGGCAACTGGTACTAAATAATATCGGTTTGCTGTAAATATGAATGTTTATCAATAGCAAGTTGGTGCAGTTTCAATGTTCCTGGGCCCACGTTTAATGGGGTATTGTAAGAAAGATTGACTGTTATGAAGTGAAAGGTTTGAAATGAAGCACAGTATCCCTGAGGTTTTTTATAGCCCATGGACACTTAGAGGCCTTGCCACTTTGGAATCTAGTTTGATCATCAGAGAAGCAGGATAAGCTTGCCCTAAATAAACAGTGCACATAAGGCACTGAAGTTAGTAAAATTAAAACTTCATATGTGCTGTGCTACTCGGAGGCATCTAGAGAAGCAGAACCAATAGTGTGTGTGTGTGTGTGTGTGTGTGTGTGTGTGTGTGTGTGTGTGTTTGCATGTGTATGTGTGGCTGAGTGTGCATGTCTATATGTGTCTGTGTGTCTGTATGTGTCTCTGTGCATGTGAGTGTGTGTGAATGTGTGAGTGTGTGTGTATATGTGTGTCTATTGGGGGTGTTGTTCATCAGGTTAGGGAAGTTGTTAAGTCCATAGTGTCTGGGGACGCAGGAACAGTCACACCTCCCCTCTATGCCCACCAGCTGTGAAGCTGAGAAGATAGAAATGTGTTCTACTCATGTTTTCCAGAGACTGGCTAAGAACTATCAAGCTGCAAAGGCCAGCCATCCTGTTTTTAGGTTCACAAAGTTAAATGTTAGTGTCTTTCAAAGTCATCTTCACAGAGACAGCCACTGTGGAACCTTTAAGCCAACATGAACGTGCCTATCATGATTGTCTATGGCAAGTTTTA